>NC_051164.1:73370576-73429896 GCF_013339745.2 Dermacentor silvarum | reverse complement strand
TCTAGCGTAAATCGCTGGTCTTCCACAATGCACAACATCAGTCGCGTCATGCATGCAGTATGATTACACAAGGTGCAAGCGGAAACATAGACAATATATAGAACCAGCGATAACAATCTAGAAACTTCCGCTACAGAAAGGCCCGTCTCGCGCTGAGCGACAAGTTTTAAAATTTGTCAGCCGGTGAAAGTGATTACCGACAAACGTTCCATTTTCTTCAGAACTTTCCGCAGCTCCTGAAGGAACACACGTTATCCACAGAAGTGTACAATGAAATATAAAAAGTATCATCACGTTGGCTGCACACATGGCCCGCCTCATAGAGAAATTCCCTGTAAAGGTGAGAAAAGGGAGACACTAAATTCACTTTATCTTTTTTCAATGACTGTAGGTATACGATATTATGGGTGATGTTGAAGAAACACCTTTAGTATATATGCATTGGGCATACAGCCCCACTTTCGGCGTTCATGGGGATTACGTGAAAAGGGGGACATTTATGACAATTACCAATATCCCGGCCGCTAACTAGCAATAGTCACTAACTTTTTATTTATTTGATAATCATATTTCTGCAATTACAATAAAAATGCCTGGCAGTGATAGGTTCACGTCTGCTTAATGAAAATCACGTAGGCTCATGATTTTACTGAGGAAGACATGAACGTATTTGAAAGACGTCTGATATTTGGTCTTCTCCAGCAACTATCACAGTTTGAGAAACTTTTAACGGAAATGCTGAGGCATTTTATAGCACCTTTGGAGGGCGGATATCTGAAAATGGTGCTAGTGGTAGGACTTTTATGAAGTATGTATGAGGACTAATGCTTTTCTCGAGATTCATAGTGTTCATGAGCTTGATTGGTGTTCGCAAAGCTTGGTATATTGTTAGTATAAATATTGTAAGTATCTTTCCGTACATCGCGACTTTTTATGCGGGTAGTCATCTTGCAGAAATTGTCACAAGAATGTCACAAGTCACTCACCCAGAGTTTCTAAAGCTTTATTTTTAAAGCATAAAAAGAACTGGTTGTAGATTGTCGAGACACAAGGCATAACTCAGCATCACGGGCTGTTCCATACCGACATTCATTTATATAGTATATAGAACGGAAACACATTCCAAGCGTGGGGCATCAAAGATGACATTTGGAGCTCAATGTGTGATGCGAGATGACCTTCAAAGCAAGCTAATAGGACAGTAACTTGGGCATTGAGCTTAATTCACACGCAACATATGTGAAAACTCTCGCTTCATAGCTGGCGATGCAGCCAACTTTGGACGCTTACAAGAGATTTCAGTGAACGTTCCTTGAATGCTGTAACTTTCAGCGAATAGTCAAGTACCATTTAAGTACAGTGCGAATAAAAGATAAAGTAGGTAAATTTTAATGCGATAGCCTTAAGGGCCCCGTGACGCTGAAAAACCTGCGTCGGTGTCGGCGCCAGCTTCGGCGTAAGCATCGGCGTCCGAGACATCCGCGGCGGAGAAATTCATCCCGAAACACCCCTACACAGGCCTTCCACTTGGCGTAACGTGTTAGTGAAGAAAAAAAATTGAATTTCTCAAAGCAAAATCCATCACAATAAATCGTAAATTACAACTTAACAACAACCTACAGACACGATAGCGTCGGATTGTAATTTGAATGTACGAGAAAACGTGATTCTGTCACGAGGAAAATCAAACACAAACCCGCTTTCCAGCATTTCTACCATAACAGCGGTGGGCTCGGGTAGGTTACTTGCGAAAGCCCCATCTAGATGGCGCTCGCCTCCTCGAAAGCGTACTGGGCACTCTAGATGTGGAAGATGGAGTAAGAAATCTTTTAAAAGATATCTATAAAAGTAACAAGGTGCTTATAAAATGGGAAAACAAGGTATCTGGGCCTATAGAGATACAGCAGGGGCTTAGGCAGGGGTGCCCTCTGTCACCTCTGTTGTTCATGCTGTATTTACAAGGATTAGAGAAAAAAATTGGAGAGGAGCGGACTTCGCTTCAACCTTTGCATTTTCAAGCTAGGAGAATGGATTAAACAGTCATTACCAGGACTGATATATGCGGATGACATTGTACTTATGACTGACAGCAAAGAAGACTTGCAGAGATTAATGGGCATCTGTGTTAAAGAGGGAGATAGCTTATGTTTGAAGTTTAGTAAAAAAAAATCGGCAGTCATGATTTTTTATGATAATCAGGGCAGCGAGCACAGGATACAGGAGGTTACACGCTGGAGGTGGTGGATAAGTACAAATATCTTGGAGTGTGGATAAACAATGGGGCTGAGTACCTAACGGAACATGAAAAATATGTAACGGCTAAAGGTAGCAGAAATGCAGCTGTGATGAAAAATAGGGCTCTGTGGAATTACAATAGGTAAGAAGTGGTGAGAGGGATTTGGAAAGGGGTGATGGTCCCTAGTTTGACATTCGGCAATGCGGTCCTGTGCATGAGATCAGAGGTTCGAGCAAGGTTGGAAGTTAAGCAGCGAGAGGTAGACTGGCTCTGGGAGCACACGGAAATACACCACATCAGGCGGTACAGGGTGACATGGGATGGACGTCATTCGAGGGCAGGGAAGCCAGCAGCAAGATAGAATTTGAGGAGCGATTGAGAGAAATGGCAGAAAAGCGGTGGGCAAGGAGAGCTTCATTCCATGGAAAACGAAACTTTTTTTTTTTCCTTTCACGGAAGAGTTCGCGCACCCTAATGCCGAGCAGCCAACCATAATCACGTTGCTGAAGCGTGTTTTCTTCGCGAACAGCGGGAAATCGCACTGCAGAAACTGCAGACAAGGCTAAAGGAAGCAACAGAAGCGCTAACCCTCGAACCGGAAGTCGCTAGCTGACGACATCGTCATTTTGCTATCCACCTATTGAAGGCACTTGAACTACAGAAAGTTTGTGATTTTTTGCGTGCAAGCAGACGAAGTTCGCTGGCAGTGTCCGTCCTCGCCAAAGGTACTGTACGCGTCTGGGTGTCCTCGTGGGCAGACCGCGCAGCCCTGTGAGCAATGTCGTTGCCGAGGATGCCACAGAGAGCAGGAATCCACTGGAAGACTATGCTGTGCCCTGTTTCCAGAGCATGGTGGTGTACTTCCCTGATGTCGGATATCATCTGCTCGTAAGTTCTGTGATGTAAGGCAGACTTCATACTGTGAAGGGCTGCCTTATAGTCACAAAATATGACCCATTTCTGTGCCGGCTCTTCGATGACGTAGGTCCAAGCTGCATGGAGGGCTGCAAGTTCTGCCGACTTAGATGTAGTCATATGTGACAATTTGAATTTAACTGCAACTTGTTTGGCTGGAACGAAGAATGCGGCAGTTGAGCTGGTAGGTGAAATCGAACCGTCGGTATATATATATATATATATATATATATATATATATATATATATATATATATATATATATTGTAACGACGTGGGATCGACGAGGATGCGGAGCAGCACCAACAAAGACACTTTATCAGTCGCCAAGAAAAAACCAACAACGTCTTCTTCGTTTCCACGCTCAACCTAAAAGCCTGCGCTACTTCAACCTTGTCCCCACTGGCACATACCCGCGGCAATATAGTTCCATTGGCTCCCCCCATCGAAAAAAAATCATCGTCCCGATGACAGAGGCTTGGCAAACTGCGATAAAGAAAAAGAACTGTGCAGTCTTGTCAGTCTTCATAGTACGGCTTCATACGAAGCACGTGAACGACTTCGGGTAAATGCCGTTGGCGCTTTGAACAGTGAGAGCCATCCGGAACGACTTCGTAGGTGACGTCACTGATGCGTCGAAGAACTATGTAGGGCCCGAAGTATCTGCGCAGGAGCTTTTCAGATAGCCCACGCCGACGAATAGGTGTCCAGACCCACACTTTGTCGCCGATGTTGTATGTTACGGGTCTGTGCCGAAGATTGTAGCGTCTGGCGTCACATTCCTGTTGTTCGCGGATTCGCCAGCGCGCAAGCTGCCTAGCTGCTTCTGCTCGCTGTGTGATCTCTTCAGCACCCGTCTCGTTGTCATCAAATTCATGAGGGAGCATTGCGTCTAATGTTGTCGTAACCTCACGGCCGTACACGAGGCTGAAGGGTGTCTTGTGAGTGGTCTCTTGACGAGCCGTATTGTACGCGAAGGTGACATAGGGTAAAACCTCGTCCCAGTTCTTGTGCTCTACATCGACGTACATGCTTATCATGTCAGCCAGTGTCCTGTTGAGTCGTTCCGTCAGCCCGTTTGTTTGAGAGTGATAGGCCGTGGTCTTCCGGTGGGCGGTACCACTTAAACGTAGAACGATGTCCAAAAACTTGGCCATGAACGCAGTACCTCTGTCCGTGATGACTACTGCCGGAGCGCCATGTCTTAAAACGATGGATTCAAGAAAAAATTGCGCCGCTTCATCTGCTGTTCCTCGTCGCAGAGCACTTGTCTCGGCATATCTAGTGAGATAATCCGTGGCGACGATTATCCACCTGTTGCCGGTAGTGGATGTTGGGAAGGGGCCCAGAAAATCCATGCCTACTTGTGCAAATGGTGTGGCAGGTACTTGAACAGGGTGCAGAAGGCCGGCTGGCTTAACGGGAGGCGGTTTGCGGCGCTGGCAATCCAGAAATGTCTGAACATAATGCTTAACGACCGCAGCAAGTCTCGGCCAGTATTAATTCTGCCGAATCCGTGCCAATGTGCGAGTGTAGCCCAAGGGCCCAGCGGTCGGCTCGTTGTGGCAGGCGTGTAATATTTCACGTCGAAGCGATGAGGGAACAACGAGTAAGTAGTTGCTGCCGCTAGGGGAGAAGTTCTTCTTGTAGAGTACGTTGCGGCGCAAGCAGTATGACGCCAGCCCTCTTGTAAATAGCCTCGGCACGCTGTTGGTTCGTCCTTCCAGGTAATCAATGAGCGGCAGCAATTCAATGTCATTCCGTTGCTGGCGTGAAAAATCGGCAGTGTCCACGAGTCCCAGAAAGACCGTGTCGTCATCGTCTTGTGCTGCCGTCTCAACAGGAGACCGAGAAAGGCAGTCGGCGTCTGCGTGCCGTTTTCCTGACTTGTATGCGACAGTAAAATCGAACTCTTGGAGTCGAAGACTCCAACGTGCGAGCCGGCCGGAAGGATCTTTCAAATTGATGAGCCAGCAGAGCGAATGGTGATCGCTAATAACGGTGAAAGACCGACCGTACAAATACGGACGAAATTTCAGAACTGCCCATACCCATTGCGAGGCATTCTTTTTCAGTGGTGGAGTAGTTAGCCTCCGCTCGGGACAGTGTCCTGCTGGCGTAAGCAATCACCTTTTCGCTGTCGTCCTGCCATTGTACGAGCACCGCCCCTAGACCGACATTACTAGCGTCTGTGTGCAATATCGTCGGGGCGTCTTCATCGAAGTGTGCAAGCACGGGAGGCGCTTGCATACGTTGCCGGAGCTCGTGAAATGCCCGCTGCTGGTCTTCGCCCCAAGTGAAAGGTATATCTTCTCTGGTGAGCTGTGTTAACGGCCACGCGATGCGTGAGAAATTCGCAATAAATCGCCGGTAATATGCACATAGTCCCAGAAAACGTCGCACGGCCTTTTTGTCTGATGGGGTCGGGAAATTAGAGATGGCAGCAATTTTTTCCGGATCAGGTCGGACTCCTTGGTTCCTGACGACGTGACCGAGGAACTGGAGCTCTTGAAAACCAAAATGGCACTTTTCAGGCTTCAACGTGAGACCGGCAGATCGTATTGCTTCAAAAACTGTTTTCAGCCTTCGTAAGTGTTCGTCGAACGTTGCGGAAAAGACAATCACGTCATCCAGGTACACCAGGCATGTTTGCCATTTGAGCCCAGAAAGCACAGTGTCCATTAGACGCTGAAATGTTGCTGGCGCTGAACACAAACCGAAGGGGAGTACTTGAAATTCGTAAAGTCCATCAGGCGTCACAAAGGCGGTTTTCTCACGGTCTCTCTCATCCACTTCGATCTGCCAATAACCGCTTTTCAAGTCCATTGAGGAAAAGTAGCACGCGTTTCGCAACCTGTCCAATGAATCATCAATACGTGTCAGTGGATAAACGTCCATCTTTGTGACCTGATTGAGCTTCCGATAGTCTACGCAGAAGCGCCAGGCTACCGTCCTTCTTTTTAACTAAAACTACAGGTGACGCCCAAGGACTATTAGATGGTCGAATAACGCCATCTTCCAGCATCGTCTTCACTTGTCTTTGGATTGCCTCGCGTTCCTTTGGGGCCGCGCGATAAGGGTTTTGTCGAATAGGTCGGGCGTCGACATCAGTAATGATGCGATGTTTGGTAAGTGGCGTTTGACCAACTCTTTAGGCAGATGAGAAACAGCCCTGGTACTGGTTGATGAGCTCAAGAAGATGGTCTCGCTCAACGGCCGTTAACGTCGAACTAACGTCTACAATAGGCGCCGCTGTGGGGATCATAGATGTCGTCTCCTGCGCTAAGTGGCAGTCTTCTATCGGCATTACTTCGTCGAAATAAGCGACAGCAGTGCCTCTCACGATGTGTCGACGCTCCTTACTAAAATTCGTCAGCAAGAGTTCGGCGCTTCCATCGATTACATTAATAAGTGCCCTGGCAATGGATATGCCGCAATTCACTGCTAGCGCATTGATGCGTTCAGCGACTCCAGTCCCATTCTGCAGGCTGTCACAGTGCACGGGTACGAGGGAGCAACTCCGCGGCAAAAGTATCACGTCGTCTGCAGCTATACGTAAGCGACGTTGTGGATGCTCCTCATGCGTGACATTATCCGAGTTCGTTGCAAACGTGACGCTTCTGTCACGGATATTAATCACGGCACCGTACTCACGCAGGAAATCCATCCCCAATATAAGTTCCTTGCAACACTCAGAAAGAATGACGAGGGTGGCGACGAAGGTTGAACCGGCGATTAAGAGTCGGGCTGTACATTTCCCGACAGGTGTCATCAACTGACCTCCGGCGGTTCGTATGTTGGGTCCGTGCCATGGCGTCTTCACCTTCCTTAGTTTGTCGGCGAGCTGTGCGCTTATGATTGAAAAATGCGAGCCAGTGTCAACAAGAGCGGCTACTTGGTGGCCGTCAATGCGAACGATGAGGTCGGCGCTGACGACGTCAGTTACGTCTTTTGTAGTTGAGTCCGTCGTATTCGTCGTTGCATTCGCCGTCTTCGCCGTATTCGTCGTTGCATTCGTCGGAGTCTTTACATCGTCGTACGTCGATAATGGGGGATATGGCGAACTTCGAGTACTGGCAACCTCACCCCCGGAGGTCGCTGCGTCTAGTTTCCCCGTCGCGGGCTAGGAGACCTGCCCCTAGTGACGTCGGCAAAACTGCGACGAGTCGGTGAACTGTAGCGCGCAGGTGATGGCGAAGGAGAACGTGATCGGGGAGTCATCGTATTTTGCGGCAGGTCGTTCACAGGAGCGTCGTAGGCGCGTCGACCGTCATACGGATAATAGTAGTTGGCAGGAAAGCTTGGGTATTGGGCGGCGCGATAGTTGTTCCATTTGTGGCAAACTCGATAAACGTGTCCAGCTTCGCCACAATGGTAGCACACTGGTCGGCGATCGACGGTGCGCCACAAATCGGTTTTCCGACGCTGATAGTTCGGTGGCAACTCTCCATGGAACCAAGGATTGGCGTGCGTGTGTCGAAGATACGACATTGTTTGTGGTGGCGTGATCGGCGAGGTCGGTAGAGTCGACGGGGGTGACGATATCGACTGTGTTTGTAGCATAGGTGATGGTCTAGTTGCGGGTGTCAACGGCGTCGAAGTTGCGTTGACTGGACGGCGAACAGCCTCCGCATAAGTAAGGCACCGCGGCGCGTTACCACAGTCTGGCGATGAAAAAGCTTGCCGGACTTCTTCCCGGACCACATCAGCTACAAGAGATACCGTTGGCGCCGGTTCCGTACCCGTAGTCACAAATCCGAGCTGCCGAAGCTCTTCTCGCACAACCTCTCGGATAATTTCACGCAGAGGCTTGTCGTTACTTGCAGACAGAACGGAAGTGTTCGCCGCTGAGTTACTCATGTCATGCTGGCGGTATCGTTGCTGCAGGGCCCGTTCAATGGCTGTGGCCTCTTTTGTGAACTCCGCCACTGTAGTCGGTGGATTTCTCACAAGGCCGGCAAACAGTTGTTCTTTCACTCCCCGCAAGAGATACCGCAGCTTTCGCTCCTCTGGCATGTCAGGGTCTGCTCTACGGAAAAGACGGGCCATATCTTCCGAGAACATAGCAACGCTCTCATTGGGTTTTTGAATTAGGATTTCGAGGAGACGCTGCGCATTTCCCTCCTGTCGATGCTCGTAAAAGTATCCAGCAGCTGTGTGCAGAAGTCGTCCCAGGTGGCAAAGCTTCTCTCCCGGTTGACGTACCACGTACGAGCATTGTCCTTCAGATAGAAGTAGACGCTCGAAAGTTTGTCCGCCGAGCTGGTCACATGGTTGTACTTGGCGACGCGCTCGAACTGACCAAGCCAATCTTGGACGTCTTCAAAGGCATCACCGTGAAAACTCTCTGGAACCATAGGGTTCTGCAAGGTTACTTGCGTTGGAGCCGCGGTGGCCATGGTAGTTGCAGGGGGCGAACGATTCCTTGAGCTTTCTTGCAGGGGACCGGACTCGGGCGCTAGGCCTAGTAGGCGGCGACTGAACCGGTGGACCGGTGTTTCGATGCGCAATGGCGATTCCGGGCTCGATCGTTGGCTCCGCGAAGGGGTACCAAGCATGAAGGATGGAGAATACCCAGCACCTCCACCAGTGTAACGACGTGGGATCGACGAGGATGCGGAGCAGCACCAACAAAGACACTTTATCAGTCGCCAAGAAAAAACCAACAACGTCTTCTTCGTCTCCACGCTCAACCTAAAAGCCCGCGCTACTTCAACCTTGTCCCCACTGGCACATGCCCGCGGCAATATAGTTGTTCCTATATATATATATATATATATATATATATATATATATATATATATATACATGCAGTCTTGATATGCCTGGTGCAATAATAAGAGCATCAGTTGCTCAGAGCCAGCGATGGATGATTAGCCTTCTTGGTGCTTCCGGGAATAGTAACATTCACTTGAGGCTGCCGCAGACACCACAGGGGAGATGAAGGCTTCGCCGCCGGTGTATAAAAGCTGCGTGTAACAGAAGTTGGGTCATAGTGGACAATCCTTTTCTAAATCTGTGTTGAACAGGTGAGAGTAGACCATAGTCATTTAGAAATGTAGTTATACAGTTGGCTAAAGTACGCTCTGCCAACATACAACGTGAGGTAGTGTGTGAGATGGGACGATAATTGAAAACCAACGTCCGGTCACCCTTTTTAGGCACAGTCACAACGCAAGCTGTCCTCCAATCAGAAGGCAGCTTTCCTGTGGCAGATGAGGTGCGAAAATTTATTGCGAGAAATTTGGATATTATTTCTGCATATCGGCGCAAAAACATGTTTGAAATTCTATCTGGACAAGGAGACGATTTCATTATAAGATTTATCAACATTGAAGTTAATCCGGGCAGTGACACAATTCATGGGTCTGGAAAACAAAATGCATCACTGCGAAATTTGCCTAGATTCGGAGCGGAAAAACACTATACGGTGAAAATGGGAGCTCCGTCTCACCCCACTCGCCCATACTCTCTGAGGGATGCCAATAAAGTGCTTTCTCTCGCTCTATTGAATATACTCTGGCAGTGTGTGCTCAAAGTAGTACCTTTTTGCACTCTGTATTGCTTCAGTACGATTCAGTTTGTGGGTTTGAATTGTGCATCGACTGGCTCTACGTCGTTGCAACCGTTTAATGTTGCTGGTGAGATGTACGGTTTCTCGATTAATCGAAGGCTTTTTTTTAAGTTTTCTTTATTCTTGCCGGCAAGAAATTTTCTATACAATGGAAGCAAATATTCGTGAATTTTTCCCACAGTTCATCAACGTCAGAACTACCAAAACTGTCAAGGCAGTACTCAAACTAATCTAGTACACTTTCATCATTTGCAAGTGAAAAGTCTTTGAATGAAACTGTTTTAGTGGTGGGTATTTTGTTCATATCACGCACAGTAAATCAAACGTAGACCATGCTGTGATCTGACAAACCACATTCAACCGATACGGATAAATTTTCAATGGGACGACTTAAGAATATAAGGTCAAGCACAGAATAAGTATCAGCTTGCACACGTGTTGGTTCAAAGCCAACTTGTTGAAGGTCGTGACAAATCATTATATCACATAATTTACCAGCATGCGAGCCAAGGCCGGAAACAGGAGGTGGGCGTTCCCAGTCAATTCCTGGCAAGTTAAAGTCGCCCGCCAGAATGATTTCATCGCTCCCTAAATCTAGAGATATGATCAGCCAAATCATATAGGAATATTGTTGCAGGAAGAAAGCAGGCCCACGAGTGTAGAAGGATGTATATTTACAAGCGAAGAAATATGGCGTTCAGGCAACGGCCAGAGACTTCGTCTTCCTCTCGTTCGCGTCACCTTCTTCTTTCCCTTCACCGTAACATCACCCTCCCGGTGGGGTTAGCTCCGTCCCGGTGCAGGTTATGGAGCGTCGCTTAATGGGGAGACATAGGACTTGAGCCTGGCGACGTGAATAACATCGCTGGTGACGTTGGGGGACACTGAAGGCTGACCGACTGGGGCGATCTCGTATGTCACGTCGGACAGTTGTCGTAACATCTGGTATGGACCAGAATAACGGGAAAGGAGTTTTTCCGACAAGCCGACTCGACGTGAAGGCGTTCAGAGAAGGACAAGGGAACCAGGTGAAAAATGGTGGTCTCGGTGCCGAAGGTCGTAGCGTCGTTTTTGAGAAGCTTGCGAGACTGTGAGGCGATGACGGGCGACCTCTCGGGCCTGGGCGGCTAAGGCAATAGCATCGCGAGCGTAACCAGTGCTGGGTGATTGTACTGCGGAAGGTAGCAACGTGTCGAAGGGCAAGGTGGGGTCGCGGCCATACAAAAGGTAAAATGGGGAGAATCCGGCAGTATCGTGACGGGACGAGTTGTATGCGAAAGTGATGTACGGTAAAGCGACGTCCCAGTCGCGGTGATCGTCGGAAACGTACAGGGCCAGCATTTCGGTTAGTGTGCGGTTGAGTCGTTCGGTGAGGCCGTTCGTTTGAGGCTGTACAACACCTGCAGAGCAGTCAATTTGGGCAGAGTGTTTCGAAAGGAAGTCGAGGCCGAGAATTAGGTCGTGTGGACAGTGCTCGAGGACGATAAATAAAACAACGCTATAATGGCCCGCAATGGTCACACGTGCTGTGCACATTCCAAGAACAGGTGAAGTACTCCCATCGGCGACTCGCACAGTGCACGGTACGGCGGGAGTCAGAACCTTTTTGAGCCTTCGGCGGAGAGCAGCGCTCATAACTGAAAGCTGCGCTCCTGTGTCAACGAGAGATGTGACAGGAACACCATCAACTTCAATGTCCAGTAGGTTTCCACGTGTAGGCAGGGTCAACAGAGGATTTGTGGGCCGGGTCGGAGTTGCAGCTTCACCTCCGGGAGCTGCACCGCCTAGTTTCCCGAAGGGAAGCGACCGGTTGCAGATGGGGACGAAGAGCGGTGAACGAGAGGCGAACTGGACCGACGGCCTTGCGGAGACGGGGAGCGGCTGGATCTTGGTGGGGCACTGTCGGCGTTGATGTTCCGAGGCGGCGTGTAGGGCGAGAAAGTGCGATTGTCTGGTACTTGGCGGTAGTGACTCGGAGACGACCACCGAGGAGACGACGACCAGCGATTACGGCAATGACGGGCGATGTGTCCAATACCGGAACAATTAAAACAGATTGGTCTGTCATCCGGTGTGCGCCAGTCAGCGGGGTTGCGGCGGAGTGGCGGGAAGCTTTGCGTCTGGGAGCGAGCGGCCGGAGAAATCTGGTAGGTGTTCGTATGGCGAACCGAGCAGAGAGATGGAATGCCCAAACTCGCTATTTCTTCCCGAACGACCGCTTGTATAAGCGAGATAGCGGGCACACTTTCCCGACAGTCGGAACGAAGTGGAGCCGGAGCCATGGCCTTAAGCTCACGGCGAACGATACGCGTTAGATCTTCTGATCCTGTCGGCTGAACGAACCGCGGCGGGTCTGCGCACGAAGATGTCGCGGCGGTATTGGGCAGCCTGTCGAAATGTTGAGGGACGCGGCGGCCTTTCGCTTGTTCGAAGCGCCTGCACTCCTTTATAATTGCATCCACAGTGGCACAATCCTTACACATCAGGAGATTGAAGGCGTCGTCTGCAATACGTTTTAGTATGTGACCAATCTTGTCCGCCTCGGTCATGGTGTTATCAGCCTTGCGGCAGAGAGCCAGCACATCCTGTATGTACACGACATAGGATTCTGTGGACGTCTGAGCGCGGCATGCAAGTTCTTTTTTTGCTGCCAACTGACGACCGACAGGTCTGCCAAACAGGTCACGCATTTTTTCTTTGCAGACATCCCAGCTTGTTAGGTCAGCTTCATGCGTATCGTACCATTGCTTCGCAGTTCCTTTCAGATAAAACATGAGGTTTGCTAGCATCATTGTTGGACCCCACCTGTTGTTGTCGCACACTCGTTCGTACATCACAAGCCAGTCCTCGACGTCGGTGTTGTCCGTGCCACAAAATGTCCCCGGGTCCCGCAGATGAGTGAGGATGACCGTTGGCGTGGACTGCTGAGGCGTTGTCGGTTGTGTCGGTTGATCTGCCATTGTGGCGGCAGGTAGATGACGTCCACTGCGAAGTTCCGTGATTGTACCCAGCACCTCCACCAAAATGTTGCAGGAAGAAAGCAGGCCCACGAGTGTAGAAGGATGTATATTTACAAGCGAAGAAATATGGCGTTCAGGCAACGGCCAGAGACTTCGTCTTCCTCTCGTTCGCGTCACCTTCTTCTTTCCCTTCACCGTAACAATATTATTGATGAATCTGGAGGCCTGTAGGCTGCAAAAACTGGGAAGGAGCAACCGAAACATGATGCTTTTGAAGAAATAGCTTCGTGTCCGGCGATTGCTTGCATGCTGGTTGCATCACAGACATGTTTTACAAGAACCGCAAACCCTCCCCCTCGATAAGCCATGCTTACGCATTTAAAAACCTCGGCCCGAATTCACAAAAATTCCTTACGCTATAATTGTTCGTAAGAAAGAAGTCCAGCCAATCCGGATGCAATGCATTTTATTATCTAAGGAGGCCGGCCAATGGCAAAGAGCACTTACGGAAGAAAAGCTTTGTGAATCTGGACCCGGGATCGCGCTGTCTCCTCAAGGAATGCCACCTGATACACCGGACGACTGCCGCACGTTACCGAAAACATTGCTGGGCACTTTTCCCAAACTCTCAACATCGTTACAATATGCTGTTGCTGTCCACGTACGTCGCATGGGACTAGTAACAGGGACGGTCTTCTATCGACCGCGGCGTTTGCTAAGAATACCGCCATGCAGATCAAAAGTGCATTTTACCAGTTCTTCTTTGCGAATATGAGACTTCCCGCATAGTGGCTAATATACTTCCATATCGCCCTAACGTAACTTCGCCAACTTCCTGTGCCTTTGCTTCCGAACACCAGTACAGCCCGAGGCAGCAACGGTATACCATCGATGCTCCTGACGGACTCGTCTGGCTTTGGGTCACTGCCACCAGCCCTGTATGCCATCGATGCTCCTGTCATGTACAAAGACTTATGTGCGCGTGACTGGTGCGGCGGACGGCCAGTGACTATAAAAGAAGAAAAAGAATCGCGGGATTCGGCGCGAGCTCGCCAATCACGAAGACATACGGGTGCTTGAAGAGGGAGCAAAAGAAGAGAAGGAAGGCGGCGTTCAAAAAGGAAGGAAGGCCGGTGTGCGGAGTGTACGAAGCGAGGTTGTCGGGCTCCGGGTCCGAACCTAAAGACATTAAGAGCACCGGGCGGAGAAGCGAAGCTGTCGGGCTACAGGCCCGAGTTGCATGACTTAAGCGACGATCCAGCCTCTGTCCTACCTCCAGCCTTTGGTGTTCGTGGGTCCTGGTGACATGGTGCTGAAGGCAAGCCCTTCCTACTCCCCTCCTGCGACTCCTTGGCCGAGCTGCGGACGATCCTCAAGAAGCAAGTACCATCTTATCCTCACGCGACCGACGCCCTGCAGCTGACTGGCCGTCGCAACGCCGCCCCGTACAGCCGCACCGACGTATGCCAATTGTGACCGATCACTAACTTTACTGTCATAAATAATTCTTTATTGTGCGAGTACATTTAGAAGTGCATGAACGTTTCTATTAGTCTTAGTACCTTGGTTAGACGGTTTGTGTATGTGACAGTTTGTGGTAACTACATATGTCCATGTCTTGTTAACAATCGGCTTCGTTGTTTCTTTTCCCCACTGCGAATTAGTCTCAGTGGTGGTCACAATAGTTCGAATCATGCAAGTGTAAATACACGCCCGGGTAAACAACCCCTCGTTGACTTAGGAAAACCAAATCATCCCAGCTCCTAACGGACTCGTCTGGCTTTGTGTCACCGCCACCACCCCTGATTTTTCACCAAAACTAATTTATATGCACCAAAGTCACCACCGTGTTATCAAGCAAACATATACTTATTACCTACACGGTAGATAAGCGCCGCCGAGGGCGCAAAATTGTGCATGCATGTTCAGCGGCTGAAGCCCAACGACAATCCAGCTAACCTGCCCTGCCCGTAGGTCATCTTGAGAGCGCCTTCTATTCGGTGAGGTAATGGTAACGCAGAAGTATCTGCAGATATATATATATATATATATATATATATTGCCACGGGGATATGAGTCGCAAAAGGGATAGGAAAATTATATTTACACGATATATACAAAGAGAGACGGCTGCAGGCAAGATGGCAGAACAACAACACGAGCGCTGCTCCGATCGTCGTCTTCACCGCCTTTTTGGCGCATTCTTCCATGCTCGGCATAGCGCGTAACATAGAACCCCCGCCGTCGAGAGCGCCGTCTCGGCGCTTAAGGAGCAGCAGGATCTTGTCCGGCAACATAAGGCTTAAGGCGGGATACGTGCACGATATCAGTGGCGGACGCGGTAGATGAGCGACTGTCCAATGGAGTGATCTCGTACGTGACGTCGGTGACCTGGCGTAGGACCTTGTAAGGCCCGGAGTATCGGGAAAGAAGCTTTGAAGACAAGCCAACGTGGCGGCAAGGCGTCCAGAGCAGGACCAAAGAGCCCGGAGAATAATTAATGACTCTGTGATGGCTATCGTAGCGGGCCTTCTGGGACAGCTGGGAGGCAGAAAGACGATCCCTGGCAATCTGGCGAGCCGTTGCAGCCCGAGAAGCTGCATCGCGGGCGTAGTCGGTAACGGGGCGCACAGGTGATGGTAAAAGCGTCTCGAAGGGCAATGTGAAATGACGGCCAAACAAGAGGTAAAAGGGGGAAAAGCCAGCGGTGTCATGGCGTGACGAGTTGTAGGCGAATGTCACATAAGGCAAGGTGCTGTCCCAATCACGGTGGTCTGAGGAAACGTACATGGAGAGCATTGTGGTCAGCGTGCGGTTGAGGCGCTCAGTAAGCCCATTGGTTTGCGGGTGATAGGCAGTGGTTAGCTTGTGACGGATGGAACACGAACGAAGAATGTCGTCGACGACTTTGGACAGAAAGGAGCGACCACGGTCGGTCAGTAGCTGTCGAGGAGCGCCGTGGTGAAGAATAACGTCGTAAAGTAGGAATTCCGCAACGTCAGTGGCACAGCTTGTCGGTAGTGCCCGCGTGATAGCGTATCGTGTCGCGTAGTCCGTAGCGACGGCAATCCACTTGTTCCCAGTCAGAGATGTTGGGAATGGCCCGATGAGATCAAGGCCGACGCGGTAGAACGGGACACCGGGAATGTCGATGGGCTGAAGAGGACCGGCTGGCGACAAGGATGGATGCTTGTGACGCTGACAAGACTCGCAAGAAGCAACGTATCGGCGCACAGAGCGGTGGAGGCCTGGCCAGAAGAACCGACGCCGAACGCGGTCGTACGTGCGAGTTGCTCCGAGATGTCCAGCTGTTGGGGCATCATGAAGCTGTCCGAGGACAGTGGAACGGAGTGTTTCGGGTACAACTAGTAGAAGCTCTGGGCCATCGGAGCTGGTGTTGCGTCTGTATAAGATGCCGTCACGAAGCACGAATAATTGTAGGGACGGGGCACAGTCATGAGAGTGTAGACGGTGGATAATTGACCACAAATTGGCATCGCTGAGCTGTTCGCTGCGTATGTCGGATAAAGCGGATATCGCGAAGACACAGGCGTCCGAATCGTGTGCTGACAAGTCGGGAGGGTCCACTGGATGACGGGATAGGCAGTCCGCATCCTGGTGCAGTCTGCCAGACTTGTAAGTGACGTCAAAGCTGTATTCTTGGCCAGAGTCTTTCACCGTTTCTGTTTCAGTCACCTTGTCTGAGAGATATTGGCCAAATTCCGAAATCTGATGCGTGTCAAAAACGCTTCTCTCTTTTCACACACTAAGAATTCTCCGCAAGCCCGCATGCGTCTTCTGGTCTGTATCTCTCACTGATATGTGAGCAAAAGCTTTAGCCAGAACAGTGGCAAACTCCCTGGTGAATTCAGGTCCTTTCTTTTTGCTGTTCTGGATGACATCATTTGCAAGATACATAAACGTCAGCTTCCGAGCTGGTTTGGCTTTCTTGAGTTCTCGTAGCCAGACGTGCACAATGGTCTTGTGCTGTTTTCGGTGATGAATAAGCCATAGAGACAACGTCTGGATACTCTGCTGCGAGTTGTTTAGCTCAGCTAGCTTTCGTTCCAATGCAGCCTCCGTGAAACCGGACATGTTGCAGTCTGTATGATCAGCGCGACGAACAACATACCCGAATCGAACTTGAAGCTGCCATCTTTCTTCTTCACCAGGACGACTGGTGATGCCCATGGACTACATGAAGGCTCAATGACGTCCTTGATGAGCATCTTGTCGACTTCACGCTGTATCACTTCTCGCTCGGCATGGGACACGCGATAGGGACGTCGTCTGATTGGGCTGGCATCCCCAGTATTGATCTTGTGAGTGACCACAGATGTCTGCCCCAAAGGACGGTCATTGAAGTCAAAGATGTCGCGGTAGGACTTCAATACGCGCCGCATATCGGCTGCCTGTGCAGGAAGGAGGTCAGACGCAATCATCTTGTCAATATTACCGTCGTCGAGATTGTGCGAGAAAGAGGAAGGGGCAGAGGGTAAAGAAGCGTCGGTGACGAATGCAGAAACGGCACACTCATCGATAGAAGCAATGTGGCCTAGAGTCATGCCGCTTGGGATGAGTTGCGTGCACCAGCTAAAGTTCAGTATGGGTAGAGACGTATGATTATCTGCAACTCTGATAAGGGTGTGAGGAAGAGCGACGTTTTTGGCGAATAAGACGTCAACGATCGGGGTCAAAATGTAATCGCCATCGGGAATGGGCGGACAAGACCGCAAGTTCACATACATAACGGCTTGAGGAGGTAGCCGAACGTAATCCACTGAGCACAAGCGCGGCTGGCGTGTAGTAGGAGCGTCATGGTAGCACGGTAGGTCTAGCTGAAGCAAGCCGGTTCCACAGTCAATAAGGGCAGAATGGGCAGACAGAAAATCCATACCGAGAATGAGGTCATGGGAGCATTTCTCGAGCACGGCAAGGAGTACGTTTGTGGATCGGTCGGCAACACTTATTCGCGCGGAGCACATCCCTAGCACGGGAAACGTTCCGCCATCGGCGACACGAATGAGCGGTACTGTGGGTGGTGTTAGGACCTTCTTAAGGCGGCGACGAAGCTCCGAATTCATCACTGATATCTGAGCCCCAGTGTCCACTAGAGCGACATGTGCGTCATCCAGTTTAACGTCTATCAGGTTTCGTCTGGTCTGCAGTGTGGTCAGAGGATTTGGCAGGCGGGTCGTCGATGCAGCATCACCTCTGGGAGCTGCATCGTCTAGTTTTCCCGAGGGAGTCATGCAATCGGCGACGTAGGGCGGCGGAATTGGGGCGAGCGAGACGATTGGCGACGCGACAACGGCGAACGGGACTGGTGACCACGTGGGGATGGCGAACGACGATACGGCATGGGGGGAGCGTCTTCAGCGGTGGTTTGGGGATGCTCGTGGTAGGGCTGAAATCGGCCATGATCCATGTCGGGGTGACGGTTGTTACGGTTGTTTCCATAGGGAGCCTGATACCAATACCACCGGCTGTTACAATGGCGGGCCACGTGTCCAATACGACGGCAGTTAAAGCAAATTGGACGGTCATCAGCAGTCCTCCATTCGGCTGGGTTGCGAGTACGGAAAGGCGGCCTTTGACCTTGGGCGTGCGAAAGTGAGGGACGGCGGTCGATCGGCTGCGAAGGAGCTGCGGCGCACACAGAGTCCAGGCCAGCATTGGAGAGCTCCCGATGAACGATAGCTTGGACTAGTGGCACCATCTGGGAACTATGATCACAAGTACGGCCGCACGTGGAAGCAGGAGACGCAGCATCAAGTTCACGTCGGATGATCTTCTTCACGTGTTCCACGGTGAGCGGCGCCGACGGCTCAGGTACGTCTTCGCAGGACCACGTTGCTGCCGTGTTCGGAAGTCGAGCGAAGTTATTGGCAATGCGTCGACTTTTGGCGGCCTCAAAGCGCTTGCACTCTTGGATGATGGCATCGATGGTGTCGCAGTCCTTGCAGATTAGCAGGTTGAAGGCATCATCTGCTATGCCTTTTAACACGTGGCCTACTTTCTCAGACTCCGTCATGCTGTCGTCGGCTTTGCGGCAAAGGGCAAGCACGTCCTGTATATAAGTCAGGTATGACTCTGTCGCTGTCTGCGCACGAGATGCCAGCTCCTTCTTTGCTGCTGCCTTTCTCCCTGTGGACTTGCCGAACAAGGAACGCATCTTTTCCTTGCATGCATCCCAGCTCCCAATTTCCGCTTCATTATTCTGAAACCACACCTTCGCGGTTCCCTCGAGATAAAATAGTATGTTGGCCAACATGATCGTCTCATCCCAGCGATTATTCTTACTTGCACGCTCGTACAGGGATAGCCAGTCCTCGATGTCGACGTTGTCAGTCCCGCAGAATGTGCCTGGGTTCTTTAGCTGAGCCAGGACGACCGTTGTCGTTTGTGCCGCCTCGGTGGGCGCAGACACCTCTTCCGCCATCGTGGATAAAGCCAAGCGTCGGCCGCTGCGGAGCTCCGTTGTACCGTGTGGGTACCCCGCACCTCCCACCAAAATGCCACGGGGATATGAGTCGCAAAAGGGATAGGAAAATTATATTTACACGATATATACAAAGAGAGACGGCTGCAGGCAAGATGGCAGAACAACAACACGAGCGCTGCTCCGATCGTCGTCTTCACCGCCTTTTTGGCGCATTCTTCTATGCTCGGCATAGCGCGTAACAATATTATATATCCTGGAAGAAGACCAGTTAAGGATCGCCTAAGCTTTTGTGGCCACTCGCAATGGTTCTGGACGTTAGCCCGTTAGTATTGTTTCATTCACACTTTTATGAATTACATTTCGTAGAACTAGATATAAAGTAGAAGCAAGCACTGAAAAGCAGACTAGTAGGAAAAAGCTGAAAACAATCAGAACAGCAGCCCGCAACAGATCATCAAGAACTCTCCTCTAAAAGAAAGAAAAAAGAAACTGAGCATAGTCAACGAATGTGTAAGCATTCTTTGGCTCAACTGTGACTTCACTTTTGCTCACATTTGCTTACTTGCTTTTCCTAGCTTATGCGCGTCTGACGGTGACAATGAATGCTTAGGCTTTAGTAGACAACTGTCAGATTTTCTGGCCGCCTCCGACCCCCTTCGAAGCAGTGGCACCAATTTCGCTGGAACGCCGGGCACGAGTCCGCCTCGATAGAGAAGAGCGGGCGAAAGGCGTCCAGCTGCCGCAGCAGCGCGTGAGATGTTGCATGAGGGGAGAGTGCACGGCCGCGAGACACCATCTCACCCTCACTGTCGCTATGCGCGCGTTTCGTGTCCACGCAAGCGCTCGCCAGCTTTCCAAGTGCCGCCTCGGTAAGGCCCAGTGAAAACACGCAAAGCATCTGAATGCTCAGAGGCGCTCAGCAGTGTTCAACTGAACATTGCGCCGCCCCGAAATTTCAAGTTGGCCCACCCCCAAATTTAAGTAGTTATATCCCCAACTTTCATGTTGGCCCAACAACACATTTCGGCTGTGCCAACCCCAAACCTAAAGTTGGCCCACCCCCAAATTTCAGTTGCGCCCCGCCCAACCCCAAACTTCCCTAAAACTCCCCTAAAAACACATGCAAAATTTTTGAGTTAGCCCAACTCCAAATTTCAGCTTGCAAACACGCCCCCCCCCCCCCCCCATTATTAACTTGGTCCATCGCCAAATCTCACGTTGAACTACCCCCACATTTAGTTGGCTCACCGCAAAACTTAAGTTGGCCCACTTGTAAATTTCAAGCTGGCCCACTCGCAATTAAAGTTGACCCACCCCCAGATTTCACTGGGCCCACCCCAAATATAAGCTTCCCGATGCGTTTTCAATGGAGCCCTATGTATCCTTAGGGGTATCCTCTTCTTAACGTTTTTTGTTTAAATTGTTTCTTATCCCTTATAAAGCTACCAATCATCTACATTTACGCTCTTATAACGATTAAATGTCTTAACTTTGCAAACTAGCGACACGTTGCACTTCGTGAACGCAGGTACGCGCAAGAGTATGGACTCCGTGAACATCCACGGCGAGCACCGCGGCGTCAAAGCACAAACGGAAAGGGCGCGAACGCGGTGGCGGACGCTACATTTATCTCGACATTGTGACGCCTATTGTGCCACAGGCAAGGCGCATATTGCTACACATTCAAAAAAATGTCACAGATTTGCCCTAGGGGCGAAGCAATGATTGCGATAGCAACACAGCAATGTCATACGAAGTAAGGTGAGCGGCTTTGGTAGCAATGTGAATTGTAGTAAACATGAGCTGATTAAGTAAGCAGGTGTGCTGCGCCGTAAGTAGACCGACATGAAGAGAGACTCGATGACCACGAGAAGGCGCTTGTGAAACGGTGGTGTTGATGAGAAGCGCTTCCCGTGGGCAGCGCGTGCGAAGGGACACACCTGTAGCGCTGCACTGCCGATCCGGGCAGCATTGCATGTGTAGCGTGCGTTGGAAAATGTGGCCCGACTATTACTAACTGAATGAACAAGCGTGGTGTGAGCGCGCACAAACAAACACGAATAGATCACACTGAATGACTGCAGACAACGACTGTCAAAACGCTGGCAGCATACGCTTCCGCTCGGGCATACGGCGCGCGGTGAAGATTTTATCTATAGGGAACCTGACGACGACGGCGACGCCGACGGCAGAAATCCGGTTGAAGTGTCCATAAAATTGCTATCGCAATAAAAAGAGACACCGCGAACACACAGAGTGAGCACCGCGGCGTCGAAGCACAAACGCTAATGGCGCAAACCCGGCGATTCTCTTCTCCGCCTCCAGGCACCTTCCGCCTCCGGCGCTCGCTTCCTAATGGCGACCAACTTATATTCACCGATTTCAGCGATGCGGCATCTACGCCTTGCACGTAAAAACACTTTAGGGCTCACCTGTCAAGGAGAGTGATACTCTATGCGCCCGAAGTTCAGGTTAAGGCCACATGCGGATCCAGCCCACTTTTATAGCACTTGCGACGTATTTTTCACCAAAAAATTTCGGCTTTTCGTCACATCCAATTCTTTAAAGTCATTGCGCTATTGTTAGTCGACTTCAGTGACGTCCTCGAAGGTTGTTACTATGGTTGATCCAAAACACATCAGCTCCGCCTTAAAGGACGTTGTTACTCAAATGTTCATAAATAGACGGGAACGCAGAAATTGCTTTACCAGTCAGCCACTGCATGGATTTTCATTAACCTTTCTGTTTTTCTTTTCTTTTGAAAAAAAAAAATAAAACTCTAGTAACAATAATAGCTGCACTAGGAAATAACTCCGTTGTTCTTTAATAAAAGTAGAATTACAATTAAGCAAAGCGACGTTTTGGACTTTCGTGACAGCGGCTGCTGCCAGGGCGCGTGCTTCTGCTGCCACCTGGACGTATAGCTCATACTTAAAAAAAAAAGATTCACTAAAGGGCTTGACGCGGGAGTTGAACCTTGGCCCCCTAGCACAGCAGTCTGATGCGCTAAACGTTAGGTCGCAATCGCATTTTTCGTAACATGGAAATAAGACGTAGATGTATACAAACCTCGAAGCTTACAAATACCTAATATTCATACAAACTAATAGACTGCAGGTTCCAAGTGACTTGGTACCGTGCGCCTTATTTGGAATGTAAAATGGAGCTGGGCAGGCCATGTAATGCGTAGTATGGATAACCGATGGACAATTAGAGTTACAGAATGGTTAACAAGAGAAGGGAAGCCCAGTCGAGGACGGCAGAAAACTAGGTGGGGTGATGAAGGTAGGAAATTTGCAGGTGCAAGTTGGAATCAGCTAGCGCAAGACAGGGGAAATTGGAGATCACAGGGAGAGGCCTTCGTCCTGCAGAAAACATAAATAGGCTGATCATGACGATGATGTTAATGATGAATCAATAAATTCTGGAAAATGCTGGCGATGACTTGGTAGGGCTTAGCCTAGCCCGAATACGTGACCGATACCTTGCGATAGCCCATCGATAGCCAATCAATAGCTGATCGATAATCAATCAATAATCAATAAATTCCGGGAAATGCTTAGGATGACTTGGTTTGGTTATGTGCCGATCAGCACCGCTGTTTCTTTAGCCTTGCGCCACTAGCGCAAGTTAGGCTAATACTTTTTATTGTTATTTTTTCACATGATACAGCTTCAAAATCTTTGAGAGGAGGTTTCTTGGCTTAACCACATGTAACAACAACATGGCATAGGATTACCGCTTATATGTTCTCAACCGTGCTACGCATTCGCTATTTCTGGTATCGTTGTTTAGAGGCAAGGAACGATCACTCGAATATGCATGATCTGGGTGCACAGATGGCGCTGGTATTACGCCAGAAAAAAAGACAATAGGAGCGAAATTTAGCTCCTCGCTTCGCGTTCAGTGAGGTATAACTTGTCAAAACATTTGTAAAGTCCTAGGACCTCGTTGTCCAGTAGACCAGGCTTTAAGTACGGTGAAGGACAATACGCCCAAAGAGCCGAAAGCAGCGCCCCCCCCCCCCCCCTCCCCGTCTGACGCTGCCGTTTATTTCAGCAAGCAGACGAAGAACTCCCGTGCCAGGCGCGCCTCCATCGCCACAATTATTTTTTTTTTCTTTTTGTGCAAGCTATTATCAACACTACCAGCTTACGAAATGCTACAGGTGCATTTCTGGGAAGTAGAAATGTTGTACAGGGCCGCGTGACTACTTTGCCGTTTCCAAGCTTTAGGCGACATGCGAGCACAATTCCGTCGTTTCGCGTAATGTTCTCCAGGACACGTGCGATGGATGATGAAATTGCCTTCAGTAATGCTAGAAATGAATGACACTGGCCGACTATGAGCGCTTCGGAGGAGTATTACAATTCGTTGTACCAGCAATTCCAGAAGCCTTTTTGCATTTCTTGACGCTGTATCCATGTTTTACGCAGTTTAGTATCGGAGCTAGGCACTACGGCTACAGTTTGTAAGCCCGGAAGTGATGCCACTCGCTTGGACGGTGTAAGAACATGGATGCAGCAGGGTGGCGTCGCACATTGGTGGGGCCGATGAAGCGGGTTCTTCAATGTAGGCGGGTTTGAGACGTTCCAGGGCAATTGTGTCCGATCGGCCGTTGACGTTTACGACAAAAGTCGTCGGACGACGCTCGAGAACACAATATGGCCCGGAGTAGTGCGGCTGCAAAGGCTTCCGTACGGCACAGTTACGCACGAAAACGTGAGTATAGCAAAGGTGAGTGCGGGAGAAACGTACGGAGACCTTGCTTCTTGCGAACGTGTAGGCACGGGGCGCATCTGGCTGGAGAAAGCTTGCAGTTCGGCAACATAGTCGGCACGTGATCGCATAGGTGTTCTGCTGGTGGCGACAAAGAAATCGCATGGAAGGCGTAGGTGAGTGCCGTAGACGAGCTCAGCACAAGAGCAACCTAGGTCGCTCTTGAGTGCGGCTCTGATGCCAACTAAGACAAGAGGCAAATGCAGGACCCACTTCTCCGGCGATTCAAGCGCCATAAGGGAGGCCTTGAGATGCCGGTGAAAACGTTCAACAAGTCCACTGGACTGCGGGTAGTAAGCAGTCGTGCGAAAACGTGTCGTTCCGAGTAGTTTGAGTAGCTCGTTTAAGAGTGCTGAGTCAAACTGCTGACCGCGATCGGTGATTATTGTGGATGGGCAGCCGAACCTTGCAATACATGTGGACACGAAAGCTGCTGCAACAGTGGGCGCTGAGATGTCAGATATAGGTGTAGCTTCTGGCCACCGTGTATAGCGGTCGATGCATGTCAGTATGTAGCAGTAACCTTTCGAAGGTGCGAGAGGACCGACGAGGTCCAGGTGTACGGTGTCAAAACGAGCATCCGGTGGAAGAAAAGACTCCGCTGCGACCGAGGGATCGCAGCGGTGCGCCAGAACAAGAGGACCAGCTCAGCAGGCTTTCAGAACGGACTAGCGCGTGCCGTGCTTGCGCCGCTGGCACGCGCCGCCCAACTTTATTTTTCTCGTCAGTCGCAGCCGGCCCCAAGGCGCCGGCCGAGAGCGCTGACCTTAGCGTTCCCGCTTAGCAGCGTCGGTGGGCGTTACAACTTCGCAGGCGGAATGGGGTGACGCTGGATCTTGGAGCATTGACACGACAAACAGCAGTGAACCCAATCGCGAACTTGCGCATTTAGCCGAGGCCAAACGAAACGACTCGAAAGGAGCTTCTGTGTCCCGCGTATGCCAGGATACGACGGGTTGTGCACGGTTTCGAATAGACGTCTGCGAACGGATTCCGGAATGTATGGTCTAGGCGTGTCGGTAGAAGTGTCGCAGACGACGGACGTACCATCTGGAGTCACAACGACGTCCTCCAATTTCAGGGACGTTGAGGAATTCCGGAGTGTACGAAATTCGGTGTCGTCACGCCGTTGACTGGCGAGTAAGTCGACAGCGATGATGAAAGGCTCCGACGTCAACGTGGAAACGGCATTGACACGACTCAGAACGTCGGCTGGAACGTTGTCGGTACGCTTGATGTGTCGGAACGTTGTTGTAAACTCGGAGATGTAGGAAAGGTGTCGACTCTCGCCGGGCGAGTAACAGGACGCCGAACGATTCATTGCGTGCACAAGGGGCTTGCGGTCTGTCAAGATAGTAAGCGCGCGCCTTCGAGGAAATGGCGAAAATGTCTGATAGCCAGGTAAACTGCGAGTAATTCACGGCCGAACACGCTGTAGCAGGACTGCGCAGGCTTCAGTTTCTTGGAGAAAAAGGCGAGTGGATGCCACGCATTGTCGATGAATTGCTTCAGAACGGCACCAACGGCGGTGTTTGAGGCGTCGGTCATGATGGCAGTGGGAGCGTCTGGCTTTGGGTGTCTAAGCAGCGTGGCGTCGGCGAGGGCAGACTTGACTATTCTGAAAGCGTGGGTGGCCTCTTCAGTCTACTGAAAAGCTTGTTTACGGTTGTTTCCCAGCAGAGAATCTAACGGAGCCATAAGTCGTGCACAATCGCGAATGAATAGGCGGTAGAAATTGACGAATCCGAGAAATTGGCAAAGCTTGGTGAGTGTGGTCGGTCGGGGAAGGTCTTCGATGACGCGAATCTTGGACGGCAGTGGTCGAATGCCGTTAGCGTCGACGACATGGCCGAGGAAATCGAGTTCGGTTTGACCGGAATTTGCTCTTGAGGGCGTTGATGACAATTCCATTACTGGTAAGGCGTGAAAACAACAACCGCAAGTGGTGAATATGTTCTTCTGCGGAAGAGCTTGCGACGAGAAGGTCCTTAATGTATGCAAAAACGAAAGGCAGGCCTCGGGTGACGGAATCGATGAAACGCTGGAAGGATTGGCCCGCGTTCCGTAAGCCGAAAGGCATGCGGAGAAATTCAAAAGGACCGAAGGGTGTGGTGATGGCAGTTTTGGGAATGTCTACTTCCGCGTCCGGTAGTTGATGATAGGCGCGAACAAGATCGATTTTAGAAAAGATCGTCGCACCATGCAACGCTACCGTGAAGTCCTGAATGTTCGGGAGAGGATAGCGATCAGGAGCTGTAACGTTGTTTAGTGCCCGGTAATCACCGCATGGGCGCCAGTCTCCCGTCTTCTTAGGCACCATGTGAAGGGGTGATGCCCAATTACTGGATGAAGGGCGGATGATGCCAAGTTGCAGCATGTGTTCGAACTGCGCGCGAGCGATCTTGAGTTTCTCGGGGGACGAACGCCGGGGTCGGAGGTAGACTGGTGGGCCGTAGGTGACGATGTCATGGCACACGTCATGTTGCGCCGTTTGCGTCCAGTCCGGCAGGCGCGTCAAGGTGGGAAACTCGCGTAGGAGAGCGGCGAAAGGTTCGTTCAACATGGCAAAAATAGGCGCGATCGGTGATGTGCCTGATGATGGGACGCCGGGAACGGATAGCTGGGTCACGGAGTCGATGAGACGGCGTCGTTAAACGTCGACAAGGAGTTCGTAGTTGTGCAAGAAATCTACTCCAATGACTGCACGACGGACGTCTGCAACCAGGAAAATCCATCGGAACGCTCGTCGAAGGCCAAGGTTTAGCATGACGGAGCGTCACGAGAAAACTGGAATCCTGCTGCCGTTGACGGCTTGAAAAAACGACACAGGTGTCGCTTTTCGGTCGGAGTGGTTAAAGTGCCTATATATAAAAAGTAGCGCCATCCACTTCCCTCCTCCTCCATTCCACTATCGCGCTCGGCGCGACGATCGGGGCGCGATATCGACAGTGGCGCCGCCTGCGTCGGGCCTGCCGTGGCAGACGACAGCTAACGCGCTACCAGAGGAAATCCGAGGAAAACTTCGATCGCGCCCTGCGGCGAAGTTTTTGAGGCGCGATATTGCTTCGTCAGTCAGTAACTGGTCTTAATAATGCCGTTTTGGAAGTAGCAACGCGACGATGCGAGACGGCGCAAATATCAAGTGTACAGCAAGCGTTTGCGCACGCCGACTGGTAAACAAAAAAAAGCCTTTTGCCCTCGCCTTGTCGGTTGCGGCAACTTAAGGCGCAGCAGCATGCCATCACAACGAAGTTCTTGTCCCTAACACGTTTGATTCGTTTTATTGCGATAGCAATTATATGGACACTTCAAACGGATTTCTGCCGTCGGCGTCGTCGTCGTCGTCGCCGTCGCCGTCGCCGTCGCCGTGGGGTTCCGTATAGATAAAATCTTCGCCGCGCGCCGTATGCCCCAGCGGAAGCGTGGGGGGACGCGAGCTATCACGGAGAGCGAACGCACTCAATCTCCCACGCGCAAGCAAGGAAGCGGAAAGCCAGCGCCGGAGGGAGCAGGGGGGGAGGGGGGGGGGGGCACTTCTCTGCCAACAACCGCGCTCGTCGCTCGTCCGCACAGTCTCTTATCTCTCCCACGCGCAAGCCAGGAAGCGGGAAGCCAGCGCCGGAGGGAGCATGGGGGGGAGGGGGGGGCGCACTTCTACGCTTCCAACAACCGCGCTCGTCGTTCGTTCGACCGCACCGTCTCTTATCTCCACACGGCTCTGACCTTTATGCCGCTCAGTTTCCGTTGATAGACCGCACGTACCTTCGCCCGCTGCGCGGGCGAAGGTACGTTGCGCTGCCAGCGTTTTGACAGTCGTTGGCTGCAGTCATTCAGTGTGATCTGTTCATGTTTGTTTGTGCGCGCTCACACCACGCTTGTTCATTCAGTTAGTAATAGTCGGGCCACATTTTCCAGCGCACGCTACACATGCAATGCTGCCCAGATCGGCAGTGCAGCACTACAGGTGTGTCCCTTCGCACGCGCTGCCCACGGTAAGCGCTTCTCATCAACACCACCGTTTCACACGCGCCTTCTCGTGGTCATCGAGTCTCTCTTCATGTCGGTCTACTTACGCCGCAGCACACCTGCGTACTTAATCAGCTCATGTTTACTACAATTCATATTGCTACCAAGGCCGCTCACCTTACTTCGTATGACATTGCTGTGTTGCTATCGCATTCATTGCTTCGCCCTTAGGGCGAAACTGTGACATTTTTTTGCGTACAGCACTTTCGTCGCACAGGCCCGAGAATGGCAGTCGGAGCGCGCTTTAAAGAAAAAAAATATATACAAAAGCGCAACGCGTGCTTCCACGTGACACGGATTGGCCAATGGGGGAGCGGAGGAGGCTGGGGCGACAGGAGGCGGCGAGGAGGAAACGCCGGGGTGAGCGCGGTGGCGGCAAGATCTAAGAATGGCGCTACTTTTTATATATAGGGGCTTTAGGAGTGGTGGGTGAGGAGAATACTGACGTCTGCTCCTGTGTCGACTAGGAACCGCTGTCCCGTAACTCTGTCCGTCACGTAGAAAAGGCGACTTGTGTGTTGGGCTGGACCACTCGTCGCCGTTAGAGGTCGGCCGGCCTGTTTCCCTGCCGACAGTGACGAGCGTCGTTTCCAAAAAGGCGGTGGTAGTAGCAAACGCCAGACGTTGTAGTTGATGTTTCATTGCGGTTTCCCCTGCGTCTTGATTTGCTGGAACTATGGCTGCGTGGGCGACGAGTCGACGTGCGGCGATGTTCTGCTGCACAGATGCGTTCCAGGCGCTCACACAAGGAGTCGAGCGGAGATTGCGCTGCTGAAGAGCAGAGAAGGGTTTGCAGGGCGGTTGTATTGTCACCCGGAGACGGGGTCGCGGCTGAGATGGTTGGGGTGGCTACTTCCATGACTTTGTCGGCGAAAGCGGCAAGTCCGGTAAGATCCATGGTAGAGGCTAACGCCAGGACCATCTGCACGTTAGCCGGGAGTCGTTGCAAAAACAATTCGCGCAACAGCGTGTCGTCGATGGATCTCGCGTTGTCTCCGAGCAGCTGCCTCATTCGGCGAAGAAGTTGACTAGGGCGTCAGTCGTCGAGTTCTTCAGTGGACAGGAACTGCTGGATGCGAGAGCGCTGTAAAGCTGCTGTGCGCTGTAGCAGGGCTGCCTTGAGATCGTCATAGGCAACGGTAGACAATGGGGCGTTTAACAAATCTGCTACTTCGTCAATGGCGGCGGGCGAGAGCGCTGCAACGGTGTAATGAAACTTTGAGGCTTGAGAGCGGATACCAGCGACTTGAAATTGCGATTCGGCCTGAAGAAACCACGCCGAGGGATGCTGGTTCCAGTACTGTGGGGGGCGGACGGCGATGGCCGAACAGGAGGGCTCACCGCGTTCATCGAAAGGGTTCTGGCCTTGAGCTCTCGTAGCGTTGGTATGGTCCATGGTCGTCTCTACCACAGGGAAAACGCGGTTGGCGTTTGCCTCTTGCGTGGTGTGGTGCATCGGCTCCGTCAATTATTGACCAAAGCCAAGGTCAATTTCGTGCAACCCCATCAATTTTGCTTCCATCAGACTCCTAAAGCTGCCCGGCACCCGAAGACACCACTCTCATCCAGGTGGGCCCATTTTTGGCAAACTTAGAGTGATTTTCCGTTCCGGCCTCGCGTTGCGACGCCGATCCTAACGGCTACGCCGGCGCGCGGGCGTGAACGGACCGGTCAGCTTGCAAGATGGCGGATCTCTCTGCTCAACGCGGTTACGATCCCGACGCCATGGCGTGGGCGACGATCCCGGTCCCCGAGGGACAGCAATCTGCGGCTGCGGACCCCATCCGCAACGAAGAACTCTTTCGCATGGTTGAGCGCCGCTCCCAGAGCAAGGCTAAGATGATGGCTTCGTCGGCCCCGCCCGCCGGCAAGGCACCTTCAACTCGGACAGGATCCGCCACGCGTGCGGCACACGGACGCGGCGCGAAGCGCAGTAAGCCTACAACGACGTGGAAGCCTAAGCCTCTGCCTCGACCACACCCAGAAGACTTTGTCGTCATCATCAAGCCTCGTGAGCCAGTGACGCTACGAGACGTCTTTCAACGTGGCGCGCTCGGCGCCGCCTTCGCCCCTCTCGTCGGAGTACAAAAGGCGGCGACGCTCAACCTGCTTCTCTCGCCGGAGCAGAACCTCATCGTCGCTAGCACGCGGGAGGCCCAGACGGCGGACCAGCTGCTCGGCGACTTTGAGCTACAAACTGACAAAGGCAAGATGGCCGCCCACGGCCACTTGAAGCAACATGGCGAGGACGTCTGCTACGGTGTGGTCACAGTCGCCAACCACGAGACGACCGACACCCTAAAGCCAGGCTCTGCAGTGGCGCGCAGGCGAACTCTTGGATATCCGAAAATTCGGCACATCGAACAAGGCTCGACACACCTTTGCTGGCAGAGTCAAGCCTCGCTACATTCATTACAACTAGGAAATCACCTTCGTTCAACCCTATTACCGGACCATTCCGGCCTGCGGACTGTGCGGCACCGTTGGACACCGGGCTGATTCGTGTCCCAACCCAGCCAATGCAAAGTGCAGCCTGTGTGGACAGCAGGCGGAGCTAGTGGAGGGGGTGCGGACCCCTCACGAGTGCAACCCAAAGTGCGCGTCTGTGGAGGAAGCCACGCCACGAACTTGCGCGAATGCACAGCCAAGTACAGACAACCCAAGATGACCAACCCTCAGCAGAGCGGCCTCCCCAAGTCGGGAAAGAAGTCTCGTCATCATGTGGCGTTCTCGCACGGCGGATCACGCCACGTCGACGTCACAACGCAGCAGGCGCCACCACGTGGAGGTGACGTCAAGTGCCAAGCGGCGCAGCAACCGCCATCACACGACGGCATCGGGAACCGCGGCCAGCAGCAAGAGCAGCGAAACGATGCAGGAGCCGGTGCCTGGGCGAACGCATTGAAATATGGCAAACAGGTGAGCGGTCCCGGTGGGGCAGCCTCCCCTTTCCAATCCCCCGCTCCCTCTCCTACTCTAATTGCTGAGGAGATCCGTAAGCACACGGAGCCTCTCCGCGCTAAAATTGCGAGTCTTAAGGCTCAACTGTCCAACCCCCCGTCTGCTCCTACCTCCCCCTCCGCCTCCAATGCGGAGTCCATGGATAGTGAGATTACGCTGCCGAAGCCGTCGGGCCACGATTCTTTTGAAGCTATGGAGGCGCGCCTCAGCGCAAAAATGGAGCTCCTGATCGGCACCGCGATGGCCCAGATGCTCGCGAAAGTTGATGAGCTGATCACGAGTAAAGTTAATCAAGCTGTGGCTGCGCAACTCGCAGCGTACGGATCGAGTCCTTAGGGGCGTATCCGGCCGCCCCTCCAAATTTTCGCGTTGCATTGTAGACATTGACGATGACGAAGACTGCACCCTGGCAGGCATAGATGTCGAACCTCTGGTCCTGCCTACTGGCTCTGGGGCAGCTCCACTCACTCTTAATGCCCAACCTAACCATGGCAAGAACCCCTAAAGTTAGGCGTTCTGCCCCCTCCAAATCGGCGTCCCCCATCATCATAACCCACTGGAACTGTCGGGGCCTCTGCTCTCGCACCAAGAGAGCGGACCTCCGACTTTTCCTTTCAACCTTTGAGCATCTGCCCGCGGTGATTGCCCTCCAAGAGCCAGGGAAGGGCGCCACTCTTACGAACTATTCAACGTTCCAGCAGGACCCCTCGTCCTGTCTCTGCGTCCATCGAAATTATACAGCTAACAAGGTCGACCTTGACCTCCAAACCGACTATTCCTACGTAATGGTGACTCTCCTGCCGCTCCGCAAACAGGACCCATCCATTCACATCCTCAACGTATACTGCTCTCCCAAACTCCAAAACGTCTCATTCGCGGACCTCTTCAGTCATGCGCTGAAAGTTGCGGGCCGCGGCCCCCTCCTGCTTGTGGGTGACTTCAACGCCCCCAGTCGGGTCTGGGGTACCGCCGTGAAGAGAAGCGTGGCCGCAAAATGGCGGAGCTTACGTCGAAGCTGGGCCTCACTCTTCACACTGACCCTGCCCACCCAACTCGTATTGGCAACTCCGTGACCAGGGACACCTGTCCGGATATGACTTTTACACGCAAGATTCAGTTCGCCGACTGGGTCAATACTGAGGAAACCCTCGGTAGCGACCATTGCCTCATCAACACAACCATTCGCACACGCCCCATGGCACGACCCTTCAAAGAAGCCCACATCCCAGACTGGATGAAATTTAGACAAAATTAGCAGGAACATTGTTTACACATACGCACGCACGGCTACCAGGCCTGGTCCCAGCAATTGGATTCTAGCTTTGCTGGTACTTTGCTGGTAACACAACACAGCTAGCACACAAGCTCAGGGACCAATACCTGTGCACTACCCAGTATATCCGAGGGATGGCATACTCATATGCAGGCTCTGAGAATGCCGAGCTGGATCAACCTTTCCAGCTCCACGACCTGAAGGCAGCCCTGGCCAAAATGAAACGTGGCACTGCACCCTGACGGGACAATATTACAGTCAAGCTTCTGCCAAACCTGCTAGACTCGACTTACAATTCACTGTTGGCATACTTCAATTCCATCTGGCTGGGAGAAGTGCCCCTCCCTATCGATTGGAAGACAGCACTTGTCACCTTTATTCCTAAACCTGGCAAAGCAGTAAATACGGACAACCTCCGCCCCATCTCTCTCACCTCTTGTGTGGGCAAGTTAATGGAGACGATGGTGCGGGACCGGTTGTCTACTTTCATGGAAGACCATAACACATTTGCGGACACCATGTTCGGGTTTCGCCCCCACAGATCCGCACAGGATGTCCTCCTCCAACTTAATCGGGATGTCCTAGACCCCATCGAATGCCCCCATAACGACAAGGTGGTTCTGGCCTTGGAGCTTAAGGGAGCATTCGACAACCTCACTCATGAAATCATTATAATTCACCTCTCTCTAACCAACTGCGGGCGTAACGCTTTTCAGTACGTCTTACAATTTCTAACACAGAGACACGCATACTTGCACATACAGGACACCGAACACGGCCCATACACTCTAGGCTCCAGAGGTACGCCACAGGGCGCTGTCCTCTCCCCCCTATTGTTCAATCTGGCCAAGAAGAACTTGCCTGCCAAACTGTAGGTCGTCCCGGGGGTGCAACACGCACTCTACGCGGACGACATCACCATCTGGGCCACGCAAGGCTCTTTGGGACACATGCAGGCCAACGTGCAGCAAGCGGCGACCATAGTGGGCCGATATGCTCACGCTTGCGGCCTCCAATGCTCCCCCCAAAAGTTTGAATTCGTGCATCTCCGCCCCTCACCCAAATGCACGTCCAAAATTGCTCTCTCTCTAGAGTATGGTCGAATCCCTGAACAACCTTAGATTAGAGTCCTCGGACTTTTCATCAACCAACACCGCTGGTACGACACAACACTAGGGAAGCTGCGGATGGTGGGGGACCAGGTGGGTCGCATGGTCCGAAGGGTTTCCAACAAGCGCGGGGGTCTCAGATGCAAAGATGCCTTGCGGCTGGCCAATGCATTTGTGAATAGTGGAATCTTCTATTCGACTCCATACCTCCATCTCCGCAAGCATGAGGAGGACGCCCTTGAGGTCATCCTCCGAAAGTTGGTTAAGCGGGCCCTTGATCTCCCGGTCAGCACCTCTAACCAGCGCATTCTGGGCCTGGGGATGGTGAATACGCATCAGGAGCTCAAGAAAGCTCATCTTACCAACCAAATCACACATCTTTCTCAGACACTGTCGGGTCGACGCCTCCTTGCCCGACTACACCTCCAACCTCTCAGACAGATGGAAGAGCGCGTACGTACGCCACAAGAATGGCACTATGCCCTACACGTGCGCCCTCTTCCCCGGAACATGGCACGCACACACCATGATGGCAGACGCCTGGCTCAGGCGGAGGCCCTGGCGCGCCATTATAATTCCAAACCCGCTGTTTTCTACGTGGACGCCACCGGCCCACACCATGGGGGATGGCTTACGGCCGCGGTGGTCCACGAAGGCAAAACAGTTAACGGCCTTAGCTTTTGCGCTAGAGACATAACATATGCGGAGGAAGTCGCCATCGCGTTGGCTGCATCCGATTCTCGATCTCAAACCATCATTACCGACTCGCGAGGGGCCTGTCGGAACTACGAACGGGGTGAGATTCCATTCCTGGCCTATCGCGTCCTTCAATCTAGCTCCCGAACCAGGGACCCCGACCCCCGATACGTCGTTTGGGCTCCTGCTCACATGGGATTAGAGGGAAATCAGACAGCGGATGCTGCCGCCCGCGCACTTTCTCACCGGGCTCCCTTTTTCTCTGACCCCGCCGATCAGAACTCCTCCCCCAACCCAATCTACTCGTATACAGAAATTACAGCGTACTATCAATCCGGCCACGAACTCTACCCCCGCCCGTGTAGAGGCCTCAAAAAAGAGGAGGAGCGCCTCCTGCTCCGCCTCTTTACGGACACTATGCTGTGCCCGGCAGCGCTTAAACATTTCGATCCGGCCTTTACTGGAGCATGCCCGCACTGTGCGGAGAAGTCCTCGGACCTCTACCACATTGTGTGGGCTTGCCCATCCAACCCTGCCTTCCCCCCCTTACACAACCCTCCCCGGGAGGACTGGTAGGCTGCCCTGCTTGGCTGCTCAGACCTACGGGCCCAAAAGGCCCTAGTTAAGCGCGCCCAGGCGGCGGCTACCGCCACTCGGGTCCCGTACTAGGGACTCCACCTAGTGTTTGTAAGGGGCGGCCTCCTCAGGGTCGTCTCGAGCATACCTCCTCGTACGTTTTTGCCATATAATTAAAAGTTTTTCACCACCACACATCTACCACAGGAGCGTATGGCAGTATCACGTCCGAGGTCACCAAACTGTGGTGACGAGCGACCATGTAGACCGGTAAAGTCTCAGCGCTCTCACGGGAGAGGAAGAACCGACACCCGATCACATAGCGTAGCATTTTTTAATCTGTCTCGGAACGCTAGCCCGTGCAGGTGCGTGCCAGCCGCTCGTGCCTCGTGCAGACGCGAGCGTTTACGTAATTATCATGCGACGCCGATGCTGCTGCCGCTACAAGTTCAAAGCAGAAATGGTGATCCGCTTGCTTATAGAAAAAGTACAATTTAAATGACAGCTCAAAAGCACTGACTTAAGGCAGGGGGGATATTCTAGAGAACTCCATATAACTCTGCTAAATCAACATCAGTCAAGCTTGCTCACGTTCATACATGCTGTATTTCTTCGAGGGTCCAAATTTACATGCCCAGTATTCACAAAAAACTATGTTTTAACACCGCAGTAGGCGCCGGCGACAACCACCAATTACTTAAAAATGGCAATTGCAAACCGTATCGGCAATGTAAATAAATTGCGAAGTTTCACTGGCATCGTCCTCTGGGATACTTTTTCCGTCCTTGCAGATAATGGAATCAAGCATACGGCACCCAAGGTTTTACTGGCGACCGGGGAGAGGTCAGTGACCCAAGCTCGCCAGAACTGCCGCCCTTTTTGAAGGCGCTGACGGCACTGGCCCACTGCCAGTCGGTGCGGTGATTTCGGTTTCAGTTTCTTTGCCTCAATATATCGCGAAATGAAAACAAGTATGGAGCTGCACTCAAACTTCGCACTGGGGTTATCGTAATCGTCGGACATTTTTTTTTTTTTTATCCAAAAACACCACAAACGGCCTTCGTTTAAGTGACGCTGTTATCGCTCTATTCAGGACAACCTGCACAATATTTCTATTCACGGCCCGTAGTTAAATCTCAGCCTAATAAACCTAATTAAATAATTACTTGGCCAAAGTAAATACAACGCCCATCACTGTACAGTATTTGTTGTCTGCGTAACAAAAACACCTCCTATTCATTTCTTGCAGGCATTGATTTGTAACCGCCGATAACATCCGCAAACGTTTCACAAGTTGGCAACTGAAGGATGAAAAACCACAGTAGATTGGCGAAAAATATTCGCTCTAGAATCTCCGTTTATTCTGCGCTACGGCAATGGAACCTTGAATTCCAGAGCTTCTGAGACGATACCTTTTATGACATTTATTACTATTCTGCGTTCCTAGAGTATATCTTTTTTTACTCTGCCTCTAATTCATTTTAAATTTTGGCCGTCACACAGCTCTGCGTCAGAAAAGGTTTTCTCCTTAACCTTTGCGCGCGGCAGGCTCAAAGGCCAACACGCCGGAACAGCTCACGCTCGGGGGGAATGAGAGGATACGAAATACACGTAGTAAATATCCAAAGATCACACATGTCGTGAATAAATGAGCTCGACGGGTTTTTTGGTTATTATTGGTTTTTTTTTCGCATGATACACCTTCAAAATTTGTGAGAGGAGATTGCTTGGCTTAACCACATGTAACAAAAACATGGTATAGGATTACCGTCTATATGTTTTCAACCGTACAACGCATTCGCCATTTTTGGTATCGTTGTTTAGAGGCAAGGAACGATTACTCGAATATGCATGATCTGGGTGCACAGATGGCGCTGTTGTTGCGCCAGGAAAGAAGCAATAAGAGCTAAATTTAGCCACTCGCTTCGCGTTCAGTGAGGTATAACTTCTCAAAACATTTGTAAAGTCCGAGGACCTCGTTGTCCGGTAGACCAGGCTTCAAGTACGGTGAAGGACAATACGCCCAAAGAGCCCAGAGCAGCGCCCCCCCCCCCTCCCCCCGTCTTACGCTGCCGTTTATTTCAGCAAGCAGACGAAGAACTCCCGTGCCAGGCGCGCCTCCATCGCCGCAGTTATTTTTTTTTTAACACGAAAGTGTTTTATGCCGGGGTCCACCAAGACTTCACTGACGTATTTCCGTCACGAATGTGACGTTCTTACAATGTACACGAACATAATACAAAGAAAGAAACCAGAAGAAAATGTTCCACAAACATGCAAAATTTGGGAATCGAACCCACGACCTCTCGGTCCGCGACGATAGATCGCCGAGCGTTTAACCCATTGCGCCATAAACGCATTTGCAGAGAGCTACACAGACGCGCCTTATATATCTAACACTCCTCCGTGTACCCGCGCTCTTGCTCGGGGCGGTGCCGCCGCCTACGAGCAGAAAAGAGAAGTACTGCATTATGACACTAACGCGCACCGACAGTGAACGCTTCGGTGGTCTCAGCACTACGACGCCTCGATGCCAGCATTCGAAGGGACGCTGGCATCAAGAAGCACTACCAACACCACCTAGGTGGCGTTCACCGTACTCAGCACAGCGGAGCGTGGCCTCCGCAATTAGCTCTGAAAATGTTTCTGAAGTTGATCGCGGAGGCTGCAATTACGACGCGCTGTACGCGCTGATTTGACTCGGTGACGATTCAGTTACGTGCTTTGTCTTGCGCGTTGTATTAGTGTGTCAGTTACGTGCTTCGTCTTTCGCGTTGTGCTAGCGTGTGCAGCGTAGTGCAGCTTCCATATGCACGACGGTTGCTCATGGTCATCGACGTTGGTAGTCGTGATGGAGGAGACGTGCCACCAGGCGTCAGCGTGGGTGCATCAACGCCTAAGGGCGCTTTAGCCACAAAACACCAATAGACATTATATATCAATGTGCAATAAACATTACACTACTTCTGTGAAGACACGTTTCACTTTCGTGTTCTATACCGATTCCTATATAAGAGGGATCAACCACATTTTTTCTTTTTGCGCGAGCTATTTTTCTTTTTGCGCGAGCGACTTACACCGTTCTTACGCACGGTGTAAGAACATTTACGTGTAGACAATGCGTGCGCGCGAGCGTCCAGAATAACTTCGGCAGCGCGCGGGCGCACCCAGTAGCTCTGTTGCGAGCAGATAGATGGCGCCGCGGTCAGCGGTCCCAGCTTAGCGGCGCCGGCGGCTTGACATTCCTCTGTCTCCACTTAATTTTCGTTCATAGTGGAGTGAGTAAAACTCAAAGCGCGCACGAAATTCGTTATATCAGATTAAAGTGGTAAGTTTACCAGGCTTAACGCTTCGCTAACATGAAAGTACCTTGTGCAGGGCGTGAATGACGTGAACACGGATCGATCGGGCAGCACTCAAAGCCCACTCAAGTGCCGCTCGCGCGCACAATTTGTTTCGTACTATCTTGTCATTCATCCAAGCATAAAAAAATAAAAGCCTTAGCCCACGTGGTACCCCTCGATCAGAAGAAGATACTGAATGCACCGGAAAATCTTGTATTTCATGGATATCGCTGCTTCCATTCACATACGTCGAATATATTAGTATCGCCGAGCTGAGAGCTCTCTCTCCATAAGCGCTTTCAATGTCGCATAAGCGCTGCCAATAGCCCCCTTATGGGCTATGGCAGCGCTTAAGGGAGACTGAAATACGGAATATTGACCCTTTTTCTCGGTGATCCCGTGGGCTCTGCCATGTCTGATCACATGGTGACGCGTTCATTCCTTGCCTCCGTGTTTACAATGGATGTGTATGACGCCGGTGCGGCTTAGCAAACCTCTCTTTCGGGAGATATCGTAGACGGTGACTGGGTGGACGACACGAAGCTTTCGCCACTACTTCAGAGAACATGCAAAAGCGCTTTCGGAGCTGATTTGTCCAATCAACGCGAGCATCGTGTATGGTGTTTCTTCTAAAAGCGGGACTAAATGTGTATTCCAGGCTATAGAAATTTTCCACTCATGAATTGAATCAGGATTAGTGTGTTTTGCTGTTCGTTCTTTATTAGTCAAATATTTTGAAGCAGCGACTTGTCACGTTTCTGACTCAGTAATGTTGATCGGTGCGGCCACTATCTGATTATTTTCTGCCTAATTGCTCACGGTTGTGCTGAGTTCTACAATGTTCTACTAGTGCTCACCCCAACAAAGAAATTTCTGTGTTACCTTATAGCAGTGGCAAATTAAAGCTGTCAAATTGAGAACATATGCAAGGGGCATCTAAAATAGTCACGAAATCAATATTTGCACTAGTACAAGGGGGGCAACATAGCACAAGGTCGACGTTCCTTGTGAAGGTCATGATAATGGGGACCCCTTCCCCCATCACAATACGCGCGTAAAATTTTAAGGAGGCACAGAGCAGCAGCACATTACTAAGAAATGTTTGTTTACAAAACAACCCATTTCTTTCATGACTTCGTTTAACCATCTTTCCCCTGTCATGTTTAGTTACGTATAAGGTATGCCAACACACCTAAGCTTTACTAGTAGCAAGCTGGTATTGCTTACATTTTTTCTCTATAACTTCTCGTAATCCGAAAACCTCATAAGCAGAGATTATTTACAACGTCGAAGCACTTATAAGCGAGCAATCGTCATTGCAGTAAGAATCGGTAAAGAGGCAAATGAGTCGTTATTATGGAACTTCAGCAGAAAACCACGAGCTCACGCACAGGCGCACATGATGAACACGATTATCTCCGAACGTAATATTTCTCATTGGAAGAAAACGCTTACCAAGATTCTCAATTTTGCATTGGGGCAATAAACTTGCGTAACTAAATTCTGACAACCAGCGCTCAGCAAGCATCAGCACAGGTTTCACTGTTGTCGTGGGAGTTCTATTTCCTAAGTTCGCAAGGCCCTCTATGCACATACGAGAAGCACGCACAACACGCGTGTAGTTAGCAAACACGATCACTTAACTTTTGAATGGTACGACGTGGTCGAAAAGCTCTCTCCAAGTTTCCGGTGCCGCGTCGACGATGTTACTCGAAGTATACATGAAGTAATATATTGGAGGTTGTCGTGAATGGGGCGATAACAGCATTCGCTGAAAAAACGGCCGTACGTGGTTTTCTTTCTCGACAAAAAAACACAAATGCAATATGTGTCTTTCAACTATGAAATTAAATATACGTTAATCCTTGACGGATTGCAGCGATCTCAAAAGTAAACCTAGCGAAATACGGGTGTAGCTGCTGCACTGAGAACAAAGCGATGGCGCTCCTTCATCATGCTTCAGCAGCCTTTGGCAAGCATCTTCGGTCGTTGTCAAATGTGAAGCCTTGGCATTCAACCTTCGCAAGGTGCATGGAGTGTTTGATGAGGAGGCTTACGTTTCGCACCACTTCCATCGCAGGCGAGCGCAGTCGTTTTAAGGCAGTACATTTTTCATTATTAAATCGCTGGCTTACGTTTCACACCACTTCCATCGCAAGGCGAGCGCAGTCGTCCTAAGGCAGTACATTTTTCATTATTAAATCGCTGGTTTCTTTTCTTTCTTTCTTTTTGTTGTCATGATAAGAACTGCGCCAGCTCAATAGGATGTAAAATACTCTAATAGTCGATTTGTTGACATGATTCTGAAAGATTTATTGGGCCGCTTATCGATGAGCAGATGTATGGAAAATTTAACACAATATAATGAAAAGTGTATTTTTTAAATCAAGACTTGGATGACCAACGCACATCAGCACGCGGCAATCATTATTCCCGGAAAGGCCTCCTTGACTTTTTTTATTTTGATGGAACCAATAGTTTCACCTCCAGTAGAGTATAAACGTTTCATCCGCAAAGAATTCAAGCGCTCGCCAACGTAATGGGGCTGTTGTACAAACGTGTTGAGTTCAAAGCAGAAATGGTGATCCGCTTGCTTATAGAAAGAGTAGAATTTAAATGGCTGCTCGAAAGCAGTGATTTAAAGCAGGGGGACACTCTAGAGAACTCCATATATCTCTGCTAAATCGACATCAGTCAAGCTTACTCACATTCATACATGCTGTATTTCTTCGAGGGTCCAAATTTACATGCCCAGTATTCACAAAAAACTATGTTTTAACACCGCAGTAGGCGCCGGCGACAACCGCCAATTACTTAAAAATGGCAATTGCAAACCGTATCGGCAATGTAAATAAATTGCGAAGTTTCACTGGCATCGTCCTCTGGGATACTTTTTCCGTCCTTGCAGATAATGGAATCAAGCATACGGCACCCAAGGTTTTACTGGCGACCGGGGAGAGGTCAATGACCCAAGCTCGCCACAACTGCCGCCCTTTTCGAAGGCGCTGACGGCACTGGCCCACTGCCAGTCGGTGCGGTGATTTCGGTTTCAATTTCTTGGCCTCAATATATAGCAAAATAAAAACAAGTATGGAGCAGTGTTGCCAGGTTTGGCTATATATAGCCAAATTGGGCTACAGGAAAACAAATTTGGCGTCGAATGGGACGAGTTGGCTATGTGGCTATATTTGGGCTACTGAAAATCTGCGACTTGGCTTTGTTTGGGCTATAAGTGGCGCCCTAATCCATGCTCCAGAGGTGGCTCTGATCGGGTAGAAGCAAATCTCGAAGGCTATGTTTGAGCTGGCTGAGCCGACCGGGCGTGGCTGTGCGTGTGCGAAATGACCCCCCCCCCCCCACCCCCCCCCCCCCTCCCTTTCCCTTCCCTTTTTGCGCCGTTGTCTGAGCCGGTGGCTTTGATCTTTGATGCACTTAAGCTTACACCCAGCTTGACCGTTATGCACCCGATCCCCGGGCATCGGGATAAACCTGGGAGTAGTGGGTTTTTCACAGTACACAGTACTAAAATGGCTATGCTCAAGAAGGGAGAGCAATACCATAGGGTCGGGGCCGCCGGACGATCGTGGCGCCGACATGAAAGAAGGGAAGCACGGGTGAATGACAAGCCCCAGTGTGTTCATGGCCATGTCTTAATTCTGGGTGAAGTATCGCGCCGGGCACAGCTTTCGACCTACTCCACGTATCTCGCGCGAAGCTTTACTGCCATTTTCCTTCTCTTACTATATGAATTTTTGTTCGTGCTTACATTCGAGATTCATTTCGATAGGTTTTACGTAAGATCAGCTTCTCCTGAGAGAGTAGAATCCAAACATGGGGGAAGTGGGCCAAGTATGCGAGAACTTATACAAAATAATGGGGGCAAGACCTGGAGCCAAAGGTGGGTTCTGGTGCTTCTACTTCTAGATGGTTTGCCCATAGCTTAAGGGATGCAGATACTCATTCTGCTAATATTGAAACATGTTGGCCACCATGCCATCAGTGCACCACGTCACATGAACTTCACCCACCCTGTTATAGCTTAGCTTGTGAGGTGTCGCGCTGCTGGCTCGAGGACGCGGGTATGATTCCCGGCCACGGCGGCCACATTTCGATCAAGGTGAAATGCAGGAACACCCGTGTACTTAGATTTAGGTGTACGTTAAAGCACCCGAGGTGGTCAAACTTAATCTGGAGTACCCCACTGCGTCATGCTTCCCAATCATATCATGGTTTTGGCACGTACAACCCCAGCAATTATTACAGAGTTTTAGAATAGGGGCCTCAAACGTTTTGGGTCCCCATAGAAATAGCGTCGAAGCAACTGCGCATGACGCAAACGGTGTTTGGATTTTGCGTCGGGCCCGCTATTTCATCGATTTAGCGGGAGCCCCAAAAGCTGCCCCAAAAGCTTGTCAACAAAAATGGCGAAAAAATGGCAACAAATTGGCGAAAAATATTCGCTCTAGAATCTCCGTTTATTCTGCGCTACGGCAATGGAACCTTGAATTGCAGAGTTTCGGAGACGAAATCTTTTATGACATTTGCTAGCGTCTCTCTCTATCAAATTAGCATTTGTTACTATTCTGCGTTCCGAGAGTATACCTTTTTTTTTTTTTTTACTCTGCCTCTGATTCATTTTAAATTTTGGCCGTCACACAGCTCAGTGTCAGAAAAGGTTTTCTGCTTAACCTTTGCGCGCGGCAGGCTCAAAGGCCAACACGCCGGAACAGCTCACGCTCGGGGGAATGAAAGGATACGAAATACACGTAGTAAATATGCCATGATCACACATGTCGTGAATAAATGTGCTCGACGGCTTTTTTTTATTATTATTATTGTTTTTTCACATGATACAGCTTCAAAATTTCTGAGAGGAGATTGCTTGGCTTAACCACATGTAACAAAAACATGGTATAGGACTACCGCCTATATGTTTTCAACCGTACAACGCATTCGCCATTTTAGGTATCGTTGTTTAGAGGCAAGGAACGATTACTCGAATATGCATGATCTGTGTGCACAGATGGCGCTGTTGTTGCGCCATAAAAGAGGCAAGAGGAGATAAATTAGGCCCATCGCTTCGTGTTCAGTGAAGTATAACTTGTCAAAACATTTGTAAAATCCGAGGACCTCGTTGTCCAGTAGATCTGGCTTCAAGTACGGTGAAGGACAATACGCCCGAAGAGCCCAGAGCAGCGCCCCCGTTTTACGCTGCCGTTTATTTCAGCAAGCAGACGAAGAACTCCCGGGCGCGCCTCCATCGCCGCAGTTATTTTTTCTTTTTTTTTTTTTTTCTTTTTGCGCGAGCTATTTCCTTGCTATTATCAACACTACCGGCTTACGAAATGCCACTGGTGCATTTCTGGGAAGTACAAAGGTTGTTCAGGCCGCGTGACTACTTTGCCGTTTCCAGGCTTTGGGCGACATGCGAGCACAATTCCGTCGTTTCGCGTAATATTCTCCAGGACACGTGCGAGTTTCCGCCACAGTCTGGGCACGGAATCGTCGCGCACAATGATGATATTGCCCTCAGTAATGCAAGGAATGTCTGACACTGCCCGACTATGAGTGCTTCGGAGGAGTATTAAAATTCCTTGTACCAGCGATTCCAGAAGCCTTTTTGCATTTCTGGACGATGTATCCATGTTTTAAGCAGCTTAGTATTGGAGCTAGGCACTATCGTTGCACTTTGTAAGTCAGCAAGTGCTGTCACTCGCTTTCTCGGTGTAAGAACACTCGGGTGTTGACAGTGCGCGCGCGCGAGCGTCCAGAATATGTTCGGCAGCACGCGGGCGCACCCACTAGCAATGTTGCGAGCAGATAGATGGCGCCGCGGTCAGCGGTCCCAGCTTAGCGGCGCCGGCGGCTTGACATTCCTCTGCCTCCCCTTAATTTTCGTTCATAGTGGAGTGAGTAAAACTCAAAGCGCGCACGAAATTCGTTATATCAGATTAAAGTGATAAGTTTACCAGGCTTAACGCTTCGCTAACATGAAAGTACCTTGTGCAGGGTGTGAATGACGTGAACACGGATCGATCGGGCAGCACTCAAAGCCCACTGAAGTGGCGCTCGCGCGCACGATTTGTTTCGTACTATCTAGTCATTCATCCAAGCATAAAAAAATAAACGCCTTGGCCCGCGTGCTACCACTCGATCAGAAGAAGATACTGAAGGCACCGGACAACGTTGTATTTCATGCATAGCGTTGCTTCCATTCACACTAAGGAAACCGTTCAAGCATCGTTGCGCGAATTCAGTGTGGCCGCGATATAAATTAAGAAATGAAACAGCGCAAGCTTGCGATATGCAAAGCACAAGATAAAAATGACTGTTCATGGCTAGAACTAATGACGAGAATGCACATAGCTATGTAAGAACTCTTTCAAATGGGAATTTATTAGGCGGGATGAGGGCAGTCGTCTTATCTTGGATTACAGCACACTACTACAGTTTACTGGTGAAAAACTGAACAAATTACTTTTTTATTACAATTCCTCTTGACATAGACCGTGTATATTACTCATTTGGCTTTCGTACATTGAGCACTGAGTGACTCTTGCAGGATCTAAAAAAAAGAGGTGACTTTCTTTTTCCTTAAATTTCATATGAGAATGCACCAAGCGTATTTGACAATGCATGCTACAGCGTGTCCACAAATACACTTACACCCCCCACAGAACCGTCATATATACTTTTTTTTTTATTTTGCAAAGAAACAATAAGAAAAAATTGAGCATGCAGCAGCTCGATAATTTTAATAGGAGATAACCATCCCAGAAGCTTACGCTCTCATACACTCCCACAATGCAAAAATTTTGAATAAAAACATGCAAGCGTGTAATATACACCACACATGCATTGTAAAAGAATTGAATAGCCAAGACGGAACAAATTTAAAAATCAGGTGCACATCTGCACAGAAAACAGTAGTATACAGGGTGCATCTAGTTCTAAAAATATGCAAATGTCATGTAGCTACACAGAACCAAGGTAATGTTTGCCGTCCCTTGGAGATACTCAGAATATTTTTTTTACATTCCGCCTAAGTAGATAATTAGTATTATTTAAATAATCAACTTGTCAAATTCGGCCGTATCAAACTATGACTGGAACGCGTTTTTAAAAAAAAATGTTGCACCACGCGGGCGATATCTAAGACAGGCTTGTTGAGGTATTACGCCGGCTTAAGAAGGCGGCCACACCCATCGCACTCGTAAAACTACGTAACAAAGAAAATAAATGGATGATGTCACAAATCCTGGCTGCATTAAAAGAAAAGGACCATCTTTGGGCGCAAGCTAAACGTTATCCTGCCTCTGAAGCGATGCGGTCTAAATTCAAGGATGACAGAAATAGGACAAGTGCGATGATTCGTCGCGCCAAGCGAATGCATTTACGGAATGAATTTAAATCCGCTCGGACAGACACCAGAAAAACATAGTCTTTAATAAATAACCTTAGAGGCGCTAATAAGCACTGCAATCTCGAACGTGATTTCACTTCTTTTTTTTTTTTTTTTTGTACTGATGACCGTGCTCTTGCTAATGATTTTAAGACTTTATTCTCTCGAGTGTCGGGTAATGCATCACCGCTTCCATCGCTGTGTACATTGCATAATAGTACATTGAAGTCTGCGCATTTACCTTTGCTAACCGAAGACTAACTTAGGTCACTTACCTTGAGCCTAAAGTGTAACAAATCACCAAATATCGACAGGTTTTATTGAAATGACCTGCGCGCCATCTTTAGTGTCATCAAGGATGTGTTGCTGTCGCTTTTTAACAATATCATTTCCAGTGGTACAATCCTATTAAATATGAAAACTGCTGTAGTAATTTCACTTAATAAGGAAGGAGCACATAATAAACAGAAAGCTATCGCCCAATTTCTGTGTTTCCCTGATTATCTCAAGTATTAAAAAAGCCTTTATTATCGACAAGTTTCTTGGATAAACACATAATTTTATCCTCTTCCCAGTATGGTTTCAATACAGGAAAAAGTACTCAATCGCTTCTTGAAGATCTCTCTGACGTGTTGAAATTGTCTTTCGAACGTAATCAGATCGTATGTGCAGTCCTCCTTGACGTCAGCAAAGCTTTCGACAGCGTGAGTCCATGACATTTTGTTTCAAGCTTTGAATGTTAGGATTTCATGGCACATTCCTGACGCTTCTGGAATACTTTCTGCATCAAAGGCGCCAGCAGGTTTCACTGGGGAGGCTAAGAGCGATTTTTTAAACTAAAATCTGTTGTCCCCCACGGATCTATACTCAGTCAACTGTTATATAATATTTATGTGCTTGCTGGTATATTTATATACCTTGCTGGTATGATGCCCATTGGATTGTATCAGTACGTAGATGATACTGTCATTATAGTTCAATCAACAAACTTTATGCATGCTATTACTTTGTTACAAGCAATGGCGATTAAGACTGTGGACTGGTTATTTGCTAACTTAATCAATAATAATACGTCAAAGACAAAACTTGTTTGTTTTCCCAGTCCTCTGAAAAACTAGACATCGATTATCCGTTTGTGTTACACAATTCAAAGTGTTCTCCATGTCTGTGTAAACCTTTAGATTACGTGACTTCTGTAAAATACCTAGGTTTGTACTTCAACAGTGATCTTTCCTAGAACTCCCACTTAGATTTTGTATGCAAGCGACTTCGTGCGGTATCTTGTGTGCTACACAGTTTGAGATATTACGTGCCACTTTCTGTTAGAAAAGTTGTTGTACATACGTTGTGTTATAGGGTATTAATGTACGGCATAACAGTGTATGGTCATTGCGCAATCAGGTGGCAGACTAGGGTCAACTCTATTCTCCGTTCTATCCTAAAGAACATCAGCTATGATTTAAACCTAAATGACAAAAGTGACGTTCTCAAAACCGTATTTATGCCGCACATTAATCAACTACTGCTGGAAACTGTTGTGCTAAAGCATTTCTGGGAAAGTAATTTCAATGTCAAGCACGTTCCCGCACGTTGTCTGCGGCCTAGGACCTTTACCTCGTACCCAGGCGTTGTACAAGATATGGCAAGAGAATACGAGATTACCATGTTTCTGCATATTTTAATAAATTGTCTCAAACTGTCTTTTAGGAAAATTAAAACTGCGCTAAAACGAGACACGAGGACGAAGTGGACAGGACGATCGAACGTGTTGTTTTAGTTTTAGTTTTAGTTTTAATTTTCCTAAATGTCTTACCAACTAGCCCCCCATCAAACGCTTCTCGAGTTCAAACTGTCTTGCGCGCTCAAACCAAATACAAGTTTAAAAAAGGCACTCAGGCAAATTGACAACTAGTCGTGTCAGGGAACTACTCGTTTCTTTCTTCCCCCTCCATAGACTACTTAAAAGTGAAAAGGATGTCAATTACAATAACTATTTCGTTCCGCTACCTGCCAGGCACTACCGCTCAAGCCCTATGTAGCTTTGACAGGCCTGATATGTACGCTGCTTTCTTTGCAACTTTGTGGAATATAGCACTATTATTATTATTATAAATATTATAATTAGATGCACATTGTCAAAGAGAAAATTGTAGACCAGCATGAAGACCTCGCGATACACGTTTCTTTTGCTCAATACGTGCTACATAGAAGTGTTTTTCCGAGCGTGAAAGAAGCCCACGAATACACGCAAAGTGCCTCGAGCGGCCAGTCGCGCGGCAATTTACATGTATTCGCGGGTTTCTTTCGCGCTCGGAAAACGCTTTTACGTATCACGTATTGAGCAACAGACAGCTGTATCGGGAGTTTTCCATGTTACGCTGCAATTTTCTCGTTCACACTTTTATTTCAAATATAGTATTTGAAAAGTTGATCAATAAATTATGAAAATAATTTTTAATTAGGCGGAATGAAAAAATATGAGTATCTCCAACCGAACGGCAAACAACATTAACTTGATTCTGTCCAGCTATGGGACATTTCCATATCTTTAAATCTTGGTTCATGCTAGTTGGGACACTATACATATCTTATACATGCAGCAAAATTTGCACGAACTGCTGTGGCACACAGTAGTTTCTCACGCAGCGGTTCTTGTGGCACACTCTTCCGCAGCAGGTTTCTAGGTTTATTTGATTGTGTGCGGTACTTTGGACAGTAGGAAAGTAAGGTGTGAAGTGCACTTCCAGACTGAACAGGGCTCTTTGGCGCGTCAAGTAGCGCCCTTTCATCGAGTTCCGCGTAATATGCCGTCGATATCGTATCCTCTGAAAAATGCTTGGCGCAGACATGGTCGGTAGACATTAGAGCTCGGTCTGCCCTCAGATTTGCACGGCGCCACTGCTCTAGACGACCGCTGTCGGACGGCGCTTTCAATAAAGGTACACGCTCCGCACAAGTCCGGTATCCAGAATTGCAGTTCGGAACGAAGCACTTTCTACCCATTTGAAACGCCCCTCAGAAGGCCGCTGCCACCTTTGTCGAGGACCTGTGGCGACAATACCAAAGCACAAGCTCATGAAACACACGCGAACAAAAAGCGTTCTTTCAAAACAGCGCGGCCGCACATGCCAGCAGGAAGACGCAGCAGCGGCAGCACGCGCCTTGCCGCCGGGACTCAGACCGCATTCCGCAGCGCCCTCTACGACGGCGCTGACCGAGCTGTAACCGAGCCGAACATAAATAATCTGGCCGCGAGTGGGCGGCGCTTTCGCGCGCGTTGGGTGGAGAGTGTCAGCACCTCTCTTTATTATTCTTACACCATGCTCGCTTGCCATGGAAGAAATGGGCAGGTGTCAGGATTTCTGCTTCCTCTGGGGTAAGATATGAATACATCTGTGGTCTACTATTTATGATCGCTTCTATTTCTGTTAGGACCGTGCTCATGTAATCATAACATAGAAGTGACCTTCCGAGCACTTTCCTCAAACTGTCTTTAACTGATCTTACCATACGCTCCAAAAATCCACCCCACCAAGGAGCACAGTCAGCAGAGAACTTGCACGTAATGCGACGAGCTGACAGGTAATCGCCAGCTTCACTTTCCCGAACAATGTCATATACAGCCCGAAGTTCATGAGAAGCACCCTTAAAGCACAGAGCATTGTCAGAGTAAATCAACACAGGAAATCCACGACGTGTAACAAAACGCCGAAAAGCCTCTAAGAAACCGTCGGCCGTTGAGCGCAAGACAAGCTCTAGGTGAATAGCACGAACTACCGCGCAAGTGAACAACACGATGTAGGATTTCCGTGTAGGCTCACGTTTCAGGTATACTGGTCCAGCAAAATCCACACCAACAATGTCAAACGGTATCGACACATTCACTCGGTCCGCAGGTAGTGACAATTCGAGCCGTCGCAGGCTTCGTCTTTAAGCGCGCGCCAAGTACACCGTCAGATCACTCGTTTCAGGCACTGCTTCGCCTTCGTCACCCAGAAGCGCTCTCGGAGTTCTGCGATGGTCGTTGCGACTCTCGCGTGAAAAAGCCTCCGGTACAAGCACGTTGCGATGAGTGCAGTGGCGCGGTGATCACCGGGAAGCAGGATCGGATGCTTGATGCCGTCCTGGTCCGCGACATTCCCAAGTCTCTCTTTAATCCGCAGCAAACCATCCTCCTTCGCCAGAAAGGGATACAAATCTCTGATTTTAGACGCCTTGGGGAGGTCTCGTCCTGCCTGGAGGGCTGAAACTTCAAGGCCGAATCGCTGCTTTTGGTCAATGGAAAGCCAATACCTTTCCGAAGCGGCGAGCTCCTCCGACGTTAGGTGGTCTTTAGGTGTTGGCAGGTCGCGACAGTCTGCGACAAACCTCAGTATCCATGCTGTGAGCCTTAGCACCCGCAACCAGGGATTATGTCCTGACAAGTCGAAGACAGGGTGCACCGATGTAGCTGAAGCATGGAGCGTTACGGTGTCTACTCCTGACTCCTCATCTTGTACAATAGTCAGATTGGCAGCCGAGTTCCTAGGCCATTCCTGAAGTCTTGCTAACAAGCCGGCCCTCTCCACCAAATTTTACTGTCAATCAGAGACCGGACCGAAGTGCCCCGAGAAACTAGGTCCGCTGGGTTTCCTTTTCCAGAAAAGTGGTTCCGCTGATAAGAGTCAGTATTATCTTGAATTTCTGTGACCCTGTTTCTGACAAACTGTTGCCACCTTGTAGCGACACCTCGGATCCAACCAAGAGCCACTGTTGAATCGGTCCAAAGGTAGCACTTTCGAGAAGGTATTACCAGTGTGACAGCTATAAACTTCGCAAGTCGGGCACCCCTACGGGAAGGGAAAGCTCTTTTAGCGGAGCTACTCGGGCTTTTGACAAGGGTATCTTCACAGATGCTTCCTCTTGGTTCTGCCTCAGGTAAGCCACAGCACCATAGGCTGCGTTGCTTGTGTCCGTGAAAATGTGTAGCTCATATGAGATCAAGTCGCTAGTTGATAAATAGTCTGGGCACCGAAAGAGCCTTAATATCAGGGACTTTTCTGCACCAAACATTCCACTCTTGGGCAAGTTCTGTGCGAATCTTGCTAACCCAATCATTTCCCATATGCCAGATGCACTGAAAGAGGAACTTGGCGCGGATTAGAAATGGAGCTGCAAGACCTCGAGTGGCGAACAGACGAGCGGAGGTCTGCAAGATTGCACAGCATTGCGGCGTAGTTCGACTCCGAGACTACGAGTTCTTTGAGGCCCCTGATGTTTATTTGCACAAAGTCGTAGAGGCTTCTCAGCGCACTAACGTTCGACGACATAGCGACGGGGCGGAGAGTGCGGAGGTTTCCCAAGTGTTTTTGTTCAATAATTCGCACGCCTCCGAACCGCTCCCTCAAGATGGAAATGGCGTCCTCGTAACTGCTGTCGGTCGTCAGTATGCCTACAACAGCTTTTGCAGCCGGACCGTCTAGAAGAGACCGGACGTAGTGCAACCGATCAACGTTGTTAAGCAGAGGGTTCGCGTGTACCGAGCGGCGAAAGAGGTCCCAAAATGGAAGCGATTTCAACGGGGAACCGCCGAATTTCATTTCTTCTCGCTTAGGAAGCCTCGCTCCGGACACGACGGAAGCTTCTCTGGTGCTTGTTGGACGCAATCAAGATGAGTCAGTTAGTACATCACCATTGGGCCCGGGCCTTGACGTCGCCGAAGTCCTGAGGGTTAGCTCCTGGATGTGAGGTCGTAGAAGACCAACGCTTCCCCAGCCCGATCCTCAGCAGCCATCTCGTCATCATTCATCTCCGCCTGCAGTGCGTCGGTGACCTTGGCGAGCTCGTCGTTGCTTATCTCAAGGCGTTGAATACTGCGAAGGCCCGCGAGATCGAACTGTTTGCTGGCTAAAAGATCGTTAACTTCTTTAATGATCTTAGTGCTTCATCATCGTCGAGCTGCTCTCGCGTTTCTCAGGCGTTTCGTGGTCCTCCACGAAAGCCGGTCCCGGGTTTTCGGCACCAGTGTAAAGTCCGAGGGCCTCGTTGTCCGGTAGACCATGCTTCAGGTACGGTGAAGGACAATACGCCCGAAGAGCCGAGAGCAGTGCGCGTCTTACGCTACCTTTATTTTAGAAAGAAGACGAAGAACTCCCGTGCCACGCGCGCCTCGATCCCCGCACTTCTTTTGGACGCAACAAAGATGAGACCAGCCTTCAAGTACGCTGAAGGACAATACGCCCGAAGAGCCCAGAGTGTTGTCTTAGGTTTAAGCGCAACAGTGAAGCAGTATTATAGCGCTAAGCCCAATACTATTCGCGGTTACGGCTAATATAATGTCGTAAGAAGAAAAGCCACAGATGTTGCTTTTCCTTGTCTGCTGCCGATTAATAATTTATTTATTTGTTTTTATTCAACTTCACCCAAGCTCTGGTCCAACATACAAGCGTAACTGACACACCTATTTTATTAGATTTTGTTTTAACCGAAAATTCGGAATTGTGCTCGCAAATAACCTAAGCGTACTGAAATCTTACGCAAAAATAACAGCGCCGCCGCCTTCGACAAAATTAATGACGAAGTGGGCGCATTATTTGTGACCTTTTTGGGTGGATTTGAATCATTTTACTTTGAACCAAATTGTGCGTTTTTAATAAATAATGTTATTGAACTCACTGATCGCTTTCTTCCTGTCCGCAAAATGTCGTACCATCCCCACACACCATGTTATAATGCCTAGGCCTGCCTTAAGCGATGGGCAAACAGCACAAAAAGAACAAAAAAAAAAAAACGGCGCCACTGTTCAGTACGAACGTCGCGGAGCCAATACTACTGTAATTTGTACCGCTCATCTCTTCATCTACAAAATTCTACAATCAAATTTTCCAAACGTCACCTTGTTACCAATGCACTATCCCCCCATACGCTTTTGAGAATTTCAAGAAACTATTGAACCATGTTAATCCCGTGGTTACATCTAATATTGTGTGGACGAAATATAATGATGAATTAGTATGTGACAGATAATGTTCAAATGTATTCAACCATGTGTTTTCCAGTTGCTTCTCAAGTGTGTTATCACTGGATATGCCTGAAATTTCTAGTGAACGATTCGCCTCTGTATCGACCCAGACAGACGGTGTTGCTCAGGTTATTGAGAACCTTAAGTCATATCCTACGCCTGGTGTTCATTGCTTCAACTCGAAGTTTCTGAAAAGTACTAAGGTATATTATGCGGTAATCCTAAGTAAAATATTTCATCACTCAAACAAGCGCAGCTCACCGGCTGACTGGAATATGGGGAAGGTGGTTCCTATACCTAGATCTGGTAATGAACACTCGCCACTAAACTACCATCCCATGTATGTCACCAGCATCCAATATAAGTTGATAGGGCACATACTCTCATTGCACATCGTGAATTATCTCAAATCTAACTCTTTTTCATCACGTACACAGTGTTTTAGGAAGTCGCATTCATTTTAAATGCAACTACATTTTTTTTTTCATTAACAAACTTCTCACCATTTTTGATCTTGGTTCATCTTGGTGACAATAACTTTAGATTGCCAAGGCATTTGATAAGGTTTATCAGTGTGTCCTTTTACTAAAACTTCGCAGGTTAGGTTTGGACACTAATTTATTGAAATGGATAGTACACTTTCTTAAACATCGTGAATAGTTTTTTTTTTTTTTTTGAGCTGTTAAAGATATCCCGCCAATGACCCTGTACTCTCTGGTGTTCCACAGAGCACCGTTATATTGGCCTGTTACCCTTTCTCATTATTATAAAGCATTTGCGAAACTGCGTTCCATCATGCATACAACTTCTCCCAGATGATTGTGTTCTCTTCCAATAAATAACACGTGAGGCTGACACAAGCATAATTCAAGATGACATTAACGCCATCTCTTCTTGGGGCGAAACCCAGCACATCACGTTTAGCGCCGGAAAAGTGTATATTCAGGCGCGGGTCTCGTACTACCACTCAGTTACCACAATACCAACTAACATGCACTACACTAGAATCTGCTTCATGATATCACTGTAACATGATATCACGGCGCCCATATCACTGCTTACCTTAGCTGGACCGGACATATAGATGAGGTAATAAAAAAAGATAATCTCCATGCTTGGTTATCTAAAACATAACTCCTAGTCCGCACTTACTGAAAGTAGTCTTTTCTACACTACCTTTGTTTGTTCACAGCTGCTTTACGCGTTGTTAATCTGGGACCCGAGTCTCGAAATTATCATTACCCGATTAGTAATGATTAAGAACAAATATGCCCAATTTATCTTTTCCAACTATTAGCGTACAGCTGGCCTAACAAATATGAAACATAACGTACGCATAAAACCACTTTAAACACGACGCAAAATCACACGAATATGTCTGTTTTACATCATTTTTACTCATCAAATATAACGCGATAACCTGTTCGTTCCGCATTGATACATATCCTCATAACTGAACCAAATAAATTAAGTGGGCATTGTACCACGTAAAATGAAAACCTTTTCTGATTCATGCATTCCTCGCCCATGCTATGGCTTGAAAGGCCTTCCCTATATAGTTGCCACAATGAGTGATGGTTCAGCCCGGCCCACATGGAGCGAACTTTCACGGCGAACTTCGCGCGGCCCGCACCAGCGCGGCTGATCGCCAGCGTGCCGCCGCCGTGCTGCACCCACATGCGGCGAAAAACAGGCGGCCGTCGCCGCCACGATTTCAGTGTTGCTAGAACAGCGTGATTTCGTTCCCAGTAAAATGCAGTGAAAAAATAGTTTTGTATCTGCAATTAAACCATTTTTTATGTAATCGCGGTAAATAAAACGACTTATTATCTAGGTTTAATGTCCATTTGACAATTTCTGTCACTTTTTATCAAAACATGGACTGCAGGACGCGGAATAATCGCTGGGGCTGGCCACGCTGTGCAGTGGCAATCGTGTTCAGCCGCCGCGGTACCGTAGCCACAGATGCCGTAGCTACAGTGTACTGTACCGTAGCCGCGATATCCGCGGTTTTATGAGAGGTGCTGCGGTAATTGTGCGTTCTGCAAACATCCGTTCCCAGTTTGCACTCGAAGTAATTGCTCAAGAAGGTCGCGGACACATCCTTTCAGTAGTCGCAGAAAACGCCCAGCTGCGCTGTGAACCGGTCCGGACAACGCCACACGACGATCTTTTTCCGTGAGTTCTTGTACTCTGGGTGGCAGCAATCCCATAATATTGGTCGCGCCTGGACGGCTATGATCAGCCGATCGTTGTACGCGATTCGCGCAGCTTTCGTCGCCATGTTCTTTGGCTGGCTAGCCAAGTCAAATGTGGCGGCCGGAAGTCGGACGCGACCGCGCCCTGATTGGGCCGCGCCACTCGCCGCTTCCGGCGAGCGGCGGATCGCCGGCGAAAAAATTTAGCCCACCTTGATCGTCGGCGAACAGCCGCCGGCCGCCGGGCGAACAGCCGCCGGCCGCCAGGTGGACGCCGCGCGCGGCCGTTCGCCAGATTTTCGCAAGAAAATCGCTCCATGTGGTCCGGGCTTTAGCGTACAGCTGGCCTAACAAATATGAAACATAACGTACGCATAAAACCACTTTAAACACGACGCAAAATCACACGAATATGTCTGTTTTACATCATTTTTACTCATCAAATATAACGCGATAACCTGTTCGTTCCGCATTGATACATATCCTCATAACTGAACCAAATAAATTAAGTGGGCATTGTACCACGTAAAATGAAAACCTTTTCTGATTCATGCATTCCTCGCCCATGCTATGGCTTGAAAGGCCTTCCCTATATAGTTGCCACAATGAGTGATGGTTCATTGTTTCAATGTGCCAATCGTAATTTATTATACTAACAAACTGGCGTTACTTTCTATTATTTTTTTTGCTTTACTGCTGTCATAAGATTGCTGTGTTCGCTGCTGTTGTGAATTTTAAAATACGCTAATTTGTTAAATCACTCTCCTCTGTAATGTAATGAACGCTAGCGTACTAAGAAAAAAATTGTCTACTGGGAGCGAATGGCACATTCACTTAACTAGTAAGAAACAAACACCGGTGACGTTGTCTTATATGGGCAACTTTTCTTAAAATTGGTGGACGGTGTGATGATGTTAATTATGGGTTAAATATCTTTAAAACTCGCGTGGTAATATGCACGTGTTGCTAGATTGGCGTTCGAAAAAGTCACAGGCCTGCGCGGCACAAGCAGCACAGTCACAGCGTAAGCTGGTGGAGCGGCTCAAGACTAGCTCCAATTTAACCACCACGCACAACAGGGTCTTCGCGGCGGTCTGTTCGCCTCGTTTTGACGAGAACGATCTGAACTTTCCGCCCGGCGTCGACGGCGAGCTGCGGCTTGTAATGCTCTCTGCAAAGCAGTCTGCTGAGCCCGATCAAGCCTTAGAACTGCAATTTAGATAACGGGCGCGTCGCCTTTGCAGGCACTTTAACTAGATGGCGCCACCATACTGGCGGAAGCTCAGCAGCTCGGGAGCGGATTGATTGCGCGCCTCGTCTGAATCGCATATCGTCGTCTGCGCCTGCGGACGCTGCGTTTGCAGGCATCTTACCTAGATGGTGCCACCATACTGGCGGAGGCTCGAGTCGTCTCGCCCTGCATTTGCCTTAGGGTATTTTCCGCGGCCCGATAGCAAGCGCTTGCGTGGCTCAGTGGTAGAGTATCCGGCTCCCACGCAGCGGGCGAGGGCTCGATCCCGGCGGTAATCGGGTACTTTTTCGCGTTTCCGGCGATAGCGGTTACGCGGCGGACGCCGCCGGCGGCAGCATCATCGCTTCAGGAAACAGCTATTTGAATGAGCCGATAACAGCTTACGCTGTAAAAGCCTTCGTTTTGTGCATTCACACGAAACCCGCTTTTCCGCCTAACCTCACCGTTACTCATTGCAGAAATAGCTGTGCGTGAGGCTCAGAATCATTTGTATTATTGCGAAAAATGTATCTCGTTTGCAAGAGCAATAATGTACTACGATACTTCATTTAGAGGCAGCAGATTAAAATCTGATTCCAGTGTGCAGTGAATTGGCCACAACCATGCACCACGCGCGCAGGAAAGTAATTTATGATACTGGCCTTGTATTGCCACAGCTTCTGGCAGCTTAGGAGTATTATTGCGATAGCAATTATTCGGAAACTCCAGGCGAGTTGCTGCCGTCAGCGTTGCCATGAGATCCCGTATAAAACCCAAGGGCGATAAAATCGTCGCCGCGCGCCGTATGCTGCATGCGCGAGTAAAATCGTGGGAGGGTGAGCTGGCAATTTCGGCTCAATCTCGAGCACGCAAGGGAGGCAAGCGGGGAGTTAGCGCCACGCTACTGACAGCGGCGCATTGAAGTCCGGGTGGCCCGGCCACGACTTTCCAATTGCTAGTAGGTACAGCGGAGACTTCCGCTTAATACGTGGTGTCATGGCAATCGTGGAGCTCCTAGGTGCCTAAGGACATGATCGCTGAGGGACTTTTGAGGCACTGGTCTCCGCTGAGCGTGGCTCTCTTATCTCCGGGACCGGGCACAGCGACCTTGCCGAGCGCAGATCCGACGTGCGAGCGAATCGTTTAGGGCGCATTGAATGTCTGGCGGTGTCTGGCCGCCGGCCGCGCTTTATTATTGTAGCGTTTGTTCTAGTGGCAGAAATCCTTGCAGTAGTGTTGGTGTGGCATGACGGCTTTTGATCTCGGTGAACAGTGGTGGTGTAAACAAACGGATACTGCTCGCGTTTGTACCCCGGTGCTGCGGAGGAAGCCGCAGTGCCGGGCGCCGACGCGAAGCGGCGGTCCTTGGGCGCTCCGCAACACCCCAAATAAGAAATTACTGCTCCAGTCAGGTAGACTGCTCCCTCCCTGATAGTCAGATTATATTTGGATCATCAAAACAGTGATGCGTTTATTTAGGAATATCATCGTTTCTCTCTCGCACCCGCTCTCCTCGCGCCTGCGAGAGAGAAACGATGATATTCTTAAATAAACGCATCCTGGCTGTTTTGATGGCACAAATATAATCTCACTATCAGGGAGGGAGCAGTCGACCTGACTGGAGCAGTATTTTTTCAAGCATGAAAACGTACCGCATTTTACTTGCCGGGTGTATCGACAGGGAAAGCTTATCATTAGAGACCGGATTTAAGGCAAATGCCTTTTTTGTTCCTTGCACTCCTATCGCCCCACTTTCATATATGCGCATGAATTAGAGGTTAAGAAGGGCTTTTATAGTGTTTTGATAGTGCCTATAAATGCCTATTTTATCGTTTGTGCCGAAATGACTATAAACGCCTACAAATGCCTATTTTAAGAATCGGCGCCTATATGAACATGATTTATACCCGTGCCACACGGGCAAAGTAAAGTGCACTTTGAGCGAGTGCACTTCAGCGCGCTGAGTGTCACTTGGTGGTGCGCAGCTGCGCTGCTACACGAGAAAGAAAAGTGTTCTTTCAAATTGATGGCCATGGCGACCGGGAGTCAGACGGGAAAGCATATATGTATCAATATAAAAATGTATGCACGAAAACAGTTTATTATTGTTAGAAACAACATTTGCAACCCACCTTTATAAGCGCCGGCAACGACGGCAACTTGACCAGCAGCAGTCAAAACGACTCGATCCGCCAAACAACTACGCAGTCATTATCCGGCGCGGTCGTGAACAGCCCGAGAGCGAGAGTAGTTTTTTTTTTTTTCTGTTCTTGCTGTTTTTTTTTTGTTCTTTTTTTTGTTTTTTGCGGTGTGGCACATTATATTATCTTGTAACGTTAGCAATTTAAAACAATGTTATTAAAAATTACTCCCGACTCTTCTTTCAATATCACTTTATGTATCTTCTGAGTATTGCTAACGAGGCTACACACTTCGCCGCCGCGAAGTGAGTTCGCCGAACACACTCGCCGGCGAGTGCGCTCTGCAGTGAGTGTCACTAAGCGTTCCCGTGTGGCAGCCTGCGAATGACACTAGCCGCGAAGTGCACTCGCTCAAAGTGCACTTTACTTTGCCCGTGTGGCACGGGTATTAGCCTCAAGTTCCGCTTTCGAGTGCACTTAGAGATCGTTATTCATGTTACGGGGCAACATTGTTCGGAACTCTATGGGGTTCAACCTAGTCCTCTAGTTCAACAAACTCCCAGGAAGCAACTGCTAGCCGCAGTGGAATGGGACGCGCCGGCCAGTATACGCCGCCGCGCTGACATGGCGCGAGCGGTTGGCGAACGTGTAACCCCGGAGGGCCGTCAGGGGAAACGAGAGTGAAGATCAAACGAAGAAAGAAAAACGTGATGTGCACGCGGCTTTTGTTTTGTTTGTTATTTACTTTGTAAGGTATTCACTGCCATCGAGCGTTCCTTCTCAGCGTACAAGATCATTCTCAGTGACAAGAGGCACAATTTTGAATCCAAAAATCTGGAATTAGTGGTAGTTTGCTATTGTTTCCACAATCTTCACAGTGATTCTTAGACTACGTTCCGCGTGCTCTCCAAACAGATTTCTTCAAGCATGTGCACTTCAAATGGGCGGAAGTGTATTTGGCAGTGTTGGGACGTGTTTCCTGTAAGATTCTGATAATGTCATTGTATATGAGAAAATTGCCAGAATTGTACCTAACAGTCCTAATGTAAGAACACGTTAATTTCTTAATAAATCGTAGTCTCTCTTGCATTTATTATTTGTCTGTTTTTGGTGTACCTTAATTTAATTGCGCAAGGCAGACATAAAGTAGCACTTTTTTTAATCAGTAGTCCCAGCTTTCATGTATTCTTTTTCATGCCTGTTTCCCTATATGAGACGCTCGAGTACAGTGGCCATTGAAAATGAATATGAGGAGTGTGCTTGTTGAATTAAGCCAATTGATCGTCATTAGTCCAGCAGTTTTATGGGACAATTGCACGGCTATGTTCAACTGTTGGCGCCTTCGTGCCATGATAAGCAATAACATTTCTTGTATTCCTGTCGTAGATGCAGGTCGCGCACGTCTTCGTTTGAAATTGTATGCATTTATGTGAAAATTTATTGTGCCTATTTAC
>NC_051164.1:73345832-73370476 GCF_013339745.2 Dermacentor silvarum | reverse complement strand
CCCTTTAGCCTCTAGGCAAACGTGGTCGCCACTTCTGGTAAACGAACCCGCAACCTCGTGCGCAGCAGTAGAAACACACAGCCAGTGAGTCCCCACGTTGGGTATGAAGAACATCGCTTTCCCTTTTCTAAATAATTGCGCGTTTGATACATCATTTATTACGTTCGCGATGAAGGATAGGATGCTGTTGTACTCACTCAACTTGCTGATGTACTTCCGTCGAAGCTATACGTGGCACTACCAGCGGTAAGGTGGTGGTGGTAGAAGATGCAAGGGCACGCAGTCCGGAGCGGCACACAGCCGCACGGTGAGCAGAAGCCATGAACCACGCGCACGAATGGCAAACTCGCACTGCACGAGATTTACACAGGAAGAGTCGTGGGATGCGCACGCGCAGGAATCAAGCATATCAATTTACTATGCATCCACAAATCGGGACAAACAGCAGAGCTACAATACAGCTCCATTCGGGGAGACCATGTTAGAGTTCGCGAAATGGCACGGTCAATTCTTGTTTCGTTCGGGAGCGTGCGCAACCGGGTTTATTTTCGGCTAAAAGGGGTGGTTGTCCAAGTTTCCGCAAAACAGGCTTGGCTTCACCACGGCCTTTCACACAGCCAAAACATTATTTATATAGCTCTACGGAAGCTCAAACGGAGTCTTATCAGAAGATTGGCGTGCCTCGTATTAGCACGCAAACGATACTTGGGCGGCGCAGTGACAATTGGAGACAGTAGCCCACCGCGGCTGCTGATACATCACGGCGGCCACCCCTCGGGGTGCGAAATGAACGTGTCTAGGAATCCGAGTGCCGCGCCGTAGGCTGAAGCAGCAGCGCGCTGTCATGGAAGCGATAGCGCTGTCCGCCAACTTTTGTCGCTGTTGCATGGTAGACGCCACCGCAGAAGTTTCAGGAGCGTGGCATAGTGAAAACAATTGTTGGCCCTTCTACTCCGCGAAGATGGATGATAAGCGAAGCTTGTCCCTTTGTATACCTAACCATCCCCTTTGCCAACATTATGCTTCCTGGAGTGTGCGCTTGTGATTAACGAGATGCGCATTGTGTGGATACTGGTGACATCACTGAAGACAAGTTGGCAGTGAAACGCAAGTTTATTTAACATCAGAAACTTCATCGGTCAATTTTGTGAAAGCGAGCAGAGAAGCCTTGTGATCGCTGCGGTATACTGCAAAGAGTACGGTCATCTCGATGACACACATGTCGTTTGCAAATGTCAAATACATGTACGTCTTATAGTAGTGGTTACGTTCACAATGAATGGTTCATACCCCCGTAAACGCGGCCTTCTAGTTATGACGACAGAAGAGAAGTGAAAATCTACGCTGGAATGATATGAGCGGCGACGGAGCCAGCTGTGGAAGACGACGGCGACGACGAACGCGAGAGCATGGCACGAGCGCGTTCGTGCGGTTGCGCCGAACGGCGCCAACGTGCCTGCCGTGGAAGAAGACGACGACGCTCCTCGAGTCATTGCGGATGATGATAGTTTCTGCGTTACATTGCCGGCGTATAGCTTCGCTTGACAATTATTGTTATTTAGCGCACGGCCGGACTCGACTCTCCTCCGCGCTCCCTTACGGCCTTTGCAACGCGACGGGAGTCAATGTAATTTTTTCTGACGAGCTGCTCGATGGCTCGCCGCAAGAGGTCGCTACCACCTCACCGTGTCCGTGGGAGCGAAGGGTAGCGCGGGTAGCCAGCGTAGCGCGGGCACAGAACACCCATACGAACTTGCGCGGGCTTGGTTTTGTTGCTGCCATTTTATTGCGACAGCAATTATATGGACACTCAAAAGCAGATTTCTGCCGTCGCCGTCGCCGTCGCCGTGAGGTTCCGTATGATGTCAATGGGGATGAAATCGGCGCCGATGATAAGTGGTTCTTGAGGGAAAGGGAAAGGTTGGCGCTATCTTCTGCAGCCCTTGAGGGAGCACGGCTCAGCGCCAATCGGCGCCGCGCGCCGAACGCTGTATGTGCGAGTGAAAGAGCGCGAGGGGCGCGCGCTTTTACGGGGAATGAACGCACGGCGGAGAACAAACGCGCGTTCTGCGCCGTGGTCGCTTAAGGGCTGCAGAAGTAGGCGTCTCTTTCCTCCTTTACAATCACCATATATGTAGAGCAAACGCGCCTTCTTCCGACGCGCGAGAGGCCGTGGGGGAGGGGGGGGGGGAGAGAAGGGAGGCGACGTTTAGCTGCGGCACCAAGTGCCTATTTATATCAGAGGCTCCGGCAACAGTCACCAACGCCGCACGCATTTTGAGTGAACGCGGACAAAACGCCGACGGCGTCGACAACAGTTCTGCGCGTTGCCGGTGCTGCTGCATGTCCAAGTTTATACAGCTGATAAAGCTAATATCATTACTCCGTATAGCTCTCTACAAATTTTCTATCGCAATTGATGCTTCGCCTTTCAGGTGAAACTGCGACAACTTTTTCTTCAGTAAATGCTGTCAAGTTTGTTCTTTGTTCTATGCTGGTGTCCCGACTGGTGAGATTCTTGTGCGCACAACGTTCGTTAGAATTGTCCGCTGATGCCCACGACATGAGTGTGGTCTGCTTGGTCTGCTTTTGTGGGCGCAATTACTTCACCACTTCTGTTCTTGACGGCGGCGTCTGAAGCAGCATGTCTATGTCGCCGATCCCTCGTGTGCTACCTACTGTGTGCCAGGTTTTGCAGCTGAATGCGTGAGCTTTCTCCGCGGGATCGTTGCAAGCGTGAAAGCGTCGTTCCTTCCTGCTGCCTCAAACGCGATCACTGTAGCCATGGTGTACTGTTGTGTGCCATTTTGCAAATCTCAACAGGGGAAGACGCCGGGTGTTTTCTCATTTCACCAATTTCCTAGCGATGCGGAACTGTGTTCTAAGTGGCGAAAAAACATTTCCCGTGAAAATCTCGTCATCAACGACAAGTCCTAATCAACGGTAAACTGTATATAGTGTGTAGCAAACACTTCAATGAGAGTGATTATGTTCCCGGATGCCGAATACGGAAGTTGCTCGTGGGCTCGAGCTGTACCGACCATCTTCGAACTCTATCCGTCCTACATAGTGCCAGCTGCAAAGAAACCGCTTAAGGATCCTGCGTGTCGTGACCCCCCAGCTCCTAGGAAATCATCAAAGCGAAAAGCAGAGTCGCTGTTGCCTGCTCATTAATATTTTGGTGCCAGGGAGGAGGTAACCGAGGAGAGACAAAGTGCTTCAACACAAACCACCAGTAACAACGCTTACCTAGCTAGTCACTATCTGGTCATGATGAAAAGGCTTCAGGCTCAAGTTGCCTACCAGCGCTCGAAGGGCGGGGGGCTACTGAGAAAGTTTTCTATAGAGAAAGAAAAGATGAAAGAGGACAACGACGACAAACACTATATTGCCGTCAAAAAGATCGTTGGCGATTCCCAGAAACGTGAGAAAAAGGCTGTTTTTCTCCGTCACCAGATACAAGTCTATGGCAGTAAACGACCTTGTTATTCAAAAGAAGTTGTCAGAGAGTGTGAGATTTGGCGCTTCCTTTCGTCAAAAGGTTATGATCCCGCTCGAAAATCTGACCTCTTGACACTGCCGGCGAAGAGTACGCTTCACCAAAATCGCATGTTTTCGGCACTGTTGGACAACATTGTGGCTTTCTTTGAAACGGCTGCGAAGCACTTTCCGCGAATAAAAGTGCATGAAGTGCTGCAACTTCTCGTTGCACTCTACGATGAACAATCGCGCATCTTGAACTGCCCAGATGTTGGCAATTGTCACGCCAGGCGCACAGCTGGTGTGATTGCTGACAAATTTGTCCGACTACTTTTAGTAAATCACACAAAGATTAACGAAAAAAATGAAAAGCCAGTTGCTTATGTGCATAAGCCACCCAGAAAATATTTTAGGCTTTATTGCACATGATGTGAAGGTTGTTGGCACCAAAATGTACAAGAGTGCACTGTATTGATCAGGAAATAAATAGTTTGTACCTGTAAAGTTTCTACCTTTGTTGTAGCCTCGCAGTATTTGAACCTCTCTTATAAATTGAAGTGCATGTACTGAGATAATCATTTTTCCTAAGTAACGACATCTGTATTCAATATTTGTGGATGTTGGCTTAACCTTCCCCTTTAATCTTTCGAGCGTCGTCTGCTACAGGCGTGCGGCTTCAAACAGAGGCTGTAAGCCGTTTATTCACATCGTATGAGGCTATGGTGTTGACTACTGGCACTGAAAATAAAGATTATTCTTTAAATTTCGAGATAACTTGCGTCTGACAGCCGGAATTGCACAGATGTTGCTGGTGCCGGAGCGCATCTATGAACGCGCTTTGCGGAGGCGGCAACGGTGAGCTGACAGCGCCACCACAGAGTTGCGGCGACAGGCGGCAGCATCCATCATTGCAAAGGCCGTAAGGGAGCGCGGAGGGTGGAGTCGAGTCCGGTCGTGTTTAGCGGAGGCCACAAGCTGACGATTGTCGCGAAACACCGCCTGCCTTTCAACGACGCAGGACTAGGCGTGTGCTAATATTCGATATTTTATATAAAGCTTCAATGGCTGCTGCTCTTGGATTCATATACAACCCGAGAATTCGCTATTCGAAGTTGTTAAATATTGGCTTCTTTTGTTTATATGAGGGATAAGGCTAATTGGAATCTCTAAGCAGACTCTTACGTGAGGACTCTTACGAATTATCTTGTTCAAGGATACGGAGTGGGCACGGGAGAGCAGCGACGATGTTGTTGCTCAAAATCCCCTTCTGCTTTCATATGCAGTTCATCGCCTTATTCTTTGGATGGCTATCCGCGCCTGCGCAAGCGGTTCGACCAGCTGCTCCTGCATCGACGCCGTTGCCGTTATCATCACCGCCCTTGATACCTTCGGCGACAGCGAGCGATTATGTCTGGTACGAGCTTTGCCCTGGTGCCACCTTCCCATCATGGTCAAGCACGGCATCAGCACTGCCATCGACAGCATCTTGCCGCAGGGATTTAAAGGACTTCCATCCGCTTTCCGCCTTCAGTGGGCACGGGAGAGCAGCGACGATGTTGTTGCTCAAAATCCCCTTCTGCTTTCATATGCAGGTCGGTGCAGCCCCGTCTCTTTCTTGTAAACGTTCAAGCAACAAATGTCTCTTGCTCTTCCCGTGCCCAAGTGTTGTTTGCGATACCTTGTACGACTGTATATTTGTCGTTAAACTCCTGATGCTAAGCGGTGACGTAGAACAAAACCCCGGTCCGCCTCAGCCTGACCCTAGCAAATTGCACAAGGAACTGCTTGATGCCATTACTGCATTGTCAACAAAATTTGACAAGCGTCACGCGGAAGTAATGGAATCTTTGGCCGAGTTAAAGGAAAAGCAAGAAGCACTTACGCAAAAAAGTCACAGATCTTACAGAAAGATTAGTAACTTTAGAATCTACTGTTGAATCTATTGAAAATACGTCGGCGCCAGCTGAAATTAACCGCCTTGTTCATGAAATTATTAGAACTGAAGGTGCCGCACTCAAGGCTTGACGAGTTGGAAGATCGGTCTGGAAGGGATAATTTATTATTTTATGGCATATCTGACAGTGCTAACGAGACGTGGGCACAGTCCGAAGACTGTATTAAAGATCTGTTGTCGCGTCATCTAAGCTTGAACGTTACCGACAATATGATCGACAGAGCGCACAGGCTGGGTTCCTTTGAGCCACTAAAGACACGTCCAGTTATCGTCAAGTTTTCGTCTTTTAAAACCAAAGAGTTAGTTCTTTCTCAGAAAGCTAAGCTGAAAACAGCTGGCATCTCTGTGGGCGAAGACTTCTGTAGATCAACACGCTTGTCACGCAAAAAACTAATTGAATACGGAAAATCTAGCGGCCAACCCTTTCCACTACGCTTTAACAAACTTATCAACAGAAAGCGCTACATCTACTGCGCATCCACTGATAACGTTTGTGAAGTTTACTCCCCTCGTGAGCCACACCTACCTGGTAATCGCAACGCGGCTTTAAGCAATACTGGTAATTCGTCAGCGTAGCTATCTTCCCGCCACGCAAATGGTGTGTCTCTTCTTTTTAGCAATGGACGCAGTGTGCTCAACAAGCGAGCGGCACTCTCAGCTCATATTGATTCATGTTCTGCTGACATTGTTATTCTATCCGAAACTTGGCTTTCTGCAAAAGTTCAAAGCAGCGAAATCTCTGACTGTGAAAAGAAATGCGCTATTTATCGATATGACCGCGATGTTCGTGTCGGTGGGGGTGTTTTTTTGATCGCTGTTAATGAAGAGTTTCCTTCCTCAAATGTTCCAGTCGTATCAGCTTTAGAAGTGGTGTGCGTGCGTATTACCATTGACAATAGGGACTGTATTTTTCGCGCATGCTACAGACCCCCAACTGCACCCCGTTCTTTCTGTGATGAACTTCATGACGTATTGAATAACATAGTTATGCGATACCCCACATTGCCTTTTTTTCTATTGGGAGACTTCAACTTTCCAAACATCACATGGATCAATGGTTCCGCCACTATCACAAAACATTCTTCGGAATGCGCACAGTTTCTTGGTGTTTGTTCCGATTTCAACCTCGCACCACTTGTTGATAAACCCACTCGTACTACTGCAGTTTACGCTAATATCCTTGACCTCATTTTTACTACAACTCCTGACTTGGCTTCCAAACTTACTTATATCCCTGGTTTAAGTGACCACCTGCTTATTCATTTCACTTTGCGTGCCCATGTTTCTACTAAAAAGAGCTATAAGGTTGTTCGCGATTACAAGCACGCAGATACTGCTTCTATCACGGCAGAAATGGAATCATTCACAGCTGCTTACATCCCCGGTTTCGACGAACGCTCAGTTGAGGATAACTGGCAACTTTTCAAAAATGTACCTCAAAATGTACCTCAAAGAAGAATACCCTCAAACACTCGATCGCCATGGTTCGACAACTCTCTTAAACGCCTGCGCAACAAAAAGAAACGGCTATTCCGTCGGACCAAGCAAACAAATCTCCCCGCGCATTTGTCAACGTACCGTCAAGTGGAAACTGAGTACATCCAAATGACTAGCAACGCTAAAACAACCTTCTTGAATGTTACATTGCCCTCGTTTCTTCAAACGAGTCCACGCAAGTTTTGGAGTGCTGTTAATGGCACTAAAACAAACATTGTACATTTAACTTACTCTGATGGCTCCAGTATTCCACCTAATCAATGTTGCAGCGTTTTTAATGAGGCGTTTGTCTCTTTCCTCAGTACTAATATCATCGCCATTCTACCGAGTGCACCGAGTTCGAACTTTCCTGTAATGGATCCCATAATAATTGACTGGGTTGGTATTAACCGGCTAATCGATAATCTGCAGATTTCGTCTTCCAGTGGGCCGGATAGTATTAATTCAAAAATATTAAAATCCACTGAAGTGTTTTCATCTGTTATTCTTTCTAAAATATTTGCTCAGTCATTGCAGTATTCTTCGCTCCCGCGTGACTGGAAGAAAGGTAAGGTGGTTCCAGTCCCAAAGTCAGGCAATGCGCATGTTCCCGAGAACTACCGTCCCATTTCATTGGCAAGCATCCCATGCAAACTTTTGGAACACGTCATTTACTCTCACCTTATTGAATTTTTAGAGACCAATTCATTCTTTCATTCCTGTCAACATGGCTTCAGAAAAATACACTCGTGCGAAACCCAATTAGCTGGCTTTACTAATGATCTTTTTGCTGCATCTGACAATAACTTTGATGTTGACTGCATTTTCTTGGACTATGCTAAGGCCTTTGATACCGTAACGCGCGATCTACTAAACCTTAAACTCCACCAGCTTGACATTGATCCTTTAGTATTAGCTTGGATTAAAGACTTTCTTTCCAATCGAACCCAGTACGTAACTGCCAATGACGCTTCCTCTGCTTTTTTATCGGTTACATCAGGGGTCCCGCAGGGATCTGTCCTCGGGCCTCTGCTCTTTCTAATATATATTAACGACCTCCCTGACTGCGTCAAATCGTCTTCAATTAACCTATTTGCTGAGGACTGCGTAATATATCATAAGATTAGTGATCCCGCTGATTCCACTAAACTGCAAGAAGACCTTAACAATTTATCCATATGGTGCAATACATGTAACATGAAACTAAACGTAAATAAATGTAAATATATGCGCATATCACGCCGCACTAACAATACTGATACACGCATGTATTTTCTCAATAGCGCTCCTCTCTGTCAAGTTCTTTTTTATAAGTATCTCGGCCTTTATATCACTCACGATCTATCATAGCACAAGCATGTTGAATATATAACTTCTAACGCTAATCGCACGCTAGGCTATCTGCGCAGAAACTTCTACGCCGTTCCTGCATCTTTAAAACTGACGCTCTACAAAACACTTGTTCGATCAAAATTAGAACATGCCTCGGCCATCTGGGATCCCCCTCAAGTATCACTAACCCTCTCCCTCGAAGCCATTCAGAACCGCGCGTCCCGCTTTATTCTATTTAATCACTCTCGTCATGCTAGCGTTACACTCATGAAGCAAACCCTTAACCTACCGGATCTTTCAGTACGTCGTGCATACAGTCGCCTCTATCTTTTCCACAAGATTTACCACAACCCGGTATTAAAAGATAAACTTTTAACTCCTCCTCCTGACGTTTTATCCCGCAGCGATCACATTCATAAAGTTTTCGTGCCATCTTGTCGTATGAATGCGTACTATTACTCTTTTTTACCTCGCACCTGCAATGACTGGAACCACCTTCCCGCATCGGTCGCCAATATTACAGACGCATCGAGGTTCAAGACTGCTGTTTTCCATGCCATCTAACAATTATTTTACTCATTGTTCTGCATTCTTTTTCTCTGTATGTACCACTCCTTTCTGTAGCGCCTACGGGCCTTGAAACGGGCCTTGAAAGTATGTAAAATAAATAAATAAATAAAAGGAAAGATTTGAGTGTTCCGCAAGGGCACCCGTTTTAGATGCGAAGCAGCTTATGGTCGGGGCTATCTCACTCCCTCCCTCCATCCGCCGTGCGGCGTCCACACCCGCACTGCGCATGCGCATCCTCCTCCCCCCCTCTCCATGTATGTATATGTATAGTATATGTACGCCAAGCTCCGGCTTCCGGAAGCTGGAACCGGAAGCCGGCTTCTGCTTCCAGTTCCGTTCCACTTCCGGTTCCACTTCCGGTTCCGCTTTCACTTCCGGTTCCGGAAGCCAGCCTCAGGCTTCCGGAGAACGCTTCCGGCGTTTTGCCCGAATGATCCCCCGGTGCTTCGCCCACTCATAATCATTCACTTCGTCCTCTCATTCTCCTCCCGCAACGCCACGGACAGCGCCAGCGTCAACGCTAGTGTCAGCGCCGTGGACAGCGCCGCGGAGAAGAGGGCTCGAGCCGCTGCCACGAAACGGCAGCGGCGACAGGCCGATCTGAAAACTAATGGGAACTTGAGTCGACCCCATGGCTGCTTCGCATACTACTCAGGGTTCCCCTACGGGAAGATAGTGTAATTTTTTGTATGAATGCGTGGGGCAGGTAGCTTCTGGTCACAATAATTTTCTGATAGAAATATGAGTGGCGCACATCTAGACAGCCCACGTGCTTTTTTTTAATATATAAATATCATATACATCAGAGAGCACCGTCCTGAAAGCTTCCGCATTTCTGTGGCGACACTAGACAAATATGAAGTATAGCGCGTCGTTTAGAGACGGCGTCGTTTCAGGCGGCCCATGCCAGCATACCATTGATTTTGTTCGTGGTGGCTCGCGCCTTGATAAGACGCGCCAATCCTACCCCACTGCTGTCAAGCTAACCACCGCCTAAATTTAAAGGATATATATATATATATATATATATATATATATATATATATATATTGCTAAGAGGTTTGTTGGCAACGGATGCAGGCGAACGGGTAGCACTCACAAGCGTTCGGCCAAGGACAGCAACCACGAGCTCATGCCGGTGGCGATGCTGCTGAGGCACAGGTTACTCTTCTTCATTACAATCACCCTCCGCCGAAAAAGGCGCCATCCTGGCGGCTTAAGGCGAAGACACTACTATTGGGTCGTAGTACGGCTTAATGCGACAGACGTGGACAAGTTCGCGGCCGCGATTGCGCAGGTCTGTCGGTGGCTTGAGGGGCTCCACGAGGTAATTGACGGAGGACGTTTGTTCCAGAACGCGGTAGGGTCCGAGGTATTTCGCGACAAGTTTTGCGGAGAGGCCGGGTGTGGGAGCGGGTACCCGAAGCCAGACCAGAGAGCCAGGGAAAATGTTGGTGCGGAACGGTCGGCAGGTTGACGGGATTGCTGCTGCCACTGGTCCTCGGTGGAAAAAGAGCGGGCAAGCTGGCGGCATTCCTCAGCATGTCGAGCAGCTTCAGACAGCGGAGTACTTTCGGACGCATCAGGTCGATATGAAAGAATTGTATCGAACGTATTAGATGGTTCTCGGCCATATAGGAGAAAGTATGGGGAAAATCCAGTAGTTGCTTGGGCCGCAGTATTGTACGCATACGTCACGAAAGGGAGAACTTGGTCCCAATTTGAATGATCAGAGGCGACGTACATTGATAGCATATCACCAAGAGTACGGTTGAAGCGTTCTGTCATGCCGTTAGTTTGCGGATGGTACGCTGTACTTGTGCGGTGAATGATTCGGCATTCGTCGAGTAGTGCCTTCAAAGCATCGGCAAGAAAGGCTCGGCCTCTATCGCTCAGAAGTTCGCGAGGGGCACCGTGGCGCAGAACGAAATGGTGTAACAGAAACGATGCAACGTCGCGGGCGGTGGCAGTCGGCAGAGCGGCGGTTTCAGCATAACGGGTCAAGTGATCCACGGCAACAATAATCCAGCGGTTCCCTGCTGGAGTGGATGGTAGCGGTCCGTATATGTCAATACCAACACGATCAAAGGGACGACTAGGGCAAGGAAGGGGTTGTGACGGGTAGACTTGTCCGGGAGGTAATTTACGGCGTTGGCACTGAGTACAGGAGCGAACGAACTTTCGCACGTAGTTATACATGCCGCGCCAATAAAATCGGAGGCGTAGTCGAGCGTAGGTCTTGAAGAGGCCGGCATGCGCGCACTGCGGGTCCGCGTGGAAAGCGTCGCAGATAAGGTCACGGAGATGTCGGGGTATCACAAGAAGCCACTTGCGTCCGTCAGAAAGGTAATTACGACGATAAAGAAGGCCATCGCGAATGCAGAAGTGGGTAGCCTGGCGGCGAAGAGCGCGAGATGGTGAAGAGGTGGATGGATCAGAAAGGATGGTGATGAGAGCACTGATCCAGGGATCCTTGCGCTGCTCCGACGGCATGTTGTGCAGTGCATGTGATGTAAGTGCGGGCTCAAGGGCGGATAGGCAAGCGTTGTCAGCTGCGACCGGTGATCGAGAAAGGGCGTCGGCGTCCGTGTGTTTGCGGCCAGAACGGTAAAGAACGCGGATGTCGTACTCCTGTAGCTTAAGGGCCCAGCGAGCAAGTCGGCCAGATGGGTCCTTGAGGGTGGACAGCCAACAAAGGGCGTGGTGGTCAGTGATGACGTCGAAAGTGTGACCATACAAATAAGGGCGGAATTTCCCAAGGGCCCAAATAATGGCTAAACACTCTTTCTCTGTAACCGAGTAATTAGCCTCGGCTTTTGTCAGAGTTCGGCTCGCGTAGGCGACGACATATTCATCGAACCCCGCCTTCCGTTGCGCGAGTACGGCACCGAGTCCGACGCCGCTGGCATCGGTGTGGACCTCGGTGGGGGCGGCAGGGTCGAAGTGACGGAGGATAGGTGGCGAGGTTAGCAGGCGGCGTAATTTCGTGAAGGCGTCATCGCAGGCGGGTGACCAAGCTGAAAGTTCGTTGTCGCCGCTTAGAAGGTCTGTCAGGGGTGCACTTATGGATGCGAAATTTCGAATGAAACGTCGGAAATACGAGCATAAACCAACGAAACTTCGAAGCTCCTTTAACTTCGTCGGTTTTGGAAAGTCAGCGACGGCGCGGAGCTTGGCTGGGTCCGGAAGAATGCCGTCTCGCGAGACAACATGGCCAAGAATGGTGAGCTTTCGGGCACCAAAACGACATTTTTTTTAGTTAAGTTGAAGTCCCGCGTCAGTGAGACATTTCAGAACGTGCTCGAGACGGCTGAGATGTGTATGGAAATCAGCGGAAAAGACAACGACGTCGTCCAGGTAGCAGAGACATGTGTTCCATTTGAGGCCGCGTAAAATATTATCCATCATCCTCTCAAAAGTGGCTGGAGCGTTACACAGGCCGAAAGGCATCACGGTAAATTCATATAATCCGTCAGGTGTCACAAATGCTGTTTTATGTTGATCAGATGGTGCCATAGAGACTTGCCAGTATCCGGAACGTAAATCCAGCGAGGAAAAGAACTCCGCTCCCTGCAAACAGTCGAGGGCGTCGTCGATGTGCGATAACGGGTAAACGTCCTTGCGCGTTATCTTGTTCAGACGTCGGTAATCGACGCAGAACCGAATAGAGCCATCCTTTTTCTTAACAAGAACGACCGGTGACGCCCAGGGACTGCTCGAAGGCTGTACAACGCCGCGCTTGAGCATGTCATCAACCTGGTCATCAATTACACGGCGCTCCGAGGCGGAAAACCGATAAGGGCGTTGCCGTAGAGGTGCATGACTGCCGGTATCTATCTGGTGAAAAACGGTTGATGTGCGACCCAAACCGGAAGCAGGGCTGTCAAAAGAGGCGCGGAACTTCTGCAGCAGAGTGAGCAGCTGGCTTCTTTGTGAAGATGACGTTTCATCGTCGATGGAGCGGTTGAAAGCGTCGAGGAGAGCCTGATCAACCGCGGGGTCACAAGAAAGTGCACTAAGGTCCGTAGGAGGAGAAGCCGCAGGAGCATCAAAGATGCAAAAGGTGTCGACCGGCTGAACAAGGCCTAGGCATTCGCCATGAAATAAAGGTAAAGGGCACGCCGTGGGATTGTCGACGAGCATCTTCGTGGCGCCACTGCGAAGAGTAAGGAGAGCAAAGGGCAGCGGAGAACATTTGCGGCGAAGGAAAACTTTAGAGGGCGTAAAGAGAACAGTGCCCTCAGAAATAGCGGCGCACGATACAGGGACAAGCAGGGAAGAGCACGGAGGAACGGCATTGTCTTCGGACACAAACAGTTTATCACTAGAAGGGTGGTCGTCGATTGACTCAAAATCGTGAAGCGCAGAAAGTTCAAGTTCGGCGTGGCAACAGTCAATAACGGCGTTGTTAGTTGCAAGGAAGTCCCAGCCTAATATAATGTCATGGGAACACGAGGGCAGCACGACGAATTCGACGGTATACAGAACTCCTTGAATGAATACTCGCGCAGTACAGGCAGCGAGAGGCGTAATGTTTTGAGCGGTCGCGGTTCGAAGGGAGAGGTCGGATAAAGGCGTCAGAACTTTTTTTAGTATGCGACAGAGTTTGGCGGAAATTACAGACACTGCGGCTCCTGTATCGACAAGTGCCAGGACGGCGACTCCTTCGACATACACTTCAATTACGTTGGCTGGAGAGGGACGAGGACTTGAGCATTTCGACGTAGACGCAGTTCGTGCCTCGGGAACTGCGGCCATCAGTTTTCCTGCTCGGTGGGTCCGGCACGGCGACGCATCGGAGAAAGCGAGCGACGACGTGGAGATGGTGAGCGGCGGGTAGGCGCGGGTGAGCGATCAGGACAAAAGGAAGAGGTAGGAAGGCTGGAAGGCGAAGATGAAAATTGAGCGGGGAACGGTGGCGCTCGCCAGATGTTCGGGAAAGGAAGCATGCGACGACGGCAATGGCGCGCCACATGACCAGCACCACCACAAGCAAAACATATTGGACGGTCATCGAAGGTGCGCCATTGTTGGGGGTAAGCTCCGACTCGTGGCTGAGAAGTCGGAAAATGCTGTCGATCTGGTAACGGCATAGGTTGCGGCGAAAAGGTCGGTGGTCGATGCATAGCGGGCGGCGAGAGCGTTTGTGGGCGAGGTCGGGCAACTGCTTCGGCATACGTGAGAGGTGCAGTGACTGGCGTCGGATCACGTGCTGAGGAATGGCTTGCGAAACTTGCTCCTGGATGAAGTCGCGGATCGTAGGTGCCAAAGCGGGTGGTGGTTCCGGGACGCAAGACATCAAAGATAGCTGGCGAGCGACCTCTGCGCGAACGAATTCCTGAATCTTCAGAAACAGGGTAGCATGGTCGTCGCTGACACCAAGGCTGGACACAGAGTCGGCGGGCGCAGGGGGACGTCTGGTGTGAAGCCGTTGCCTACGCAACTCGTCGTAACTCTGACACAATTCTATCACTTCAACGACAGTGCGAGGACTCTTCGATAATAACATTTGGAATGCGTCGTCCTCAATACCCTTCATTATATGTTTTATCTTCTCCTCCTCTGACATCGACGCGTTCACCCGTTTGCAAAGGTCAATAATGTCCTCAATGTAGCTCGTGAAATTCTCCCCGATCTCTTGGGATCGTGTGCGCAAACGCTGTTCTGCACGGAGCTTTCTTACTTCTGGCCGACCGAAAACTTGGGTAAACATGGTTTTGAAGACCAACCACGAAGTGAGGTCGCCTTCATGGTTTAGAAACCACAGTTTCGCAACGCCCGAGAGATAGAAGGCTACGGTTCTCAACTTGCTGGCATCGTCCCAGTGGTTATGGTCACTCACTCGCTCGTATGAAGAGAGCCAATCTTCAACGTCTTTTTCATCTGTGCCGGAGAAGATAGGGGGATCTCGCAGACGTAAGGCGCCGGCACAAACCAGGGTGGGCGGCGCCGTTGGAGGAGTTGGAGGAGTCCCGCTTGCGTCCTCGGGCATGATGGGGGGTAGAGTGCGACTCCGAAGTTCCAGGGTGGTCGAAACCCAGCAGACTCCACCACTTGCTAAGAGGTTTATTGGCAACGGATGCAGGCGAACGGGTAGCACTCACAAGCGTTCGGCCAAGGACAGCAACCACGAGCTCATGCCGGTGGCGATGCTGCTGAGGCACAGGTTACTCTTCTTCATTACAATATATATATATATATATATATATATATATATATATATATATATATATATATATATATATCAGTACAGCATAATATGGTATATTATAGTACACATTGTGAAGCGCGTGTCGCAAGATCTTGTTGCGAATGGTTGTGAATAACACGTTTACGATCGAATGCGAACATCCTGGCCTCCAGCAAGCACTCAGTAATTTAGATATTCCGCGCCATCCTTCCCACGTGAATTCCCGGCGCGTATCAAAGGCTCGTAGATGGCACGAACGCACTAGCCTTAGTTTCCTACAGCAAGTGCTTCTCAGAGACAGTGGGCGTACGAACTAAATGTTGGATGAACAAGCAAGTAAAAGACTAAAGGCTCATTCACACCGGCGACTGACAATGGTCGCAAATGGTCGCTTTTCTCGAAAAGCGACCATTTTGCGTCAGTCGCTCACTGCTCGATTTTTCAGTCGCGCGACCGTGGTCGCAAAGCTGCTCAACCAATCAGCGCCGCGCCGAAAGTGATGTGTGTCGTCGTCCACGCCAAATGCAATGTCCGCGTCACGATATGCAGGCTACAGGCCGGTAATTTGTGTCTTGTCTTGTGATTCTGGGACGCAGCAGTTGCAGCAACGTGTCGAATGTACGCGGTCACATTCGCTGGAAGCTAAACAGTAGGAAAAGAAAGCACAACACAAACCCTTTTTCCAGCTGCCGTTCGTTGGATGAGCACGCCACCCAAAGGTGAACAGCGGGTGAACAGCTTCGCTTTAATATTATGCACCAAATAACACGCAATGCGAAGTAGAAATTACAACTTGCTCTCGATAATACTCGTTGTCATGCGCACAAAGTTCGGGCAGGAGGCGGCTTGCGTGGCCGGTCACTTCACGCGAGCGGAGGCACGGGCGCACCCACGAGCGTCGCGTTTTCTTCGGAGGCTTCCGCGCTGCCACAGCTGACACCCCGGCAGAGCACATCAGCACAGGGACGACGTCCTCCTGTTCCCTCGAATCAAAATCCAGCCATCGCTCAAATCAAAATCCATGGCTGTTGCCGGAACGCGAAATCAATTTACACAGTGCCAGCGAAGTGCGCGCTAACTGCGTAGATCCCTAGAATTCGAAGAACGAGAATGTCCGGGATTGCGACTTGCAGGTCTCGGTCAGCCGGGCTTGCTGGTGTGAACATCAGTCGTCTTCGGTCGCTTTTTGTTCGCGAGTCGCAAATGGTCGCGCGACCTCCTCAAGTCGCCGGTGTGAATGAGCCTTAAACAAACGAGCGTGCGAACGACTAAACTAACGAACGACAACTAAAGGAGCCAGTGAACGAGCGGGTGACCGCACGTTTTCTTTGCGAGTGCTCCACCACCGCATCTTACCTTCACACACTTTAAGCACCTAAGTACGTCTCAAAGACCTATGATGCTGTCGTGCGGCAACGAACGCACCCCGTAACTTGGTTTTGGGAGAGCAAGCACGCTTTTCATCATTGCCTTTATATCGCAATTCCACCGGGCCACCGCCAACGACGAACACGAACAAAAGAGGCATACAAAACTATTCGCTCTAACGAAGGCTAGTAAGTAACCACAAAAGGCAGAGAGTTGCTTTACTAAGACGCTCGAGCTCGAGCTTCAAATGTTGTCAACAGAATTCTGCTGAATCTTGAATGTTTCGTGATCGCGGTTTCTCACGCAGCCTCGCGTGCCCGCGAATTCAAGCGTGTTGGCGTACAAAACGATTAAGCTTCTTGCCTGTGCTGAAACCATTTTGGCATCCGAAGGCGCAGCAGGTCATGGTGATGGAAAATGCCGTGAAGCGACGTCGGACTTGCCGCGAAACTTAGTCCAAGGCGTTCGCAAACCAAAACACGGAAGAGCAACGGCGCCAACGTGCGCTCCTCGCCAGTCGGTATAGACGTTTCTCAAGCAAAAATGGCCGTGGAGCGCGACCGTAAACAAACAACGCGCATGGAAAGGAAAGACAAGCGCTACTCACAACTGTTTAATAGCGGGAAGGGTTTCAAGCACATATCACCTAGTCACGCACGCGCACAATAAAAATAGAGACGTCGCAAGAACACGTGCAAGTCAAAGATGGTTTCGCAAGAAGTCAAACTCTTGAGTTAAGAAGTGCGGCTGACAGCTCACTTATACACCGATATGTGTTCTTTTTGGTGAAAAAGCTTCCAATGCAACTCTAGAAGAAGCATCGCCGCTCCTGCCCAGAATGGTAGTCTCCGAGTATAACGAGCCTCACAACGACGCGCACTAACGTGGGCCACCACACGTGCGCCCTTGTCCACTTTCTTGCTTAACTTCTGCGCATGCTTTCTATAAGCGGTTGTTCACGCAACGTTCGGTTTGGCCGATATACACTTTTGCGGGTGACACGGGAATGGCATAGGCCACACCTCTGGAGCACACAACGAAGGGTTTCTCATGATTAGTGCGTCATCTTCGTCTGCTTTCACAACCAATTCGCTAATTTTCCTCATCAGTAACGAAAGGCCAACTAGACATTTAACGAAAGGCCAACTAGACAACTAGATTAATTATTCTGACTCACATTTCCTCAATTTACAGTACATTTTGTTTTTCTCAGTGTTTCCAGCATTAAGATCGATCTTTGGGGATTTCTCAGTGGAATTCAAGCGCATTCCTTGTTCTATATCCTATCTATGCTTAAAGAAAGTAACCACACGACTATAGCTACACACACAAAGCATTTTTTTTTTTTTTTGCACTCTCTTTGGAACAAAAATGTCAATTTTGCTCACCGTACCTTTAGCCGTGGCATCCGCACGCACGTCTCGACAACGTTCTGTCAGTTCTCGGTGCCCAGTGCGCATGCTCGGCGGTTGCCTAGGCGACCGAGCAGATTATCTCGGCGTATCTGTGGCATCATCGCCTGTCTTTTCCTCGGTGCGGCATATGTTCGCGCTATCGCTCTCATCTATCGCCCGCAACAGTAACAAATCCGTCGACGCGTTCGTCATGTTTAAGCTTGATGGTGCGCCTGAATCGCAATGCTAAACTGAGATCCGTGAAGCCTTGCCTTCCATATATCTTGCAATGGAGCGTCGAATATCTGCCGGTAGTCATGAAACGCGTCGCGATATAACCTCCCGAAACCCGAGAACAGGAGTGCTATCCAGGACATTGTCGAATTCCACCGTGTTGCCAAATTTTGTAACATGACGGCATTTTGAGCTACTCAAGAGAACGTTGGTAGCCCTCTGGGCCAATCAGCTATCAAGATGGGGAATTAGAAAATATGGCAAAACTTAACGATGTCCGCAACGGCATTCCATCCCAAGGACGTAATTGGTTTTCAGGTTGGCCCTTGCTGCTGGCAGATAGGTTATAAAGTTTATTAACCTTGTTCTTTTCTCTTTCTTTTTTTTTTTAATTCCGAGGTTAGATGCCAACGTCTTCTCCACGTAATTGCATTTCCACGTACGTGTGCAAACTAACATTCTCAATGTTTCTTACAAACAAAAAAAAAGACTACTTTGGCGAAACAGAGAGAGAACTATGTAACACTAATCGCTGCCATGATGGAGTATGTGGCTTTGCCGTTGCGCTTCTATGGCAGAGGGTGCGGGATCGAATCCCGGCCGCAACGATCGTATTTCGATGGGGGCGAAATGCAAGAACGGCCGTGTATCGTGCGTTGGGCAACCGTTAGAGAACCCCAGGTGGTCAAAATTAAACCGCAGTCCCCAACTACGGCAAGAATTCCATTGAACTACACTTCCATACGGGTATCCCACGCACCTGACCTTGTATATAGAATGACTATTTTACATAATCGCTTCCAAGGTAATTTTGAAAAGCGTGGAAGGTAATGTGCAATATAATTTGTAAATGGGTCTTCGAAGGGTAAAAGAGCGCCGCAGGCGAGATATTCAAAACTGGCCGCGCAGGCTCGTAGGATTGAAAAGCACGACGACCTGATTACTATGCTGATTGTGCGCGGTGTATAGCGATACCACCACATTAGATAGTTGTGCGAGAAGGCGGATACATTGTCCCGATGTTTAGCGAGCGTCACGCATTCCTTGCTTATTAGTTTTTTCTTGTTAACAGGCATAAAAGCCACATGACAACATTCGTCTTTCTGGGGTTTTACGTACCAAAACCAGTCCTGATTATGAGACACGCCGTAGTGGAGTCCAGGCTCCGGATTAATTTTGACCACCTGGGGTTCTTTAACGTGCACTACCACATGACAACAGCTGAGCAAGTGGAGGCAAGGGAGATTGACAACGAGCGTTACCATTAGGAATGTGAAGTCTCGCAATTTGGCCACTGTCTATGGTATAAAGTTTTGTAACACGCCATTCCTTCAAAGATGTGCGCTTGCCAGGCAGTTTCCAGCGTGAATCGCAGAGAGTACCTGACGAAATGGCGATAAAAGCGGCGCTGTGCTAGGCGAGGCAGTAAAATGGCAGAAATCATGGTAAACCAAGATCGTTACAAAAACTTGTACCATTGTAATGGTGTGTATTAACACCGTTCTAGCATACCAGTTTTCATTTCCACTCACTGAATTTGTGTGCCCATTTGAAAAAAATTTGTTTTACTCTAGGAATTGTTAGAATTATATTAACTCACTATTCTGCACTCGCAAAATCTTGCCAAGGCGCTGATCAGAGAGACGGGGGGCTCTTTATTGAGAACTAAGGAAGCTGCATCTTGGCAGCACGCCTAGCATTGACCATCACATGAGAAATAAAATAATTATGCAAGGTACACCTTGAAGACATGCAATACAACTGCCCATAACAAACAGAATTAAGCCAAACTTTTACATTAACACCAGCGCCTCTCAAAAAGGTTGGAAGCGCCTCCGCATCGTGCGACGCACAGGAGGCGCTAGTCCATGGTCCAAGTAGGTGATGGGAACTCCCGTTTGCTCCAAGTGCGACCTCAAGCGCATACTCAATGCGTGTGAGATATGCCGCCCACTTCCAATGGATTTCAAGCATTCCCTGACAAGCAGTTCACTCTCGACTTGGATATCACACCCAAAGATGAAAAAGCCGAATAGAAAGGGCCATTCATTTTTCTTTTTGAAACCCCGTACACTCGCATAAAGGGTAATTTTTTTTAATATTTGCTGCAGGATCTATAACAAACTTCTTCAGATAATTTGGAAAACATGGAAAACCTCTGCTGCAAATTTAACAGACCACCGGTTATCCGCTCTCGTTAAATGGCCTGCTCATTTGCATATTTTACAGCGTAAGCTGTTATGGGTTCATTCCAATCGCCGTTTCGGTTCGCGATGATGCGGCCGGCTGCGTCCGGCGAACGCGTAGCCATATCGCTGGAAATGCGAAAAAGGTACCCGATTCCCGCCGGGATAGAACCCGCGCCCGCAGAGTGGGAGCCAGATACTCTACCACTGAGCCAAGCAAGCACTTGCTATCGGGCGCCGGAAAAATGACCTTTAAAGCAGGCGCAGACGATCCGAGCCTCCGTCAGTATGGTGGCGCCATCTAATTAAGGCGCCTGCAGACATATCGCCGACGACGAGATGCCATTCAGACGAGGCGCGAAATAAAAAAAAAAACGCGATTCCCAGCCTCCACCAGTATGCTGGCGCCATCTAGTTATGGTGCCTGAAAACATATCGCCGACGACGAGATGCCATTCAGACGAGGCGCGAAATCAAAAAAAAAAAAGAAAAAAAAACGCGATTCCCAGCCTCTACCAGTATGCTGGCGCCATCTAGTTATAGTGCCTGCAAACATATCGCCGACGACGAGATGCCATTCAGACGAGGCGCGAAATAAAAAAAAACGCGATTCCCAGCCTCCACCAGTATGCTGGCGCCATCTAGTTATGGTGCCTGCAAACATATCGCCGACGACGAGATGCCATTCAGACGAGGCGCGAAATCAAAAAAAAAAAAAAAAACGCGATTGCTAGCCTCCGCCAGTATGGTGGCGCCATCTAATAAGGCGCCTGCAAACACATCACCGACAACGATATATCATTCAGACGAGGCGCGAAATCAAAAAAAAAAAAAAATGTCACAGTTTCGCCCTAAGGGCGAAGCAAAGAATGCGATAGCAACACAGCAATGTCATACGAAGTAAGGTAAGCGGCTTTGGTAGCAATATGAATTGTAGTAAACATGAGCTGATTAAGTAAGCAGGTGTGCTGCGGCGTAAGTAGACCGACATGAAGAGAGACTCGATGACCACGAGAAGGCGCGTGTGAAACGGTGGTGTTGATGAGAAGCGCTTCCCGTGGGCAGCGCGCGTGCGAAGGGACACACCTGTAGCGCTGCACTGCCGATCCGGGCAGCATTACATGTGTAGCGTGCGTTGGAAAATGTGGCCCGACTATTACTAACTGAATGAACAAGCGTGGTGTGAGCGCGCACAAACAAACATGAATAGATCACACTGAATGACTGCAGACAACGACTGTCAAAACGCTGGCAGCAAGCCCATACACTGCAGCGGGCAAAGGTACGTGCGGTCTATCGCTTCAACAGAAACTGAGCGGCGAATACACAGTGCATAAAGGTCAGAGCCGTGTGGAGATAAGAGACGGTGCGGCGAGTGACGAGCGCGGTTGTTGGCAGAATAGAAGTGCGCCCCCCCCCCCCCCCGCTCCCTCCGGCGCTGGCTTCCCGCTTCCTTGCTTGCGCGTGGGAGAGATAAGAGACGGTGCGGTCGAGCGACGAGCGCGGCTGTTGGCAGAGTAGAATTGCCCCCCCCCCTCCCCGCTTCCTCCGGCGCTGGCTTCCCGCTTCGTTGCTTGCGCGTGGGAGATTGAGTGCGTTGGCTCTCCGTGATAGCGCGCGTCCCCGCACGCTTCCGCTCGGGCATACGGCGCGCGGTGAAGATTTTATGTATACGGAACCTCACGGCGACGGCGACGCCGACGGCAGAAATCCGGTTGAAGTGTCCATATAATTGCTATCGCAATAAAAACACGCGATTCCCAGCCTCTGCCAGTATGGTGGCGTCATCTAATAAGGCGCCTGCAAACACATCGCCGACGACGAGATGCCATTCAGACGAGGTGCGAAATTAAAAAAACAAAAAACTGAAGGCAAGGGAGCCTCCGCCAGTATGGTGGCGCCATCTAATTATGGTGCCTGCAAATGTCACTTACTTACTAACGCGGCGTGCCGCACACGTAAGTTGCAGTTGTAAGGCTTGAACGGGCTCAGCAGACTGCTGTGCACAGAGCACTACAAGCGGCAGCTCGCCGTCGACGCCGGGCGGACAGTTCAGATCGTTCTCGTCAAAACGAGGTGAGCAGACTGCCGCGAAGACCCTGTTGTGCGTGGTGCCCAAATTGGAGCTACTCTTGAGCCGCTCCACCAGCTTTCGCTGTGACTGTGCTGCGTGTGCCGCGCAGTCCTGTGACTTTTTTAAGGGGTGTGTGTGAATATTCGAAACTTTCGAATAACGAATAGAATAGTGCCCTATTCGATTCGGTGTTCGAAGCAAATAGTCACTATTCGCAAATGCGAATATTTTTCGAATACATTTCGAACATTTGGAAACGTCAACTGCGCCAAAATGAACATAAAGCTGGAGAAAAATTATGGTAAATACGGAACATAAAACTGGATTTTAAAAAATCCCCGCATATCCACGAAGTGAATGATGATGAGTGGGAGAAGCACCGGGGGATCATTCGGGTAACCGTGAATCCCCCTATGTGTATATATATATATATATATATATATATATATATATATATACTGAACATGTGTACAGTATATACAGCGCTTATATAGCCCTTCTGCACCGCAGGGCCCCTAGCGGTCTCCATGCAAACCAGAGCTACGGACGGACAACGGACGACGAGGGACAAGGCTCGGCCCTAATGTGCTTCGCCCCTAAAACGAGAACTTGCATAGAGGAGCAGGCTACGTCATTTAGGTAGCCATACTTTACAGGCTGCACAGAGATCATTCGCACTATCTGAAGATCCTTGTGCATGGGAAGAAACAATTTGTTTGCTACTAATGTTCCAGTTGTAATTTTAATAAACACTTCCTAATGTATTATGTAATGACAGAAAATTGCTAACTTTTAGAAACTGGTATGTGGACATCGTTTTATATTAATTGTGACAACGGCTATTCATTGTTCGAGAACTATTCGAAAAGTATACGATATTCCATTCGCTTCTGGCGCTATTCGATTCGTTCTCAAAACTCACTATTCTGACACCCCTAGCCTTTTTTTTTTTTCGTTACGGAAGAATATCACGCATTGAAGATGAAGCTGCAGCGAACGTACGTCCGAACAAGAGAGAGAGAGAGAATAAAACATTTATTATTGAAAATTAATAGCCGTTTTGTGTCGGACCTCCTAGTCCGGAAGACCATTGGCTTTTGCCGCCATCCGGGCTCGGTTGACCAGGGCTTGTTGGCTTGTTGCTGTTCTGGGTCCGAGCTGGACAGGGCCGCCTCCCACTCGACTGTCCCGAACAAGAGATAATTGCTTTACTTTTATGGTTATGGTAAAATTTTCATAATTAGAAAATCACGCCGGCCTTAATCTCTATTTTCCGATTCTAACTTAGCCAGTATAAAATTTTACACACGATTGGACATTTTATTTCGACCTACCCGGTTCTTGGCCAATCCCCCGGAGTGGGTACGTGCCAGTATATCCCAAGGATCTAAATCTACAACAAGAGAGGAAGAAGAAGCACCAGAGGAGGCTGCCGTGCATTCTTTTGGAATGATGTACCAGGGCCCAGTTTACGCCAGGGACCGACAGTACCGGGTCCACCGTTGCCACTGGGAGAAGGTGTACGTCTACGACGACACGCTATGGGTGGACCGGCACCTCATACTCAGGCACCACAGGGTGAGTAGGACTTAATTCCACAAGGCTCAAAAAAAAAAGCATAGACCCCACAATGCCACCGGTTGATTATTAGTTGCTTATCCGCACGCATGGGGGTGTGCACTTTGGTTTTTGGGCCACTGGACACTGAGTCTGCGCTCCAGTGGCTCGAAATTGCCCATAACTAATTCAAACCTCGCACTTTCAATATCGCAATGAGCTGCTGAACCTGGTATTTACCCGATATATAGGCTCATGCCAGAACTTGTAAGTCCAGCCCATGTATATTAGGGACACTCTCGCCGTCTGCGAGCTTAGCTGTTTGATTAAGCCACGTGCATTGTTTCTGACATAATTTTTTTTTTCATTAAAACCTGGATTTTGGGTGTTGAGTTGCATTGCATCATTACTTCTCAAGTGGCCACCTCGACTTGGCTGTACACAACGCCGTGCACCTCGTACCCTATCATTGACTACAAGAACACCACTGCTAAGTCAAGGTATATCCACGTGAAGCCTTCCCCAAACGTCACTGGCCGCCTGCCGATCATCGGCCTCTTTTCAGAAGGAAACCTTTTCGTCAAGCTAAGTTCGGCTGTACATCACTTCGAAATCATAAAATTTCGGTTTGCAGTTCGGTGTGGGCGCTAATGTCCACATGCCAGATTGGCCCGACATCTACACATAAAGGCTAAGAACGTAGGCCGACGTCGATCCCGAAGCCCGCCCATGCTTTCTCGGCAAAATCGGACAGACAGCTTTGGTTCGGCAAAAGAAAAGTGAAGCCTCTATATGAAAATGAACGCTTCTTATAGTTTTTTGCTGCGCA
>NC_051164.1:73206085-73345732 GCF_013339745.2 Dermacentor silvarum | reverse complement strand
CAATAATTGCGTGGTCTGTCGCTGAATAATAAGGCACACTATGGCGCTCACATTCCACTCTAGTCGCAGTTTTTTTCACGAGCGTGTGCGCCAGAATTTCAAGAGCACAGCGAAGTCTTCGTCTTCACGCATTCCAATGTTCCGTTTTAGTAAGAATGAAAGACGAGAGACCTCTTCATATGTTTAGGTAAAACATCAAACAAGTCATAGGGAATCTAATGGTAATGAGGAAGCTTCATCATGGCGAATGGTACATCGGTCTAGAAGGATTAAGTGGTCCTAAAATTGAAAGATATCGACGAAGCTAGTTGTCGAAAAACACCTTCCTGCTCCACAATTACCTAGCCCGAGGATGCTATAGATTCCGCAGGAAAGCACACATTACTGTGCTCGCAGACGAATCTCCGCCACGCCTAGGGACGTAATTACGCCTCGAAAAACAGCTCTCTCGAGAGGCACGCACACATTTTGACGACCATTGCCCATTCACTTGGCCGTGAAAAACTTATTCGAAGTTACTTCTTTCAGTTACATCTTTTAAGAAAACGCTGTTTTTTGAATTGATGCAGAAAAGTAATTGGAACGCCATGGATTTTGTCCGGTACATATCTCGAGAATGGTGCAGTCCAGAGAATTCAATCCAAGTCGATACGCCTTGCGAACTCACCAGCTATATTTAATAGATGGAAATGCGTGCTGTTAAGTAAATAATAATTAAGTTTATTGACATAATTATGCTATATATTTAATGAACACTTTCATTTCTTCTCGTAGCAGTTGTGGCCGCCTCATTGAGTAACTTAGATGAAGGGTTAGAATTAGCCTATCTGCGGCAGGTAATTTTTTTTAAATTTTGGACCTTCTAAAAAAACACCTGGTATATTTCATTGTTGGAAATCGCTCTCTCGGAAATACTCGTTTTTAACGTTTTTGTCGTTTTTATCGAAAATCACAGCCTAGGAGTAAAATATAGCTGATGTTGACAGTGCATTCACAATAATCAGAAAACAAATTTTCGAAGTCCTTAAAATCGCGGGAAAAAATTTTACTGCAGCTCCTAGCCTGGGGAACGCCACAGATAGTCCACTTTGTAACTTAATTGTGTAATTAGCCGAAAAAAAAGCGCACAACACCAGCCTGAAATTGAGCCAGAATATCCTCTCATTAAAATCTCAGAAAGCATCGCTACAACTTTTATGATACGGGTGGAAGTGGTACAATCCGTCATCTACTCACGAATATTTTTCAATGAATATTTTTATTGCGATTTGTACCAAGGAGGTCGCTCGTAATCACTTAGTGCTAGAACGCTATTGCCATTTTTTTGACGCCACTTTATCGAGACCATTTGTTTCACCGAATAAACATTCTCGATGAACTTTTGCGCATCGACTACGTTTTGGTAATCTACTAAAGCCTGAAATGTCTGCGAGGAGGGCTCTTGGCGAAAAAATGTCACAGTTTCGCCCTAAGGGCGAAGCAATGAATGCGATAGCAACACAGCAATGTCATACGAAGTAAGGTGAGCGGCTTTGGTAGTAATATGAATTGTAGTAAACATGAGCTGATTAAGTAAGCAGGTGTGCTGCGGCGTAAGTAGACCGACATGAAGATAGACTCGATGACCACGAGAAGGCGCGTGTGAAACGGTGGTGTTGATGAGAAGCGCTTCCCGTGGGCAGCGCGTGCGAAGGGACACACCTGTAGCTCTGCACTGCCGATCCGGGCAGCATTGCATGTGTAGCGTGCGTTGGAAAATGTGGCCCGACTATTGCTAACTGAATGGACAAGCGTGGTGTGAGCGCGCACAAACAAACATGAATAGATCACACTGAATGACTGCAGACAACGACTGCGAAAACGCTGGCAGCAAGTGCATACGCCGCAGCGGCGAAGGTACGTGCGGTCTATCGCTTCAACGGAAACTGAGCGGCGAATGCACGGCGCATAAAGGTCAGAGCCGTGGGGATATAAGAGACGGTGCGGGCGAGCGACGCGCGCGGTTGTTGGCAGAGTAGAAGTGCACCCCCCGCTCCTTCCGGCGCTGGCTTCCCGCTTCCTTGCTTGCGCGTGGGAGATTGAGTGCGTTCGCTCTCCGTGATACCACGCGTCCCCGCACGCTTCCGCTCGGGCATACGGCGCGCGGCGAATATTTTATCTATAGGGAACCTCACGGCGACGGCGACGCCGACGGCAGAAATCCAGTTGAAGTGTCGCAATAAAACTAGACGTAGGATTGAAATAGCCGAGGTCGACTCTGCATCTACAAGAATCGGAACAATATTGGCAATCTGATCACGCAAGAAAAAGAAATAAATCTTACAACAAGTTCTAATCAAGGGAACGTTAAAGTTCATTGGGTGGCTTAAGTACGTGATTAGCCAATTCAGCGCATAACAAAAGCTTGAAATCGAGCGAGGACTTTGTCTTCCTAAATTCACAGGAATGCCTCGCTGCAGCTCACGTGTTACATGAGCAAATCGTACAATCCATCATCGGCACAATAATATTTTCTAACAAAGTATTTTATGGTGCTCTCTGCGAAAGGGGTGCTCGTGATAATATATTTGTGCCACAAACCCCTCGTACTATTCTTCATAAAGCTGTTGTCGTTTGTCGACAGGACGTCATTGACGAACTTCGCAACGAACGTGGCGGGTCAACGTCGTTTTGGTCATTCGTAGAGCGCTGAAGCCTCAAAGTCTTGCAGCCAGGGTTACTGGTGCACAAGGGACGTATTCTCGGACGGTCACTTTAGGAGATAATTACTTTCAGTGCGGGCAGATAGGCTGGTCAAGCAAAACTGCTTGAATCAGCGAATGCGGCGTGTTCTACGTGACGCGAAAATGAGAATCGCAGAAAGGTATTGCCCGAGAATAATTAAGTCACCAAATCCCGCCAATTTCCGTTCGTAGTCGCCCTTAGTTTCATGTCGTTACCACGAGAAGAAAGGCCTTGACACTCTCGGGCCGCTATGGGTCAGAGACCATAGTTTCGGCACGGTAGTATGGTACGTTTTCTGCTGCCAAATGGTCCACGTCGTTATCAGTGATAACAGGGAATACCTGAATAACTCCAGCAGGACTAGGAAGGCTATTTGCCTCGGCGCCGTTTCAAAAGGGGTGCCGATAAAAATTATCATTCATCATGATTAGATTTCGCGATATTTGCTTCTATCCGAAGAAGTGCGTAGTCATGCACTCTAGATAAATCTGGCCAATACCATAGTATTAATAAGTGGATACCAATTTATACGGAAAGTGGCCAGGTCTGAGTGGTAGCCAAGAAAATAGCAGGCCGTATATTGAACTTGCCACTACTGTAATATTATTTCGCTTGGGTGTATGTGACAGCTACCTAGCGCGGTAAGGAGTACTGAAACAATTGTACGGTCTATTTCTCTTTGTACATGTTGATTTCGGGCATAGTATTAATGGAAAATGTTGTCGAGGTAATATTATATTACGAGTTTCAACATTGCGTATGTTGCTCTTTTCCCACCACTGCACCGCACGGTATTGACATTAAGGTGACGCGTTCTGTAGTTTCCGTGCTCTGTGTGTCTTTCAGCGAGAACTGCCGATTCAACTTTTCTGGACGATTGTGTGCAGCATGGCGGAACAAGAGGCTGCTTCTCTGGTGGCCCGCCTTGCATGCTTGCTTCTAACTGCTTAGTCTCGTGTGCGCCACATGATTATCGAGGGTTTCCTATGTCTAGCAGCAGACTGTCATTATCGACCATCCGTGCTTGGTGCAACCATGTCCCTCGATGCAGGTGGAAGCCTCCGCCGCTACGTGAGAGTCTAATGAAAACTGTGAATAGAGCTTGTAATACATAGCATACCGCAGGGATTTAACGCAGTGCATGTAGGACCAGCAGCAGTTGGGACCTTTCATTTGGCAGCCGCTTGTTACCTGCTGAATACAGTGCCTATGGCTAAAAACGCGTACTATGCATGAAAATATGTTCCCGCGTCGGATCACACAACGTTATGAAGAGGCTTGCAGATTAACGTATCATTAAGAATCTCCAGCTATCCTCGTTTACATAGATCTCTCCTCGCTGGTGCTTCCAGCATTATCAGATTCCGACCTGCTGATGTGAAATAGATTTAATGTTTAACCGCTTTCGAAATTATAGGAATACCTGCCTGTTCGTCACCTGTGAAATAAATTTTGACTCACTTCTGGGAGATAAGAAGGGCGTTCCTGTCCCTACTTTTCATGTGTAAGTGGACACGCCTTTACGCTGGTTTAAAATCTAGCAGTGATTTCCCACTGAAGAGAGTCCGTAGCCCCATTTCGTGACAGTGATGAAAGCAACCAGGATTTAGGCAGCATTGACGTGGTTTAGATGCCCACATGATCAATTTTAATTTTGCGTGATTATCACGGCCTTCCGCTCGAGCAGGTACGCGTTTGGCACTTGTTATGAACTGAAGCCTGGTGTCGTCGCAAGTGATAACGTCATGAATATATATGTCGCGCTTTTATGCTTTTGTGACTATATTCCGTAATTATTCTTCACAGAACTATTAAACAATGAAATTCGAGAAACAAGGATCGTGACACTACTCCCTTAATGATAAATGCCTATTCAAGAAATATTTAAGGCATACTCTTCATTGTAGCAGAGGGATCTTCAATAGTATTTCCACGAACCGTCACTGCCACAAGGACACGCGCAGGCCTGGCGCTCACATTCATGATGGTGGGCACCGGTGGATGGTGAAGCGTGCGGCCAAAGGAAAATCAATAATTTGAAAGAGTAGTAGATTTTATTGCGACAGCACTTATATGGACAATCAAAGCGGATTTCTGCCGTCGCCGTGGGGGTCCATATGACGTCAAACGGTGATGAAATCCGCGCCGTATGCTTTATGTGCGAGTAAAAGCGCGCGAGGGACGCGTGCTATCAGGGAGAGCGAACGTACGGCGGAAAGCAAACACGCGTTCTGCGCCGTGCTCCCTGAAGGGCTCCACAACTAAACGTCTACTAAAACAACTAAAAGTCGACGGTTAGCTGCGGCACCAAATGTGTATTTCTATAAGAACGTTGTGAGGTGAGAAGGTGGTAAATACTTCGGACGCTGCTCGACAAGTGTCCGATTCAGATCTCATCGAAAACCTTCGAGCCGCACCAGAGGCACCGGCAACAGTCAGCAACGCCGCGCGCGTTCGGTGCGAACGCGGGCAAAACGCTGACAGCGTCGACAACAGTTCTGCGCGTTGCTGGTGGTGCTGCATGTCCAAGTTCATACAGCTGATAAAACTACTATCGTTACTCCGCATAGCTCTCTACTAATTTGCTATCGCAATTGATGCTTCGCCTTTCGGGTTAAACTGCGACATTTTTTTTTACTTTCTTTTTCGTGAAAGGGCTAACTTGTGCCGCGATTTTTATCAGGACGTGTTGGAGGCGCTTCACCACGAATAGGAGGGATCGTCCATCAAAGGACGCCTGCTCTTATAATGGGCAGGCGTATTCGAGAAGGTTCGGTGATCAACGAAGATGACCTACATTGTGGCAGTTGACGTCACCATGCCAGAAAGCATAACCCATGTGCAAAATTTGGCGGTGACGCTGCGGCGGCTCACTGACCGGATATTCGCCGAGCTGAGGGAGTATTGAAAATAATAATGCAGCACATAATTAGCAAAGAACGACATACGCGTATAGGCAAGGTTTTGCGTGATGGATCCAGCAAATACACGCACTTCTGCTGCATATTGTCCATGACCGTTCAGAAAGCATAAATGTACAGCTTTTCTCCCGAATGTAAACTGCAGCCAAAGCAATAACATCCTTCTTCACCAGCGCCAGAAAATCCCGCTTTGTTCCGTGGGCAGGAGGAGTGGCCAATACCGTCTTCTGCATAAGGGACAAATCATCACCTGCAGAATACTGTGCTGTCCAGATGCATCGCATCCAAGATTAAGTCAAGGCTAATTGACGTGGTATACTTCAGAAATGGGTCGTTCTATTCCAAGGCCTAATATCCTCAAACCCCAGTGGCTGCCATTCATTCCTATATTTTTCTCAAGATTACCGCTTTGAGATTCATTTTCCCAATGACCAGCATCACACAGGCCATTAACCCCATTTTAGAGGTGCCTTCGCAATTTCACCGATCATCCAAGCGCTGAAAAGTTGCAGGGCAAACATTGGGGAATACGTTGAAATGTAACGAGTGGTCATTTACGTGAGCTTTTACTTTGAGACCAATTACTTTGGGGCAACCACTTTAGTACCTTTTAAAAATGTTACAAAGAAAACATAACCCATCCGAATATTGGTTATAAATGCCTAAGTACATGCTGAAACAGCCGTGAATTTTACAGGTAAAACAGCGAAGGACCAAAAATCACAGAAATGAAATGCTAGAAATGTCACTTTTTGTTGCTTAAAACCCAAATTCAAAAACTTGCCTGTATTTATTGGGACTGTATGGCATTCGCTGAATTTTCAATCTAAGTTGGTCAGGGTTCGTTACCTCGCACCACACCTGCAGAAGTAAACATGGTCTTTTTGTTTAGTTGCCTTCTGTCTCCTTTTATATTTCAAGCACATACCATTGCATACGAAAGAAGGAACAGCTGAGCACCCGAGAAGCCTTCCAACCCCTCTAGACTCGCAGCAGGTCGTTCGCATTCACTTAGTAGATTATTATAAGCCTGAAAGACGAAGCACATATTAGAGGTAGTCGTAAAAAATTCATCAGGACACGAGATTCCGTGTTAAAAGTTTATAATCCAGAAATATGCGGCTATAAAGCATAACATTAATGCACATTTATTACTACAGGAAGATTCTTGTCCTACCTTGTACGGTTTCTTCTAAAAAGGTCGAAATGAACTTATACATTACACTATAAACAATGAGATCTGTGTGAGAGTGTCTCTTTGTTAGTGTACAATGAAACAAAAATGTGTATCTAAATCAAACTTGCAGAAGCATACTGATGAATTAAGAACGCCAGCACAATGCACCTATTCATGAAACAATTCGCGGTAACTTTTTGCAGGTGCTTCGAAGAGGGGGCCATGGCCGGTGAGAAAATGAATGTATCACCGTTTTATGCAACTACACCATCGATTATTGAAAAACCATGCAACTTAACTGAAAGGAATGCAACGAGTAATTGTGGTAACATTTATAGGCGTAAATTTAGCGACATGATACAACAAAACTGATTTTAGAATTTACGTTTTGCTATCTCGATGAAAAGGAAATCCCGAGACCTAATTTGTATCGAATCCGTAGGCTGTGCGCTGCCACGTTACACAAGCGACGTATAAGCCACGCAAAGGACTTAATGCTTAATCTAAAAGTTTAAATTTGTGTGTAACCCTCAAAACTATTCGAGGCATTTTGATTGTGCACATTTTGGGTGCTCTATCCTATGGTGTGTACGAGTGATCTGAGTACGCACTGCTAAAAGCGTCTAATGACTTCTTTGTTTGTTTACTCTTCAAAAACGAGCATTCTATTGCTTGTCACGTTAAAAAAATGTTGTCGCCAACAAGAAACAACCGGATGATCACTATTGATGTATTTTCTCCACAAGTATGGGACAGAATTTGCCGAACGCAGTATTTTATATTTTTTGCACGCTCGGTAATGATATTCACAACTTAAAACTTTTGCAGCTTTAGGTAACCGAAATTAAGTAATGAGGCTTACCTTAAAAGCTATGGCCAAACCGATGCTGTCAGCAATGTTTTCTTCCAAAGTTTTCACTCCGTCAAGCTGCGTACAAAGTACATGTAGTGCGCCACTAATCATCTGTAAAATATAAAAACTGCAAGACGGTGAAAATATATGTGCCTGAATTGTTTCATTCTTGATACGTAATAAGCTTCTTTGATACCTTCAAGGTAAGCCTGACTGTGCAAAAGCTGACTCAACGATAACGACGACGAGGACAACCAAACAAAGTTCTTATTTTTCTGACGAACCCGGGATAAATGATTAGTACTTGCATTCCTGCTGACACGCGCCTCCTCCCTCTGCCGAATGCGCAACTTCTCGCTGATGCATTCGAGATTCTGTTGACCCTTCATTGCCGGAGGACAACACGACGCAAGAAAATGATACTAACAAAACAGCTCTTCTGTTTACCGTCTCTACTTCCAGCTTTCTGTTTCACCGCGGAAGTGGTTTATTTTGAAGTCTCCCGGCGGATTTACCTTTCAGGAAAATCACGTCATCTCCTGGCATGGCCCAAAACAGAATAGCACACGTATAACGAGTCCGCGTATATTTATATCCATCTGTCCTACCCGTTCTGTGTCACCGGATCTGGCTCTACAATATTACGCAACCAAGCAGCATGTGGTACCTAAATCTATTCGCTGCAAGAAATATACGCCATCAAGTGCGTCATTGCTTTAATAAATTTCATTGATTTCTTTTGCTCTCTTACCTGTCTTTGTCCATGGTGGCCGCATTTCTATAGTGGCGACTACGGCGTGCCTCATAATCAGATCTCTATACACTGAGTCAGTACAAACATATCATCTTCTAAGCGTCTGCCTGGCCTGAACCCATTCTGTAGTTTTTCCAATACATAGTTTTTCTCCACCCACTTCGACAGTTCTAATTGTATGGCCTGCTTTGTCATTCTACGTATATATCACCGACATTACTGTAACTAGCCTGTACGAGCTCGTCTTATCCTTATCTCCTTTACCTTTGTAGATGAGGGTCATCTTGCTTTCGCGCCATCCAACGGTAATTTTCTTTGTTCTAATCACTTGCTCTATGGCATTAATAAGCAGTGCCTTGCTCTCTGGACCAAGGTTTTCCTTTATCAATATTAGGATTTCATCGGATCCTGCTGCCGTGTTATTAAGAGACATTTTCTGTTGCCTTTTTCCAAGGAAGGATTTCTATGCTAAATTTCGATCTCTCAGGCCTCTCTGTGTTTGCTGGATTTGTTGTCTGAACTATGCTTTTTCTCGTGCTGAAGTTATTCCTAATAACGTCTGAGATGTACCGCAACGCATCGTCTCCTTCGTAGATGTTACCCTCTTCATCCCTTTTAGCCGCTTGCGAGGTTTTGGTTGGAGCTCTGAGTGCTTTTATATGGTTCCAGAATCTTTTTGGGGCGCCTTTGTCTCATTTTTGAATGTTATGCACCCAACGCTCACTGGCGCCTTTAATTTTCTCTTGCTCGAGCTCACTCACCACCCTTTGCTTTTCTCGGTATGTGTTCCATGCTTGCTTGCTTGCTTGCTTGCCTTCGCGAGTGGCTCGTACCCACTATGAGCGATTGTCCATCTGAGGCGCACCTCTTCTTCTTGTAATCCCAACTGCTTGGCGTCTCGATGAGCCCTAGATGCCTCTTTACGCTCTTCAATAGCTTGCTTTATTTCCTTGTTCCACCACTTACGTGGTTTCCTTTCTCCAATCCAACAATTCTTTTGCCATGTCTGCCTTATTTCCTGCTGCATAACGTCTACTAGTTCCTTATATTCCCAGACTGCTGTAGGAAAAGCCTCCGTTTTCTTCTCTATGTTGTTTGCAATCTGTTATTTACCCTTCATTTATTCTTAAAAATTCTGAGGCTATTGGTTCGTGTTCTGCGTTGGTATCTCTCCCAAACTTTAATGCTAAACGTCTATGCCTCCGCCTCGGTGCCACCTCGTGGAGTCGTATGAAAACGCCGGGTTGGCGGCGTTTTCAAGCTTGGGATTGCACAAAAGTGTTCGTTATACCGCGGTTTTCGCAAGAATATACGTTTGCTTCGTCATTACGTGACGTAGGTCACCCTGGCGACCACGTGAGCGCGTTAACGCTTGTGTGCGCGCCTCGATGGCGTAGCCGTCTTTAATAAAACGATTTGGTGGTACGGTGATCGCGACTGTTTACGTTCCCGCTGCAGCGCCCATGAAAGACATCGAAACGTTCACGATAGGCATGCTCGATTGGGTGATTCCCAACGACGATACGACCATTCTCATCGCGGGGGCAGTATTTACCACAGCAGACTACAGCTTCGCTGGCTTCCATCTTCACAGTAGTGGAACGGCTTCTAATTTTTCTCCTTTCTTTCGAATACAATTTTAAGAAGACGTATGACGCACATTGCGGAATTTCTAATTTGCAGGTCGATTTTACGAACCAACCTTGAACTAAAGACAAAAAACTTATGTGTAGACTTGAACTCTCCTGGTCCTCCTGCCGCGTGCGCAGATATTAACTGCCCTGCCATTTCCTATGGTGTTATTTTCCGCCATGGATAATTCCCGCGCTTAAAAAATAGTCTTCTTTAACTCCAGCCTTATCTTTCTTCGTTAGCACTGGACCAGCTTTCGTGAAATTCCCACGTATAACGCAATCATACGCTCTCGGAGATCGCCCTTGAGCTTGCAACCCTGCAATACTCACAGTCCTATTGGCCTTTTTGTCAAAAACTTGTCCGTATTGCGTTTTGAAGCAGTTGGCAGTCTGTTCGAATTTTCTGCTAGATTCTGCTGTCCACCAATAATGCCGCCTACCTTCTGCATCATAAAAGCCTCCTGTAAAACCGGACAAAAAGAGCATCTGATTTTAAAGGGTATATTCTGAGTGGTAAATCTCGTAAATCTGGTTTACGGTTTCTTTTGAAGTTGTGTTGATGTGTCGGACAATGCGTGTCCTTTCCTGCTTATATACAACGTTTTCAATTTACAATTCTTTATAAAGGCATTGACAATGAATTTTCAAGGACCGTTCTTCTTAGCGGCGGGGTGAAAAGCTTACTGCTTTTCGTTTTCTTAATTTTTTTAGGTCCGCCATGGTAGTCCAGTGGCTGCATCGTTGTGCTGCTGAGCTCGAGATGGAGGTGTCAATCCTGGCCATAATAGCAACATTCCGTGGACGTAAAATACGAAAACGCTCGCCTGGATGCATATCAAAGGATTCAAGATGCGCAAAGTTATTCCTGATTCCCTGATTCTGGCGTAGCTCATGATAAGATCGTGATTTTGAACGATACTACCCCAGGATTTTTTTTTTATTTGGCACATCGTTCCAAGTATCTATACCCACGTCTCGTAAGTGAGGAAGATTCTCAAAATTCTTTTACCTTAATTTCTTCATCTGCGAAACCCTGTCGAGCTATCACGCATGGATACCGTCAACACTAACAACTGATACTAATGGCGATAGGGCGTGACAGAATCTGAACTCTAAACATGTGCAGATTAGACGGCAGAGTAGCTGTTTTATAACAGACACGCAAGCATGACCCTGCAAATAGTTGTAACCTCCCGGCAGGTTGCCGAAATAATTTTATTGGTGCGAGGATGGCCATGGACATTTTTCTTTCGCATGATTTTCCTGCCAGCGAGAGAACAGGTACGATTGACGGACCAAATATGCACAACCATGAATTTTGCGACGTCACCACTGCCGCCCCATGCGCATCGCCACCAGCCACAAGGAAAACGTCGGCTGTAACTCGTTCTCACGCAAAGTAAAGTCTACTAGAGGGAAGTGATGTGCAAATTTTATCTTATGCTGAAAGTAAAAAGCACTGTAGAATCTATAGCACGAACAGGAGCTGCCGAAACGAGTCAAGTTACACTTGGTACCACTGTCTGGCCACAGTGGTTCACTGCGAGAAGCCTCGCCTGTGCCTGAACTGCATAGCCTATATAAACGCCACGAACATTTGCTATCTTCTTTCCCATGTAAAATTATTATGTAGAGATGGTTGAGCGATATTTATTTATTTATTTGTTCACAATACCCCCAAAGGCTCTCATTACGTGGGTATTACATGGGGAGGGGGGGGGGGGGAATCACAGGTGCACATGCACTGGTTATAGATTATACATCGTATTAAAAACAAGAGAATATAACAAAAGTAATGAAAGAGTTAAATATAGGTACTATACAAAATAAGTCACAATTATTTCAGAGAAATAATTAGTACATATTAGGAGAACCTAAGGCAACCGAAATGAAAAGCAAAACGGAAACAAACATCGAAAACACTGTAAAAGTCCCAAAATAATAATAATAATAATAAGATAAGTTGACAAGTCGTGAGCGAATTGAAACTTGAAACTTGGCCAAGTCGGCATATGTCAAGTGAGCGTATAAAGCTTATTCATTTTGTAATCGCCAGTGCTTGTATTGAAAGTGCTGTGAAAGTGAAAACACACTCTGAAAACAGATTGTCTCATATATCTGTAAAGGTGTCTCTATTGGTGGAGTAGTTGCTTGTCGCATATGCCATGCTTTCTTATGAGGGCAATAGAGGATAGCCTAAATTAACTAGCACTAAAGTAATTTAGATCTATTGCACACAAGATGGGGTAAGTGCAGTAGACCAGATTTTACTCTTGGCAGCCATTTCGACTAACTACAGTAGAGATGCTGCAGCTCGCTATGCCAACTCCAGTGATGCTGATTTTATTTTATTGCAGCTGGTTGCGTCAGTTTTGCTCCTGCACGCAAAGAAAATAGCTCAAAAGTTTGTTTCAGAACTACAAGGGAAGAAATGTCAAAATTCAAAGAATTTTAGTTATACCTACACACGGAGCAGTGTAGGTACAATTACCATATGTAGGTATAAGTACAATACTTTAACAAGGGACCTTCCTCCAATTGCAACTTATGAAACAAGTTTTAGGGACTTTTAAGCAGATGCGCACTGGAATAACACCAAGAGAAATGGCAGTGGGCTACATGATCTAACATTTACATTGTAAACATATGCTCTCTCATAGCATTAATGCTGCCGAAGTCAAAAACATAGCTATGCAGCGAGCAAGAAGTATACATTTACAAATTGCAGTACAGTTTACAGATACATTTAGAGTACAGTTCACATTTACAGACACTACAGAGTTTTTACTGGAATCACATCCGATAAATACAACAGACAAGGACTCCGCAGAGACATGTAGGTTCGGCTACCACTTGCGACAAGTTTAGTTTTCGTCTACTTAAATTCTGATTTTTCTTATTGTTTCTAGTCTAAATTAAGACAAAGACAATCTAAATTTCTTGCCTTCCTTGACTTCATGTCTGTCGGTTTTATGTGGTTGTAACCATAATATGTAGTACACTTACCACTGCCGGTGAAGCTGTGAGATATCTCGTGTGCTATCACGGATCCAATGCTTCCGAAGTTCACAGACCTTTCGGTGAACGTTTAAAAAAGGAAATATAATACGTTTGATTACTTTCAAGCTTCTTCTTCTAGAGTGATTCTCAAAAAATAAACAAAAAGCAGTTCTTTGATTTCCCGTGACAACAAAAAAAAAAACACCGCATATCCACGGGGTGAATGATGATGAGTGGGCGAAGCTCCGGAGGGAATCATCGGTAAACGGTGAATCTTCCGTGTAATTCGCCCAGTCTCGCCGCACTAAATCGAACGATTGACTTCCACCAATGACACGCGCCATATGTGACGTCATTCCTATTTTATAACAGCGCCCTTCATTATAATTGCACCATCTGCCGCTTAAGGGGACGCTAGCACAAACGCGTTAGAAACGTGCAGTACTCTCTAGTAAGGGGGAGAGGCCACAGCGTCTTACGCAGCCGTTTACACATGCCGGAACGTGCACCGCGTTTGCCGACGCCATCACATGACTGCTGAGAGAGTATAACCCCCGTATTCATAAACGCTCCTCGACTTGAACTTGACTTGCCACCGCCTTCAACGCGTTTCGAATGCGCTGCCCAAGGCGGTGGCAAGTCAAGTCGAGGAGCGTTTATGAATACGGGGGTAAGGCGGAGAGGCCACAGCGTCTTACACCAGCGTCTTACACCAGCTTCTTACACAGGCCGTAACGCGCTAGCACAAACGCATTAGAAACGCGCAGTCTTTCGTTAATGTTGGGTATTTATTGTCATCGTGGTGCGTGTGTCCATGTGCGCTTCGTGGCGTAGTGGTTAGCGCCGCGCGTTCGGAAGCGAGGGGTCCCTGGTTCGATTCCGCGCTACGGACACAACTTTCCGAATTTTTTTTCAAAAAAGTAGACGTGGTTACCTACTACGACGACGACGACTGCTACTACTACATACTACAGAGGAGGGACAGACCCACACCGTAAGGAGCTTCGCCCCTAAAACATAAATTACCTTTTACACTTACTGCTACTTAACAAACGATTGAACAAAAAACTAATCCTAGTGACTTCCTACAACGAACTTACCAACCTATACAAAGAGAACAGGAGAATATACCCAATACCACACAGCAACCTTACGAGAGCGCAGGCCACTATCCTCCGCCGAATTCAAACTCACAGCCTTATCACTCCTCATCGCTTAGCGATCTTCACAGATGGGGAGGTTGACCCAATATGCCAAAACTGCGACAAAAATGCCATAGCCAACCAAAGACACATCCTCTGGGAATGCGAGGGTCTTCCCCCACCCAGAGAGCTTCTGCCAGCTCCCTCTGAAACGACATGGGAGACCCTAATACTATCTCCTGAAGAAAAACTACAAAAAGGAATCGTTGCCTGGGTGGAAGAGGTCGCCGCAGACAAGCGGCCACCTACAACGCCCTGAAATTTTTTTTAATAAAGTTGTTTCCTCCTCCTCCTGTAGATATGGGTGCAGCACATTTCGACGGGCATATTTATGGAACAAAACCTTTAAAATCGAAGGGATTCCCATTAATGGAAGAATGTACACTCCAGCCATTGAGCATGCGCACCATCAGCCCACATGTACACCGTCGTCCAATATGAAAAGAAACACCTCATCTGTCTTCGAGCCGCAATTCCTAGTAACATGCAAGTCAGAACCTCACTCACTGCTACTTCACTTCACTTCACTTCACTTTAATACCTTAAAGACCCCATTGGAGGGGTTGTTCTCCTATTGAAGAATCGTGCTGGCTGTAGCTTTTCCTAATTGCAAGCGCACGCAGAAGAAAAAGTACCGGCTTTAAACACAAATCCGGCATTCCTTTTCATATTAGACAACCCTTCAGGCCCTAGCTTTCTGCACAAGCTGAAATATGGGCTCTACATGTGTTCAAGAAAAAAAAATGCTAGCATTCACCTCTGCCTTCTTTTGACGATGTTTTAATTTTGCTTCTTTTTCTTTCCAGCACTCATTATTGTCGTGTGCCTGCCTTTTTTTGTCAAACACCGCAATATTTCGCGCAAAACAAAAAAAAAAATCCTATAAAATTTGAAGCGTTTTCCGTATTGCAAATATCTATGTAAACACTTGGTAATAATATATGATGAATCTGCGATATCTGAGATTTCCTCGATACTGCGAAGCTCATAGCAACAGCACTGCGGCGAAGGTGTCAGGTGAACGGACATTTTGAAGATGCATCGCACATCTCTCGCCGAAGATTTGCAGTGCTCCACAAAACATTAGACAGATAATTGCCCATTACTACAAGTGTTGTGTTGCAAACGTTCCACGAGAGGTCTGTGTAATGTTAAATTATTACTTTCATTACCGTGAAACATTCGTCTGGCTTCCATATTCACATAAATTCGTTGACATCGCTGCAGATGCTTGACCTCATTCCGGCAAGCCCATTTCCTCCTCCCTGTGACTGAGCCCCCACCGCCTTCTCTGGCCTTGCGCCTTGGTTGACTTCCTACTCCATGGGGTGGCCTCCATTGCTGAAGGAGAGAACTACGAGGGAGTCTTTCATCACATATTGACGCAGCCAGGTAAGTCGGCCCCACAGGTGATCGTATTGCTGTAAATTTTAGTATCTTCCGCCGCCACGCTAGCCGTGCTTAGCACGTGCTTTACCGAAAAGTCAACGGGTGCGACTGCAACATGCGCGTGCCAAACTTGCATGTTGCAACGAAGACAATAAACTTTATACGTTGCAATATAATCGACCGAAGTGGAGCGTATAAATTGGAAGAACATGTGAACAGAGCGGTTGGAAAGCGAGCACTGAAACAAGTGTGACTCGATGAAAACATATCGCGAACTAAACCCATTGCGCCGAATCCGCCGAAGAGGCTCACGTTTTGGGGAGACTTTCTGGACAAGAAGAAGCAAAGGGGATGACTTCATGAAGAATTGGTTTGCCAAGACTGGCTGCGGGGCGTAATGGCCCCTCTTAGCTGAGTTGCCCTGTTCGTGGTGACGTGATGCGCGACTTGTACAAACGCGCCCTCTAGTTCGATTCTCGCAACGGAGCCAGCGTACTACTTTACTCCAGCTCACTCCAGCTAATATTCAGAGCGCACCCTACGTAACTCAGCCAGCCGTTTTTTTTTCATACGTATCCCGCATTCGGCCAACAAAACTAGTTGCGCATTCGCGGAATACAATCCCGAACGAGTATAACAAGCGCAATATACCATGGCAACAACACTGTCGTGTCGCAATCGTTGCACCGATCACAACCAGAATTGTGGGAGCGATAACGCCAATGATACAATAAAGATAACTGAGACACGGTGACGATGATGGTCTGTCTGAAACGGTATGTCGAAGACAAAAATTTTCGTAAAATCTCCTCAGAGAGTTATCTGAATGATGCGTAAGCATTTCGTAATAACGACGTGGTGTTGAGTGCTCACACTCAACCCTGCTGGTAATCCTAGCACTGCTCAGCGACTGCGGTTATCTTGGCGCCATTACCGTAAATGCGACAGCGCTGCGGCGGCAGCTGCGCTGGTAACGTGAGGTCCCTAGATAAAACATATATCTAGGGACCTTATGGTAACCGCCCGATCTGACGCCACTGCTGCTTTACAGTTCAGGCTTACTAAAGGTGTGCCTAGTGCATGCCAGATTGCACACGTGGTCACAGAGACGCGCTCGTGCCACTGCTCGCGCGTTCGTCGTCGTCTTCTTCCACAGCTGGCGAAAATATTGCTGCTGCATGGGTGTATCGTGAAAGCGATCGTCTTTCGCGAAGGATGGAAGGATGCTTGAACAGTTCTCTCGTTGGGTAACCAAAGAAATGCTTACGCGCTTAAACGTACAGCGAAAGGAGTACTTCTCACTACAGGACGGTGAAGCCGATACCAACGAAGGCGATGACAATGAAGGCACGCCAACAACGGCGCTGACGGCCGGAAATTACAACGTTGAGAACTCGGCAGTTTGTACGGTGGCTCACTCAACATGATTCTAGCTTCCTTTTGTATACGTTACCGGTGCTCGTGACAATCTGTTATGGTTCCTTGTGCTTTATGACGTTTCGTTGTATGACACCTGCTCGCGATACAGCTAGGCATTCTTTGAAGCACAACATGACCATCGGGATCAGCCTCTTTATGTCTGTTCCAAGACGAAGGCCTCTCCCAGCAATCTGTAATTACCGCTGTATTGCGCCAGGTGATTTCTTCTTACGCCTCTAAACTTTCTAGTTTAATCACACATCCTAAGTCTATGCTTTTTTTGACGGTGCTTTCCTTCCTTCGGCGCTCACTCTGCAACTCCAATCAACCACCAGTTATATTATCATGCACATTACATGACCCGCCCAACTGCAATCTTTCCACTTAATGTCAACTATTAAATCGGATATCCCCGTTTGCTCTCTAGTCTACATCGCTGCTATCTTGGCTTTCAACGGTGTGCCTAACATTTTTCAGTGCATCGCTCGTCGCGCGGCCCTAATTTTTTTTCCGAATTTCATTGACAACCTCCGAGTTTCTGCCCATAATGTTATTAGAGGTACTGGGGAGTGATTTAGCACTTTTCTTATGAAGCTGCTGGTCATGGCTTGGTAATGCCTGCAGTATGCACCGCAACCCGTTTTAAATCAGATACGTTTGCATTTACCAGGGAATACGGGATAGGATTCCTAATTTATAAGCACATAGAGGGCAGCATTGATGTTCTTCCACAGCGCTAATGAGAAGGTAGCAGTCTTCATACGTAAGTTAAATAGGAGATATAGAATAAAAATAGTGCAAGCATATGCTACAACCTCCAGTCATGATGATGAAATAGAACAGTTTTATGAACATGTTAAATTAGCAATGATAAAGGTGCACACTGAGTATACTGTAGTCATGGGCAACATTAATGTTAAGTGTGGAAAGCAGGCGGGGGAACAGGTGATTGGCAACTAGGGTATGGACTCTAGAAATAGTAGAGGGGTCCCCCCTTTACTATTTGTTGGCTAAACTGTTGGATAGATTTCACGGAATGCAATCGACTCTGTATAGTGAATATTTGGCGTTGTCAACAATAAAGTAGAACAAACTGCTACTGCTCTCATTCATGTTGGTGCCACTGGCAGCATAGGTAGTAATATTAAATTTCGAGAATTGTTTACATTCTGTGTCAGCATTGCAGTAACAGTCGGGTAGTGTTCGTTTTGCAGGCAACGAGCCGGTGCGCGATAGTTCTTGACGTCACCCCTTTCTAACAATACGGCTATCAATGCAGGAGAGAAGAGCTTAAAATTCATGATTTGGGTCATCCATTTTGGTTAAATTAGTTATTTCGGAGCTCGCAAACTTCTGGATTGTGAGGCGATTGTCTAGTACTTTGGGTTGCGACATAAAACTGCAACATATCTGGCCACCGTGTCATGGCCCCTTCTAAAAGATCGAAAAAAAAATTAAACCACACAGCAGCGCGATTCCTCGAAAACGTTCTCGCACCACTTCTTCTGGCAACTTACTTGGGAAGGCCAAATTCGTAGAATGGTGTTCGTAGGCCTCCAGCAGGAGATACTGCAAAAAAAGTTTTCTATGCGTTGTATTTCACATTAGGAGTGGACATTAACAGAAATATATCTAGACACAAGGTATTACTTAATCTAATATCAAACGCAATATAACGTCAAATGTGTAGCAAACGCTCTAGAGAAAAATTGACGACAGATTTGATGCCATGGTAATTTTCTGATTTAGCCATATATTATGAAATAAAGTTGGTAAGTATATTTACCCGGGTAAATTTCTGCTCTAGCCTCAGTTAAGGTGAGGCACCAGTAGCGCGTAATTTCAGGTACCACGTTCGTTCACGTAACTACAGTGGCCACATACTGCGTTTTCGCGCGCACACGCACACGCGCGCACACGTACACGCACACACACACGTACACGCACACATACACGTACACGCACACATACACGTACACGCACGCACACACGCACGCGTACACGCACAGTAGGGTTATCTGGCGAGAGGCACACAAAGTGAGAGGATAATTATAGCTGTTAGCATTGCAGTTAACAAAAATTGAATAACTAGCTTTTGACTGGCTGAAGTATGCAGGCATGTTTACACTGAAAAGTTAAAGGCAGTCGTGTTTCAACAAAGTTCCACTTTTCAGAATTCTTCTAGCGTATCCGTGCTTCGAGATATCGAACTGCGAAGTTAAATTGCCGTTCGCATGATTACGCATGCAAGACAGTGACGACGTCATCGCTCGGTCGCATTCCTCCCAAGTCCACTGGAAACTGAAAAATCACTTTTGAAATTAGAAAGTGGTTGCCCATATTTCAAAATGAGCACCTGTTTGCAATATTTATTTCATTATCTAGACCTTATATAATTCCCCTGCAAGGTTTTCTTTAAGGAAATAAAGTGAAGATAAGGATTAGAAGCACAGTGGCTGAACACTATTCATATATAATTGTGCATTTTAGCGTTTTATCCACACATCGGCCATTATCATCATATGGCTTCACAATGAGAACTACAAAAAAGCTATTCAATATTTTATTTTAGTTTAAAAGGAGAGTTTCTTTCACCTGCCAAGCTCCATGATCAACGGGTCACAGCTTATGTTGGCAGCAATATGTACAGGGGTATTTTTAGGACGGGTTTCCGCATCTGCGTAGCCCACAGGGTATTAAAAATATTTTAACATGCCCACTCATCTAACCGTCCCTCACCTCCAGTCTCTGATAGATGTATGTGCTTATATTTTAAGATGTTCGTTCAATAATGATTTTTCCTCTCTTTCTACTAGTGTTATTAAAACAGCACCTTCGCTATTATTGGCACAATGGGAAAAAAGCTACAGGAAGTCTGCGAATAATTGGACGCAGTGAGTGATAGGCGTGAGCGGACGCCAGGCTTCTCTTTCTGCATTTTGGAGTTAGGTGTTCTGAAAATTAAGAATATTGGTTCCAAATAGAGAATTCCATGTGACCGCCGCATTTTTTTATCCAAGTCTATGCTTGCTCTACAGCTATGCCAGGGCGTTAATAATAATGTAACCGCAATGAGCCATTATCTCCGCTTATTCCTAAAAAATCGCTACTCTATGTTTCTACTATATCAAGGTAAATAAGTACAAAGATTTTAGAGAGATGTGTCTATCTTCAAATGATAAATGGGAGCTTAAATGTTATCAAGTCTTACCAATTTCATTTCCACTTGGGCTGTAAAAAGCTGTTTCCGTTGACTGGCTGAAAACCCAGCTGTGGGGAAAGTAATGAAAAAAGTGCCTTTGAAGAATTTTAATATAAAAAAGTTGTCGCAGTTTCACCTTAAAGGCGAAGCATCAATTGCGATAGCAAATTTGTAGAGAGCTATACGGAGTAAGGATAGTAGCTTTATCAGCTGTATAAACTTGGACATGCAGCAGCACCGGCAACACGCAGAACTGTTGTCGACGCCGTCGGCGTTTTGCCCGCGTTCGCACAAAATGCGTGCGGCGTTGGTGACTGTTGCCGGAGCCTCTGATATAAATAGGCACTTGGTGCCGCAGCTAAACATCGCCTCCCTTCCCCCCTCCTCCCCCCCAACCGCCTTTCGCGCGTCGGAAGAAGGCGCGTTTGTTCTACATATATGGTGATTGTAAAGGAGGAAAGAGACGCCTACTTCTGCAGCCCTTAAGGGAGCACGGCGCAGAACGCGCGTTTTTTTCTCCGCCGTTGGTTCACTCCCCGTGAAAGCGCGCGTCCCTCGCGCCCCTTCACTCGCATATACAGCTTTCGGCGCGCGGCGACGATTTCATCTCCAAATGACGTCATACGGAACCTCACGGCGACGGCGACGGCGACGCCGACGGCAGAAATCTGCTTTGGAGTGTCCATATAATTGCTATCGCAATAATATCAACAAGGCAACCTATACATCTTTGACAAGGCATTGTATGATTGACACTTTTAAGCAAACCTAATCAGTAGCTATGACACCAAGTGCTGTGGCATCACCATGCAGCTTTAATATTACGCAGAGCAATGCGTTTTTTTAATTTGCATAATTCATAGCGTCGATGTTTTTATTATGTAGCAGTTATGCTCATTTCCTTTCTGCTTTCAGTGGTATAGTGTGACTGCAATTGTGAATATCCACCTTTGTACGCACCTAGACTCTATTTACTTACTCGATGTCCTTAGAGTACTTCGTACGAAATTTCTTCATCATTCTCCTCTCGTTGCTCTCTTTAATTTTGTGCATCAACTTAACAAAGGAGTAGCTGGGCTTAAAGTCTGTTACCTGCCGGAGAAAGATGACATCAGGTGAAAGCAATGAGACGTTAAGGTGGACAAGACGGGCCAAATAGATAGTGATATCGGGGGTATTGGTTGCCATTCTTGGCACCGCTCTAAGCTTTCCGCTCTCCTAAGTGTTTATTGCGCTGTAGCTTATAGATTTAGGGAAACTACGCGTTTGTGGCACATTCATATTGGGCTTATGAGAGAAGGGAGTATGGACTCATTTTAGTGGCATCTGTTTCGGTTATTTTATTCGGGAAGACGTGTACAATGATTATGGTATTACGCTGATAGCAAATGCTTAGAAAGTGTCAATTTTACTTGACAGTCTCTGCTACTCTTCCGGGCTCTTTTCAGTACATAAATACATCGTTCATCTCTCAGTCCCTGGGGAATTTGTGCCAAAAAGTGTGCATGCAATAGCGTAAACATTTTAGTATCATTGGTTCAAAGCAAGAATTCTTACTGCAAGTCTTCCTTCAATGTCCGAAATATTGATAAGATTTTGAATAAAGATGAATATATTATAAATAACAATGTCAATCGTATATAAAGCAAATCTTTCTACAGCGAAGCTGTTAATGACTAGGATCCCTGGATGTATTTTTCTTCGTCGACAGAAAACTCAACCAATCACAGCTGAAGGCACGCACCGCGTGCGCCACTCGGTTCCATGCAGCACCACCAGACGGCGTTCGGCTCCGCGCATCCGCGGAAGTGGCGGCGCCTGGCCGTGCGGCAGACAGGCAAAACCCAACCACACAGTTCGCCTTCGCACAGCATTCGCCGCAGGCGTTTCCCGGTAAAGATTACCGCCGCATTAGCTGTAGTTGCCGGGGAGCGCCAACTGTAGCATAGGAAGCAGGGATTGATGGTACTATACTCTCGTGCTGTAAAAAAGAGCCCGCCTAGCAACTTATTTCATTTCTGTTATGATAGCGCCATGGCACGGTCATGCTTAGTTAGGATTCCCGAAGAGCAGCGTGAACACGATGAGGGGTGAGGCGAGCAGCAACATCAACATGCATAACGGCGTTGTGCTCAGGCTAGGCAGGACGCTGTTGTTCATGCCCAAATCAAGCCATGCATAGTTAGGACGCCTAAAGAGCAGGTACGATGAGCGTTGAAAGGAACAATAGGAACGAATAGGTAGAGCGATGAAAGGAACAGTAACGCCAATGTGCATAACGGCACCACGCTCAGGCTATCGGATCAGGTGATACCATTGCTCCGCTGGCCAACCACCTTCACTGAGTAGACGGGAGCCCATTTTCTTTATTTGGTCTTACCGAGGCGCAGTTAGAACGCAGGCGAGAACTTGCGCGACAAGGAACGCGTGGATAACACAGGCTCCTGAGAGCGAGGGCGAGGATGACGTGGCGTTGCGGCAATTCCCTCTCCCTTCACGCGGCACCTGGCCCTGGTGCACTACCGGTGCAACAGGCGTATCCTTTCACTCCCGCTCTGCTCTGTCGAGGTGCGCCTGTAACGTGGCATCGCATCCAATTAATGGCAACGCGACTTTAGGTGTCTTTTAGCCGCTACAGACGACAGACGCAGGCTTTATCGCTCAATGGGACATTTGACGCTTTCGCATCAAAATCTCGAAAACAAAAAGACTGAACTAAACACCGCCATTCACTGGCAATGCAGTACCAACAAGCCCACCAATCATCGCTCGTTTGGCGCAGGTGTCTACGCAATTAGGCGCAGCGGAGTCTCTGACACGGCCTTTTTCTCGCGCCGGGCGGCTTGCAGTGGCACACTTGCGTGACAAGCTGGAGAACGGCGCTTAGGAAACACTTTCCTCGTGGCGCGGACATGAGCGTCGAGAAGCAAAAGAGTGCGTCGTAGCATCTCTGCACGGAGAAGCGCCGTTAGAGCATGTATCATATTTTGGAGGAAAGATTGTTTAATGGCGCTGATTTGTACCTCACAAATGGTGTTAGATGGTTAAGTGGGAACACGAAGAACATTTAAAAATGCAAAGGAGTGTAGACACCGTTATCATGAAGCATTACGTTTCGTAGTTTCAGTGCGTGCACCCTCCCTCTTAGGCTCGCCCAAGCGAGGACCCATGTGGCCATTCCTCGAATACTAGTGGTCTCTTTCACCAGGCTCCCAACCTATTCTTAAAAGAAACGAAGGAAGCCTCGAGCGCACAGACCCTACAACAAGAAGCATACACTAAAGCGCTGCATCCGTGAAGTCAGCAAGCCGAAGGATTCTATCAGAGGCTATTGTGATTCTCAAATTGTCATGCAGAGCTCTATCCGTTCATTGTTGGGAGAAAAAGGGTATGGTGTAATTGATAGCTTCCCAGACGACTGGACTTTTCGAGCCTGTTGCGCCAAGTTCACAGTGAGCTTCTATGGATGATACATACTTCGGGCGAAAGACCACGAGCAATTCCTGCTACTCGGTAAGAATGTTGCTGCAAACAACTCCAAACACAGACTAAAGCACCGGGCTTGCTCGAGAAGGTAGAGTGGCTGGGTGGACAAAGCCAGCAACAATAAATGAGGTTCGCAACGTGCGCGCTGGTAGAATGTAATGGTAGAATGACGTGGTTGAATGTATGCTCAAAAATAAGGCAACGACAATCATTCGCTGGGCTCAAAGAACAGTATTGTTGATTGCCTCAATACACGCTATGTCACCACGTACATAACATCAGCATATGATCAACAAAATCTCAACATGGCATGGGCATATTCTAACACATTATCTACTATATTGCCCCCACATGACTTCAACGCCTTCATCAAAGTGCATATACTTAATTAGATATATTTGTCGTGGGACAATTCGCACATTGTGTGTGATTGAAAGTTTTCTCTATATTCATTCTACACTTTGGTATTGAATTGACAAAGTTGTTGCCGTCACATTTGTGACATCTATGACACGTTGTCATGCATGAGACCTCATATTATTCTACCTTGTAAGTCGGAAATTTGAAGCATATATCGCATAGAACCAACGCATATATCGCACCTTTGACGCGCTCATACATCGACTTCAGGAAGAATTTGTCAAACACTTTACTTCTGACATAGGATAAAGAGGTCATCCGCTGCTTCCTCTCATTGTATTACCCCGCCTGTGTCTGTCGAACGTCTGCTCCTTCAGTGTATACAATACGAGCGCCAGAGAGAAACCTTGCCTAACCGCTTGAATCAGCTCGACAGGAGTCCTCGTTCTGTGCAGAAGGTCCATAGACCTTGATCGAGCTCAGGTAAACAGGCACACGCTGTCACTGCGCTTTGCGAGCTTCGGACATTTACTTTGGGCAGTCTCTTTGAAAGGCAATCCCTTGTGAAAGTGCTCACTATGCCACTTTGTGAGCGTTTAGGTGCTTTATTCTTCACTGGTTTTCTTTTTATGATGTGAATGTACAGATCGAGACTATTTTCGTAGCTATCAGTGTGACTGGATGCTCGCATGTCGCCGAAACATCGCGGCCTATATTGTTTAGCATGCTACGCCGAAGTTAAGTGCTACACCATTCTCTGCTATAGTCCCTTCTTCAATTTCTTGTTTTATTGTTGTGTTTATTTTATAGATTCTTTATAAATTTGAGTTTAGTTTTGATGACTAAGATAGCCGGCGGTTAGGTGGCCTATTATTTCACTGCTACTTTTTTACAGTCAACAACAGATCAGATTTTCGGTTGTTGTTTTAACTAATAAGAGACTCTAACAAACTCACATCACTGTACATTTCTTCAACGACATCCATATTGAGTAACCAGGAAGGATAAGCAATTTTGGGGGTAATTCGTGATACCTGCAAACAGTAAAAGACATAAGGCTTTTTCAAAAAGACAAAAGGCGAAACGAGACTCCTCATTCCTTTATCAATCATTCTGCCAAGCAGCTCTAAAATACTACAGCCCTTTGCGTGACCTATTTATTCCAATTGTTAAAAGAACAATATTTTAGAAAATGAATGTACTCAGGTCTTCACTTGAAAGAATCTGGACTGCTCAGTAATTATTGTAACTTTGGTCTCTGTGAGCTGAAATATTATTCTATCAAATGACGGATTAGGTTATGCAGGTAAAATTACAGTGTGTGTTTGTCAGATCATTCAGTAATTTTGAAGCTGTGCATCAAACTCAGTCGTTATATTCGTTATTACTCTTATGCATCTGTTGATATATGCACTATATTAGTACATATGTAAATATACATAATTTTCTGCCAGTGCAAACATTTCTCGGGCACTAACGTATCAGTGCCAGCAAAGAAGTGAGTGATGGCGTTATGATATAGTACTTCCAGCTGGATGCAATATTTTTCTTTAGCTTCCTGGACATACGTCATGGCTGCTGTGCTATATGTGAAACCTTTTCTATGGCTGTGCTTCTTGTTTGGTCGTCCATCCATTCGACACTTTGTAGTGCTTCAATGAAGGCTGTTTTTATTCTTTCCACAATGTCCTCTATCTGAAATAAGACATTAGAACATTTTTGAATGTGTTTTTAGCGAAAGGAAATGAGAATTTGAGAGAAAACGATGCGTAAATTAGGCGGGGTAACATTTAGCTGGCTATAGCGTTAGTTGGCAAGAGAAGAGAGGGATTAAAATATAAGGGAAGCACTCATATTAAATAACTCTACATTTCCACATTATTACGGGTATTTATTCAGAACTAGTGTATTTATTATTGTTACTTTGGGAAGCAGTCATAGCCTGTAGTCACAAGAGGATGTCGCAGCTGTGTTCGGCAGACGTGTGAATGGCGTTGAAATGCGGCAGCTCTTGTCCTGCTTAAAGCGCAGACACTCTTTTATTATATCCTGTACTGTTTCACAATTTTTGCACCTGAGCAGGTTGAAAACATCGTCAGCGATCCCCTTCAGTATGTGGTCATCCTTGTCTGACTCAGGCATATCGCAGTCGGCCTTACAGCACAGAACCAACACGTCCTGGATGTAAGAGACGTATGATTTTGTGGACGTGTGGACGCGGGTCGCTAATTCTTTCTTAGCGGCACTCTTCCGACCAGCGGGACGGCCGAACAAGTCCCTCAGCTTCTGCTTGCACGTGTCACAGTCGTTAACTTCTTCCTCGTGGTTCTCATACCACACCTTCGCCGTCAAGGCCTTGTAGGTAGAACACCAGGTTAGCTAACATAATCGTCGGATCCCATTTGTTTTGAGCACGTACACGTTCATACGTGGCGATCCAGTATTCCACGTCGAGGTGGTCGGCGCCGCAGAACGTTCCTGGATCCCACGGCTGACCCAGTACAACCGTCGGGGTTGTAGGCATTGATGCGGGCCGCTCCATTTCGGGTCCTGTTTCGTCCGTCATGTTGTCCTGTCCGAGGTGACAACCACTGCGGAGCTCCGTTGTTCTTTCTCGTGGGTACCCCGCACCTATCACCAATTTGCGACGTTGTGGAAGTCACATATACAGGCGTACTTACAAAATATACGAGAGGAAACGATACATAAACAATATAGCTGGCGAGACTGATTCTACCTCTACACGTCAAATCGTCTTCTTCTGACTGGCGCCACTCTTGTTTGCGCCATAATATTGCTTACTTGCTTGCTGAGTCTTGAGTCTTCAGTATTCCACTCTTCAGTCCTCAGTCTTCCACCCTTCGCATGCTGCAGACCGTGTCCTATCCCAGCCTAGCCAGGGTCAGCAGGTACGCGGACTCGTTCGAGCCCGATTGTCCGGATTGCAGCGATCCCTTCTGCACTTTAGAACACATGCTCTGGCGGTGTCCCTCGTTACGGGACCACAGTAATCTCACCACGGAAGAAGAGTGGGTGGAGGCGCTCAAGAGCTCCGACCTCGCCGCTCAGCTACGGGCTGTCCAGAGGGCCCGCGACGCTGCGGTCAGGCACGACCTGCCCGTCCCGACGTGGGAACAGCCCGCGGTGGCTCCTCCCCCTTAAGGGGGTCTCGGAGTCGTTCCTCAGGACTTAAAATAAAGTTCATTGTCTGTCTGTCTGCTTGCTTGCTTGCCTTCGAGAGCGGCTTATACTTAATATGGAGTATTGGCCATGAATCGAGTGATTTAGGAAAAATATTCTCCGAGTCTACAAAGAATCGCTATTGAAAAATTTTGAATAGCTAAAGGATAAAATTTAAGTATTCAGCAAGGAAATCCTCCTGATTAAATTATATATCCCACAACAGCTGCACCAACATCCCTAATACAAAGTCCCAGAGAAGAGGCTCCCGAAGATAGAATATCAGCACTCGTAATATTCAATCCAGTTCTGGGAAATTTTAGTTCTGAAGTGTGTTTTTTTAATGAGGAAAAACGGCGGCATGACATAAAGTGTTCAATTTTTTCGTATTCACCACAGTAAAAGCACGTGGAGGAGGGTGCCAGACCAGATCAATGCAGATAATGATTTAATGCAGGAATGCGACTTCAGAATTTGGTAAAGAGGACTTCAAGTTTACTATTACGACAGAAGTGTATGTTCCAAGGAAATGGGAGGTGTAGATGATCAATTAAATTTGTTAATGGTAGGTTCCAAGAGTCTTGCATGACTGCCCATCTCCGGAACGTAGCAGCAGTTATGAAAGCTGATACAGGAATAATCGGAAGAATTCGACCACTATCAATCAATCAATCAAAGGGGGGAATTTTATTACACAATAATATAAAAAATGCGCACAAAGATATTTGGTCCCATAGCCTAAAGTGGCTAGTGATGGGTCCAATACAAAAAAAATGCATTGCAATAATTAGCAGTCTTATACAAACAATGTAGCGAAAGTATCATACATAAGCGGTAAATACTATATATATTCACAGAAATGCGCTAAAAACGAACAAGAAAAGAACAAAGAGAAAAAAAAGAACAAATTAACATACACGGGGCAGCTCTCGCCAAGCTGTCCACTAATTCATCGATAACTAATCCTTTGTGATCAGGCGCCCATACTAATCTAATTAGTGTTAAGTTAGGAGGTATTAGGTGATAAAATGCAAGTGAAATATGCAGTGAGAGCTGAACATAAGGACAAAGAATCCGTTACTATTAGAACATCCGAGATTGATGAGTGCACTTTTTGTAGAGCCAATGTAACCGCTAGAAACTCAGCCAAATATACTGGTATGTAGTCAGGAATTCTTAAGGAGAACGACCAGTCAAAAACGGAAGAGAAAATTCAAAATTGTAGATTTTTCTTCTGTTTGCGAGGCATCTGTCGTTATGACTGCGTTTATTTTTTACCTCCAATAAGTGATTGTGTAATAGCCCATTTAGCATATTGTAAGAGAGGTGTTTTGCGTTGTTCGAATATATATCGTCGAAAATAATCTGGAGATTCTCTCTCTCACTGCCAATAGGATGGATCTCATATAATCCTACATGTAAGGGACCAACAAGTGCCTGTACGAAGGCGACCTGAAGAGTGTGGAACCGAGGCCATGAAGATTTAAAAAATTTTGCAGGCTGCGAAATAAAAATTAGCTTGTAATTTTATACGGAATCCATACATCTTTTAGGATGTTTAGACCGTTAATAGCCAAAATTTGCACGAAAGAGACGGTACATGAGTGGCTAGGTATAATACATTGTTGGCAACAAATTTTGATAAACCAAGGCAAAGGCGTAAAGATTACCGTTCGAGAAGGATAAGGCGATGTAATTTCTATGCCGGCGCACCTGAATATAGAACACATCCAAATTCCAAAATTGACGGTAAATACATTTTATAAATCATCCCAAGATATATATAGTCTCTCCGCATCCCCGATCGACTGTTTCATAGCCTTAGCATTCCAACCAGTCGCACTCCTTCTTTATCGATATATTCAATATGCGTGCGCCAATTTAGCCGGTTATCATATATTATGCCCAGGTATTTTACCGAGTCTACCTAAGGTATGTTCTGCAGGTGGTAGGTAAGGTTTATATGTATTGAATGTATTAAAGGCAAAATTATAATTGAACATTTTTTCACGTTAAGGAAGAGGCGAATATTCTGTAATCAGTTTCCTATGGCGCACAGGTATGTTTGCAATCGACTATATAAAGAGTGGATTGCATTGTCTGATGCAAAATAAACGCTATGTCAGCTGCGTGTATATATGTGTGTATGTCATTATTATAAGGTATAAAGCTTAGTAATAAATTAAATAATAAAGGTGATCTGACAGCTCCTTGTGGAACACCACGCGACTGTCGACGTCTACCTGAAGAACATCCTTTCAGACAGCAATAAAATTCTCGGTGAGTTAGAAACTCGCTAAACCATTTTGTTATATATTTCGGGAAATCAAGGTGTATTATTCCATTCAATAAAACTTCTTGTTCTACGCTTCATAAGCTTTTGATATATCTAAAGTTACTATAGCGGCAATTTGTCTCAGGAGTCGTGCTATATTTATCCGGCTTTCTAGGTCCACATGACCGTTCCAAATGGAACAGCCAGACCTAAAGCAAATTTGAAATAGGCTGAGAGCATCTTTGTCCTCTTACTAATTTTATAAGACGAACATTTAGGATCATTTCTAGTAATTTGACCAAATTCAAAGTTAGAGCTCTTGGTCGAATACTGTGAAGCGTGATATAACAGCGAATATTTTTAGGAATAGGAATAATTTTAGCGAGTTTCCAGCTGGTAGGTATAAACGAAAATTGAATAGAATAACTTACTACATCTAAAAGGTCATCTGGGGACTTCTTGACTAAATTTTTATCATTTTTGCGGCTACTCTGTGAGCACTTGGGGCGTTATGTGGCATACTTTCCACTAGCGTAGCTAGTTCCAACATAGTCATCTCATTAAAATCATCGGACTGAATTCGTAACTTGGTACATGGCGATAACAAGGCAGTGAACCTGTTTTATGAACTCATTATGATTTCTTCTAACATCTGCGTCATTTTTTCTACAGTGAAAATCATCGAGTCAATGTTACCCGGACGCGGAAGTATATTTCTGCCACGAAAAAAATTGAAAAGCGCACAATTATTTTTAGATTTTTATAGGTAATCGAAATGTTTGTAACATGATCGTCTTTTGCTTCACAAACTGTATGTTTAAATATAGTTCGGTAAAATGTATCATCGCTGCAATTTTTGGCACACTGGTTATATAACAACTTTTTCCAGGCAGCTTTCCTTCATATAATCACGTGAATAGTCAGTATTCCACCAAGGGCTGTAAGAGTACCCATTATTAGATCGAATTGCGAATTGCGACTGCTTGCTAGATTTTTCGACGGCTAAACAAACAATCTTTGTTTTTTTGTTCATTGGACGCGTCAGAAAGTGACGAAATCACAGATCGCAAGGACTTCTTAAAGGTACTGTAGTTTAGAAACGTTCGAACTTGTTCATCCGTCGTTGTATAACAGCGCGCTATTTCAAAGAATAGCGGAAGGTGATCACTATTAGCGGCGTAATCAACAGTCGACCATGAAGACAGAGAGAGACCACGACTAGAGAATGTGAGGTGAATTGCCGACTGATTTTGTCCACGCACAAATGTAAGTTGATCCAGAAATTACAGAAGAAAGGTTATTATCTAATGACCAATTCCACACGCGCTTGCCGCATGAATCTGTTTTTAAACCACATGAAACATGATGTGAATTGAAATCCCCAGTAAGTAAAACACCCCGCCCACAGCTAGTTAGAACACTGTCAAGAGAGCGAGTGTCCTGCACACCGGAAGGAAAATACGTATTTACAATATCAACTGCGATACATCCACGGAGAGTCAGTTCTATAGTCAGACTTTCGCACTCAGGATCCATCAATTAGAATAAAATTTGGCTGTATCACATATTTTAGCAGAAATAAATATTATAGGCCACCCCCTCTTGTAGAGCGGTCTAGTCGAAAAGATTTGAAAAAAAAAATTTAATGAAAAATTTGGTCCGTTGTCAACCAAGTTTTCTGTAATAATGTTATATCAGGATTAAGTTGATTAGTAAGAGAAAACAAATCTACAGAAGGCTGAAAATGGCGGCAGTTCCACTGAAGCAACTTTAACAATCCTATGATGAAGTTTCTGCGGTCGAAGGGGACTTCTTTTATACACCATCTTCCAAGGTGAATTTCGACTGGCATCTTAGACTTGGAATGGGGAATTGAGGAAAAGTCATCACTGATTGTCGACATGACTCTTTTTTGAACACGAGCATTATGCTCTGCGTCTTTCATTTTACCATCTTGTAGGGTCTGGTTGGCAGAAGCAGAGTGAGTGTGAGGGGAACTATATTAGACACTGTGCCATCACCCGAGATAGTTGTCTCCCTCTTTCCATCGCCAGATTGTTGTACCGAATTTATAATATGATTTCTTACAGAGCATAGACCAGTAGCTTGCATTAGCGCATTTATTTGCGAAGAAAAAGCCTGTGCGATGCTTTCACCAAGGCTCACCAACAACAGATCCATTGCCTTAGCCACGGCCTTTTCAACAGCATTTTCTATGGCTGCAGTGAGAGATGAGTCAGGTATTGTATTTTATTTAGCTGCAACTCCAGCAGGGCCAAATATTCTTTTTTTTTCAATATTTGTAGCTTGTCTTCTGGAGCAACGTCTTTTGTCCATAACTTCTAGTATCTGTGTTTCTTGGGCCCGTACAGAACAGTTAGAGTAATCAACCGGATGGTTTCGACCACAAAGGCAGCATCACTCGTTCTGTGAAGAACAATCACTGGGAACGTGACTTTCCCAGCATGTGCAGCACCGTTGGCTTGATTTACATGCACCGATACTAGGGCTAAATCGCCAGCAATTACGACAGTGAAGCGGACGCGTTGCAAGTTGTTCTACTCTGAACACAAGGCGCCATAAATTGATCTCTGATGGGCAGGAAGTGCCAGAAAAAGTGGCTAGCACCGGTTTTGTTGGTACTCTGTTGTTATTCACGACCCGATTGAAGCGATCAATATACGGCAACTACGCGAGCCGCAGCTAACGTTTCCAATATTTCTGCCGGTGTTAGACCTGAGTCGTCCCTTTAGTCGTCCCCCTGGTGCACGCGAGGTGAGTCGGGATAAATGCACTCACCGTAGGAGTATCGAAAGATATGCACTTGAGTAAGTCCGCAACACATGTCTGGTCTCGCGACCTACAAGCAATGCCTCCACGGCCTAACTGCCTTACTTTCGAGATGGTCTGGTACAATGGAGTAGCAGCATGCATGAAGAGCCTCCTGGATACCCTGAGGGTAATTCAATCTGATGAAGCCTCCATTCAACGGAACAATTGCCACGGGGATGCTGGTTACACCGCTGCGTGGGAAGAAATCCAAAGGTAGCTCATTTGTAGGAAGAGAAGCCGTCGAAGGGTAAAAACCCCTCCCTGGGGAGTTTTCGGACATCAGCCTATGCGGAAACGGGTAATACTACAGAGAGAATACGCTAATAAAAACCAAAATTGATAAGATCACCCGCTACTCAGTCAGATCACCAGAGCTTGAAGACTAAGCTTGACCATTCCGAACGCTACTGTCTGCGCGCTCTTCCTTTCATGAGTCGATTGCCAGAATGCCCTTTGGGAAATACACTGAGAGCAAAGGTTTTCAAACACGTTGTTAAAATTTATCTTTCAAGTCGAGCCCAGTAGTCCTCATAGCATGTCACACATGTAACACCAAAATGTTATATAACAGTATGAACTGCGAAATACATTGTACGCATTCTAAAAATGCAAAACATTCTCTTTTTAAGAGCATTCTTACCTCCTTTTTGGCTCCGGGGGGCACATTTTTTGTTACATACATATTCGTGGTAACTTCTTTCATAGCGCTATGGACAAAGCCAACACATTGTTCTGATTTAAGACCCTTGGGTACTTGCTGTACAGTTCCGAAGCCCACTTCGGTGTACTCAGCCAATCCATGGACGAATTGGAGACCTAAGTAGTTAAACAAAATCCGCCTGCAATAGGTAGACGGGAATAATTATAAATACGCGGCAGACTTATGCAATCTTGCAAAGTCTTTGAGCGTGTGTTATGATGGCTCTTCCACACTGGGGCATTCGGCGTCTAAGCGACGCGGAATCTCCTGCAACCGAAATACCGCGTTCTTCATATCGCTCACCCTTCGCACTGCAGGAGCGGCTGAAAGCACTCAAATGCGAAAACAAAGAAACAGCGTGATATTTTAGTGATAGATTGCTACTAGCACTACCTGCCTATAGTATACACTAATTTACATTGGCACGTGGAGTTGTTTAGCCTCGATTATGTCGTAATTTTCTCCACTCGCAAATGTTAAACGCACTTTTGGTCGTGTCAGTTTGTCCTTCACGTCATTATTAAACTGAAATGATATTTTACGTGCAAAAAGCACGACCTCACAATGAAGCGCGCAATAGTGGGGGAATCCGGATTACTGACCACCTGGGATTCTTCAACATGCCCCTAAATCACGATATACAGGCGGTCTTGCGGCACTAACCATGTGGTTCATGTGGTGCTTGCTGTAAAATGCGTGTGCTTTCCCACAGCCTGTAAAACACATTCACGGTTGCAGCGGTTGACGTATCCTTTTGAGAATTGCATTGCGAGCTCGAACGTGGTCGCCACCATGTGGAGAGAGCCACAAATCATGATAAATTTCTGCCTCACGCTGTGACTCGCCAGTGGCATAGGATTCCGGTCTCATACCGATCGGCTCGGAGAAATCTTTTTCGGAAGAATCCGCTGCCTGCAAAGAGGATTCCGCGTCGATCCAGATGCCCAATGTCCCAGTGGGGAAGAGCCCTAAACCACCCTTTCATTCCCTCCGCGCCAGGATATCGCGCCAGCTCTAGCGGCATGGGCCGCGGGACCACTTACAATTCCCGTTCTGAAATTAGAGCTTGCGAACCCAGAAATATACATTAAACGGCCCCAATTAAAGCATCATTTTGCAATTACTTGCGGGACACGTAAAGCACCTATACCGTCTATAGTTACGTCACAATATTTCTCAAATCAGTTTTTTCTAATAAGTGTCATTTTCAGGCAATCTACAGGAGTATCCCCCTTGTAGCTCCTACTAACACTTACAGAAATTTGATGTTTTCTTCGCAAAACGCGTAATTACCACGCACCTTTCTGCCATTGCTCCACACACCAGCTTCGCACACCAAAAACTCCTGCAAATGTTATTGAGAAGTTCCTATATTTATCAGGATAGATTGTCGGTGACATTTCTTCTTCTTTCGGGGGTTTTACGTGCCGAAACCAGTTCCGATTATAAGGCACGCCGTAGTGGAGGGCTGCGGAATAATTTTGACCACCTGGGGTTCTATAACGTGCGCTGCAATGCAAGCAAAAGACAGTTTTGCCCGTGTGCTTGCATTTCGAGCTGAATTGGTCGATGATTTTAAGAGTACATTCACCGCCATATGCCTTGCTCTGAAAAATGGACAAACACTTAGTTATTACCAACAGTATTTTAAATGAAGGTAACCTCGTTCCTTTCAGTGAAAGAAGGTGTGTGTTGGTGAAGAAAGAGAAGAGGAGGGTAATGAGTGATGATAAGGATAGGCAACAGAGATGCGAATATATGTGCAATCTTGACCGAAGTACCAATTCGCAGGCTTGAATTTAAATCGGCAATAACTTAAAGTATCAGATAGCCTTGATGGCTCGTTGAGTGACACGACGACCACTTTTTTTTTACTTAGTCATCGTCACTCTGAAACCACAGTTTATTCATTTTTGCAAGTCATCATGCTTTTTGCAAGTCACCTTTCCTACGATTCCCCAAACTCGAACCGTGACTTACCACTTTTCTTTGCTGAGCCACTCTCACTTGCACCCTCAAATAACAAATATATTCTTTGCAAGTCACTCCCCCACTCGATAACCCCTTGATTCACTCTTAATTCACACTTGATTGACCCTATCACTGCTTGGTTCACCTTCGTTCACTCTGTCATCTCGCTTTTACTTCCATCACACTTGGTTTGCTCTCTTACTCCAAATTTACAATTTTCATCACTCTTGATTCACCCTATCCCCACTTGATTCAACTTCATTCACACTCATTTACTCTTCGTTATCTTGGGTCACTCTATCTCATTATTACCTTTCGATTGACTCCTATCACCTAACTAAATCCCTTTAATTTACCATCAATGCGCTCTTAATTCACAATCAACTCACCCTTAATTCACCTCATTCACCTCTCTGTATACCCATTATCACTTCAGTTCACTTGCTTAATTATTCTTCCACCCTCAATCGCGGCTTTTTGCGCATTATCGCCTTTTAAGACAAGCATTTCGTCTCAACGACGCGGTTTTGAAACGGCCTTGAAACGGAGACTTCGCCATAAGACATATATAAGGCTTTCTCCTTAATAACGTTTTTTTTTCAGTTTCTAGTTTCCTGTGTCCCGGTTCGATAACTCGTCTTGCAGTGTGCCCGTATGTGCCGGTCTTTTCAACTAACCTAACTTCAACTTCAACTAACCAACTAACCGACATGGGTCACTCGGGATGCGGCAGTGCGCATGTGGTGCTGGGTACGTGTCGGTATTCAGTGAACCTCTTTCACGCCCAATTGGAGCACGGAGTATTTGTCATTCTGTCTATGCTTTTAGGCAATGACCATATTTATATCAGGTTGGATCAGTGGGTACGTGCCAGTAGGTGTGTACCAGTCTACAGTGAAATAAATTATTCTTTAAATTTATCCGATGCTCAGCGGAATCAAACACACGCCACGTATGAACTTTACGCTGGCGCCGGTAGATAGCGCAGCGTGTGCGGTAAGAAGCGCGAGAGAGTAGCCTGACTGCATATATGTTTTGGGTTTGGCGATTTGGTGTGACGCTACATCTGTATTCACAATCGCATTAGCGTCGACATTCATGGTGAGATGGGTTTTCCCAGATTTCCAATATATAAATTATGCATATAGCACTTCGTCTGAAAATTAAAGGTCATATACCTGCGTTTTCGTGCCAAACGATGGAATTAACTTCTGTAGATTATCTGTTGTAGGCGCACTTTCGAACCGGACAAAAATTAGTGTTTTACTTTGACACCTGTTAAAAATTCGAACCTTCGTTTTCTGTCTCGCTTCATCCGTCCATCGTTTTCACTGTAAGCCAAGGGCGACAGCCGTCTTCGTCAAGCCACCTCCTTATCACAATGTTCGACTTCGGCATAGTGGGAAGAACACAACTCTGCGGACCGCCACACTGGCTAAGATTTGATGCTGTCTCTGTGTGAATGTGCTGTAAGCATTGCTTGTTGGAAAACTTATGTTTAATGTTTTAGGCGAAGCTTTTTTTTGTCTCTTGCTACTCATGAACTTGAACGGATATTGTTCCCTTCCAGGCATCTCTAAACATGCCGATCTCATTATATTGAACGTCTTTATTTATTAGCCTAACTATCTATGATTTAGCTATTTCATATGAAACCACTGGGTTTTGGCCAATTCTAGGCTAATCCTCCGTAATGGGTATTTTCCGCTAGGTGACAGAAGGAATGTAAAAATTGTGCCCTTTGCTTTGCCAACCTTGCATTGTCTTGCACCTTCAACAGCATGAAAAGTGACAGAATTGTACACATTCGAGTTAGTTGTAAAATATTTATTTAACCGAGTCCATGTGAGTCTATGATGTGTACATGTGAGTCTCCAAAATGAAGCTACACATGAACTCCAGGGTATGCGTTGAATAGGCGTAATTTCTTTAAAGAATTCACCCACTCTACATCATCCAGCCTCCATGTAAAAAATGTGACACAGGTTAGTAGCGTGTGCTTCCTTGGTGGGAGAAAGTCGCTATAATAGGGAGATTTCTGTACTCTTGCCGGCATGGGCGAGCGTCTTGCTCGCCCGACGGCGACGCGCAAACATTTGCGTCACTCATGTGCGTGTACTAAAGGCGTGACATTTGTGCTCTTCGCAAGTTCAATTGCGGTTGTGCGTGTGAAACTGGAAATTCGACGTAATGCATTGCGCTGCAAAAATTATCAGCGACAGCACTTTATCTGAGGAAGCCGGCTATGAACTCCTTCGAAAACGAGCTTCATACTGCACATTAGGATCAATGGTAAACTATTCTGCTTAAAATGTTACCTAGTCTAAATTTTCCAACAGCTTCTCTACGTTGTACCTCGAGCCAATCCAAAATGTGTGCCTTCGTGAAAGAATCAATCCCGATGAAACCGCTGTTCTTAGAACGCACCTACGTTTAACGCGACAGCATTTAACGTGTCGCAGAAAACCCGGCGTCGGCGACGGTGTCGGCGTAAGCATTGGCGTCTGGCGGAAATAATCATGCTGAACCACAGCATCCCGAGCCACCCCGACCGGACGGGCCCTTCGCGAGGCGCAAGGCGTTATCGAACAATAATTGAATTTCTCAAAGTAAAATCCGTCAAAAAATCGTAAAGTACGACTTAACCACAACCTACAGACGTGATAGCGTCGGATTGTAATTTGAATATACGAGAAAAATGCCTGATAAGCAGCCAGGTATGTTTGAATGCTATCGCGTTCAACTCTTAAAGGCGAAGCTTAAGCGTCCTCTAATTCTGATGGTGTTCCGCTGTACTTTAAAAGTCATTTCTAAAACATTTTCTTAGCGCCTTGTATACTGACTGAAAATAAATAAAAAATTTAATCAGAACTTACGGGTCCGTCTTCTTGAGTAACTCAACAAGTTTTTTGTAGAGATCCAGCGTGTATACTTCAACGCTATCGTTTGAAGAAACTGTAATGTTGACTTTGGAAAACTCTTTGTTCAGCAAGTCTAGGAGAAAAAACTGAAAAGGGCGATTAAGTTAGAACATATAAGTCCACATTTTTTTTTTATATCCACCATATTCCACCATTTTTTTTTCTATCATATACGCCACATCGCGCTAGTACGGCATGGACGGACGTCGAACGATTGTTTGCAATTGAGCAGATGCCACTCCAAATGACGGATTCGCGGAGCACAGTCACGCATTCATTCGGTTTTGGCTTCAAATCGTTCCACTATATCTCATGCATGGGCGTGTACATGCAGCTAAAACATTTACAGCAAAAACATTGTGCCCCTGTTCTCATGGATGGCAACACATTTACTTCAGCATCCTTAAGTGAAGAATAACCTTTAAGTAAGCGCACTGAAGGGACATCGAAAATAAGAGCTTCGAAATATATTCTGGCGCAAGGAAGATCCACACTCATAGAATAAATAGAAATACAAATAGCCATCTTGGCAGGAATTTTAAAGGAGATTTAGAGACAAAACAGGCGCTAACTTGCGCCACCCCGCATTATCACCGCTCGCCTTCCCGTGAAGCTCTTTCTTTTGAGCAGTTGCATGAGGAATTTTTAAATATTGCTACATGCAAATTGCGTGTTTCCTTTGGACGATGCGCGCGGGCGCCCTGACGAAGAAGACGAACTGCTCTTGCGTATCGAGCTGTCGGCTGAACTGGCCTGCACTGCAGCAGTTTTTCTGAATATATGTTGTAAATATCTTTCAGTGTTTAATCCATCGTTCGCGTAAAAATATTTTAATTGCCCTTAACTAAACCATACACTCAATAACGTCTCCCGCATAAGACTGATAACATGAACCCCACCTAAAGAATATATAAACTCGCTGTTGCATTTATATGTTATCATGAAAACGACAAAAACTTGCTATAACGCTTATGTAATGCCGTAATTACCTCACACACTTCAATTTTTTTTACACATCAGCAGTATTACCCTAATTCGCACCAATAAACCAAAGCTCCACCGTCTGACTCAATGGAGACACCAGAAAAATTACAACGCTTTCATTGCTAACGTAAGTAAATGGACCGAAAATCAACTTTGTTATTTATCTGCACATCCGATATCAAACTACGAAGTCAAACTTTTGCCACATATTTTCGTTATTATGCCGCAGAAATCCACCAAAAGTGAACTGAGCGGTACATACAGCTCTCGCAGGACGGTAGGAAGCATTGCGGATAACCGCTGTATAAGGCTTTTGAGCACTTGCTAAAGTTATTTACTGCAAAGGTAATACTTTACCTACACGTATTTAACTTAACATGTACATCAGCCGCAATGTTTCCAGCATTTTCACTAAATTTATACTAGGTAGAACATACAGTTCTCCTTGGTCAGCAGGCTAAAGTCAACGCGGTTCGTAAAATACACTTATACGGCTCCTTGCCTCTTCTTTTGACTTTCCCGCTGCACCTGTCTCGACGACGGAGCGACCACGGAACCACGAGGCCGAATCGGTGACGATAGCGTAATGAAGACATCATAACGATGATGCAATGAAATCGACGAAGTGATGACAATGAAATGACCATTACGGTATGATGACGACGGCTCAAAGATTGCGGTGTGATAACACAGATAGGACAGGCAGTGAGAGCGACCGAGTGAAGACCGCGGAGGAGGGGGGTAGGGGGGTGATGGCGACATGGCACCGGTGACATTATCCGTCACGCCGCATGGCAACATCCTGCAGGCGTGAAATGAGAGCGGCAGTGCTAGCCGTTGGAGGCTCACGTCCATGCTTACGTGCGTCACCTGCCACCGCGGCCTGCTTAGATTAGCACGATATCCGGTGTTTGTTTTCATTATGTCCGGTACCGGCCATTCGTTCAAGCCCGTAGCCAGAAGCCAGAAGGAATAGCAATAGTGCGACGACATGCGGCGTGACGACGACATTACTTTCATTGTGACCCACGAATTCGGCAAGAGCTAGTTCTCGAAGACAGCAGCCAGCAGCCGCAGCAGCAGGAATGACGACGGTTAGTATGAAGATGATGGCGTGTCGAATTACGGCGTGACTACAATGAGATGACCAAGGGGGAATGACGATGACGCTGTACGACCGACGGACGACGACAGTGGACGACGATAGTGGAATCACCCCATTCAAGTGACGACGACTGAAAGCTTCGGTACCCATCTTTCATATTTTTTTCAATGTAGCGTAACTAGTGCAAGTACTCAGAGAAGGTACAAGACATGCACACAGCGCTGTGTGTTTCTGTGTCTTGTTGCTTCTCTTCCTCCTTTTACTGTTTGCGCTATACTCAAAAACCTTCAAGAAACTATGACGCCAACTAGTTACCACGACCTTGTTCTTTATGTAGCGGCCGTGTCATTACAATTGTAAAGATTGGGCTACTTGCCTCAGAGTCTTCTTTTTCCAAGTCACGGAATGTTGTCTTAGTCAATAGAGTATTCCCAGTGCTTGTAGAAAACCTTAGCTGCAAATTAGGTATGAAGTACATTCATTTTTGAAGGGTTCGTTAAATTGAAATATTACTGGCAGCACTTTCTCGCCTATTTAGACAAATTTCTTAGTCCATTAAAATACTCATAGCAAAACTGTGCTCCTCTGCTTGTCTGTCACGCAGACAGCATTACAAATTTCATTATCCGTATCAGATATTTAGATCGACTCTTGCCTTATCCAAGAAACTTATATTGTCATAAGGCCGGCGACCAGCTGAAAAACAAGAGGGTGAACATGTTGCTGCAGGCTGTTTTCCTACTGCCGGGTTTTACTTAGTAGCAGGAACTTTCTTACAATTATTTTCGTAAACTATATCGAAAGCACAATACCAAGGCTTTATAAAGAGGCCGTCACATTGTCATCGAATGTCGACCTATGTCAAACCTACGGCGAACATGCACATTTATCAGCAAAGCATTTTATCATCAGCACGCGCACTATTTTAACTTTGTCGCAAGGCACAACACTATGCATGATAAAACGCATCGACACATATGCGTTGCTTGGTAATGAAAGGAAGGGTTTTTTTTTTCCTGCGGCAAATCATCTTGTGCCTTAAACCTAAAACATAACTTAGAATACGAACCCTTCCACCGCTTCTTAATCTTCGTTAATGCGGGCAGACTGGTCGGCGCCTTTCTTCATATTATACAAAAAAGCAGGTCGATTAAACGACACACACGGGCTCGAATGAATGCTGAAAAGTTGTCTTTTTCTTAAATGCAATTTTTATGTGGATGTAGCGAGCAGCGCCTTCTACAGAAGCCTGCTTTTTCCCTCTTAAATCCGTTAAACAATAGGTCGTGCTTAGCGCGGCTCTGTTCGTTCTCAAATGTCACAGCAAGATCGCATTTTAAGGCCCACATCATTCAGTATACCACACGTCACTTTTACTTACATATTTTGCAAAGAAAGAAATTCGAAATCGTTTGCGTCTGCGACGCACACGATGTTCGCATCGTACCCTTGCCCCATCTCCCCAACAAGCAGTAAAAACACTTCTCGAAGACCATGCATTTCCGGGCAGCGACTGACATAAGAGAGTATGCGACGTCATAGCCGCAATGTTGTGGACATCATTTGCAGTGAGAGGCCTTCACCGAGAAAGTGACACGCATGCTTTTTTTGCTTGTTTTTCTTAGAACTAGCAAATAACAGTGACAAGAGCTACATGTGATGATCTGACCCTTAAAATGCGATTGCGCTACGGAAGTTGAGTGACAACAGAGCAGAGGTAAGCGTAGATGTTTTTTAAATATAATTTAGGACAAGAATGCAGGCCTCTATGCAGATGATTAAGTTGCTAAAAACATAAAACTTGTTCCTGCCGCACGGTGAAACTTCTTCAGATGCATTTATGTTGTCTACAAATATGCCACACAGCGCATCAACAGCACACTGCCAAGTTATAAGCTAAAAAAATGAAGATTTCTTATTGCGCAATAAAATTCTTGGTGTGCTATGCCCCATGTGCCGAAAGTTGCATCATATTTTGTCTTCATCGAAAATGCTCCACGCTGCCTTACAAAGGGCACGGACGCGAGCGTTGCACTGCCAATGTAGTCGCGGCTGTAGGGTCTAGCCAGAATCTCAGCTGTTGCTTTCAGTCCAGGAAATAGCACAATGAGGCTGTCAAGCAGAAACGTGAACAGTTCTGAGAGGGTATTTAACAACACAACGCCGCCCGCTGGCAAACTCTGTGGCATCTTCGCGTGCCACCTGGAACAACGTAGACACGGATCGATTATCGACTTGATTACATGTGGTGTGTGTGTGTGTGTGTGTGTGTGTGTGTGTGTGTGTGTGTGTGTGTGTGTGTGTGTGTGTGTGTGTGTGTGTGTGTGTGTGTGTGTGTGTGTGTGTGTGTGTGTGTGTGTGTGTGTGTGTGTGTGTGTGAAAACTTTTTTTATTATTTACAGAAGTCCTGAGGCTCGACTCTCTGTGGTACATAAAAAAGAAGGCCGTTGTTAAAATTACTATCGCTTGAGCTATGACACAAAACTCCCATGTTTTAACGTCCTTACTGTATGTAGTTAAGGATTTGAGGCGATGCGCTCAGTCTCCAACCAAACGAAATATGCACGAGCTCGATAGAGATCGTTATTCGCATCCACGGGCTGATCCGCGCATCGACGCCACAGGTAGAGAATATGCAATGTCTGCTTAAGCATAAAGCATACAACACCTTTTCAATGTTGAGTACTATATATCTTACGGCACTCGCATTGTCGTCAATGTTCACTTTATGGCCAAGGCGTCGACGAACTACGCAGGCTCCGCTTTCTTCCTTGACATCTCATTGTGACAGACGAGGCACGCTCAAACTATCAATGTTACATCGGTCCACGACTCCTTACCTGCATCAGTTGAAGCGTTTGTGCGCGAAGAGGTTGCAATGCACTTATGCTTGATGCTGAGGAGCTGACTTCATGTTGCCTTCTAATCTACGCACATTATTAACGGTCAATTATCCATGACTTTGACGCAGCTCGCAAGACGCCACGGGTCACTGTTGAGATGCTAAAATGAGAAACATTCAGTCCAGAGCTCATATATATGACTAATTCTGCCATTTCTTTTTATCTATTCTGCGGGAGCCCGCCGACCAGATCTCGGGAAGCCTTGGAGTCCACATTCCGCTACTTGTTCTTTCTGCACAATTCGCCTTTTTTATGAATTACTATAAATGTTTCACATGATAACATACATATACAACAAATAGAGAAGGAAATAGGAAGGGATGAGGCAGGCTACTGGTGCCAAGAAGGGCAAAATCTCAGCCTACCTTTAGGAAGGAGCAAATAGAAACAAGTTGAAGATTGGAAGAGACGTAAAGAGAAAATAGTGATTAAGGTGGCCGGCCCCAAAGGTAATAGTAAAGTGACGACGAAGAAAAAAGTTTGCCTGAATTTGCAAACATTTGTGGTGGATAAAGGCGAACTCTGTAAATGCCATATTCTGGAAGTTGCCTAACCAAGTGTGTCTTCGCACGTCGTTTTTGCCAGTGAATAATGCCACTGCCAGTACATATGTTCTGTTGCGTTCTGGCGTAGATTGCGCAAATGCAGCTGATGTGGTATCAGAAGTTATCGTGGTACCAGAAATTGGTTCATGTGGTATCAATAATGCTTCAAGTACAGAGCACTTGAGTTTTCCTAAGATCTCGCAGGAGCAGGGCCAGAATTTTCTCAAGACCTCTTGGAAATCTGAACGTATCGAGGAGTAAGGTGTTCGTTACTGCTTTACCGCTGTCCGCGTTATTTGTTTGAAAGGGACGAAATGGTCGTTAGAGTTTGAAGACTGTTTTTAAGTTGTAATACAAGTACCGCAAATTGTACGTGCGAAACATTATTGCTCACCTTTATTAGGTCGTTCTCAAAAGTATGAAGTTCAACAAAGATTTTAACAATGTCCGTCTGGGGGATTTTCTTTTCAAGAAGCTTAAGAGAAGCATAAACGATGTCGTATGACGCCACCTTATCAATGTCGAGGACGAATAACTGTAAAAAAAGCAAAAAGGTTCTGGGCAACTCAAAGTGCTAACTACGTGGTGCTAAACTAGATTTATTCCTTTTTATAACGGCACATCAATGTGCGTGGTCAGACTCAAAGCGCAGCTACGTGTGCGGCCTCAAATTCAAGTATATTTAGCGAAGCGTGCAATTGATCCCTTTAATTACAACTTTTTTGTTGTCTGTACTTTGCATTTATCTATGGTTTTTTCGTCTCATCTAATCAATTGAGAGGGATATTTTTGTCTCAGTTAATGAGCATAATGAGCATAACGTTTGCAATGCTTAAAAGTGGACAGGCCAGACTTCCGACAACTAAAATACTTTTAGCTGGCTTAAGGTGATTCATTTCATGCGTAGCCGTCCACACATACCAGGTGTTGTTTAGCTGCACCAAGTTTTTAAATATTGCCTGTGGCCGATAGTACAGAACTTCAGCTAAATTTCTCGATGAGACGGCCATTGCTTCTACACGAAAAACAAATGGATAATTGAATAATGAACAGTTATACGATTTATCTTTTTACTTAAATAAATTGAGGCATATTGCAATTTACGAATTATAGCCGTTGAGTTTGCAAGGTGTCTCGACTTGGAACTAGTTGTCAGGACTACACAAGTTGCGATATATTATATTCAATGTGTCCGACGAAATGCATCGGCATTCCAGCTACTTTTGTGCTTCAATGCATAACACACATTTTCTTAATTAAAGGGTAAGTGGAAAAACAGTGCATTTTTGTCGCCAAGTTTGACGGTGCATATCTCGAAATGCGTTCGGAATTTCTATGTATTCCAAGCTGACTAGTTACAATTCGCAGGTTGAATTCTGTACGTTAATCTAAATAACTAAAAGATATGGTTAATGTAAGCATAGTAATTATTCGATTAAACATTTTGATTTCACGTAGAAGTAATGGCCTCCTCATCAGTTCATCTACATTGATATTGTCAAAGCTTTTTGAAGAGTCATTACAGGTGTCGACACTGGCCTCTGACTGGAAGATAGGGAAGGTGGTCCCTCTGCATAAATCTGGTGATGTACATTCCCCCAATAATTACCGTCCGATATCATTAACATCCATCCCAGTCAAAATCTTAGAGCATATAATATACTCACATCTCATCGAATTCCTTGAGTCCAATTCCTTCTTCAGTATTTATCAGCATGGATTCCGTAAAACAGTTTCGTGCGAAACGCAATTGCTATGTTTTACCAACGACTTATTTATTACCGCGAATCATGACGTTGATACTGATTGCATATATTTAGATTTTGCCAAAGCATTTGACTCCGTCTCACACGACCTACTTATATTCAAGCTTAATCAACTTAACATAGACCCCAGTGTACTTGCATGGATTAAGGAATTTCTCTCTAACTGTAGCCAGTATGTGACAGATAATGACTTTTGTTCAGCTAATTCCCCCGTAACATCCGGTGTTCCGCAAGGGTCCGTTTTGGGCCCTCTACTTTTCTTGATTTATAATAATGATCTTCCTACTTGCCTTTCTTTCTCAACTGTGCGACTGTTTGCAGATGACTGTGTAATTTACCAAAAAATTACTAACCATGCTGATTATATCAATCTGCAACACGATCTAGATAGGGTGTTTGAATGGTGCAATCAATGGCTCATGACACTTAACCCAACTAAATGTAAAAGCATGCGAGTTTCTCGCCACGCTACTACTCATTGTCCGCGTACTTACTCCCTCAATAATATTCCATTACCATCTGTTGACAGTTATAAATACCTTGGTGTTCACATTTCTTCTAACCTTTCGTAGAATACGCATGTCGAATATGTAGCTAACAACGCGAATCGCATGCTTGGCTATCTGCGTCGAAATTTTTTTGATGCCCCACCGTCCCTGAAGTGAACACTTTACAAAACCCTGGTACGTTCTAAGTTAGAGTACGCATGCGCCATATGGGATCCTACTCAGACGACCCTCATTGAAACTCTTGAAGCTATTCAGAATCGCGCAGCACGTTTCATCTTATCGAATTATTCACGTCATTCCAGTGTCACGTCTATGAAGAAAACCCTAAACTTGCCTGACCTTTCGTTGCGTCGAAAGTCATCTCGCCTTAATCTTTTTCACAAAATCTATAAATCACAATCACAATAACAACGATTTAAAGGGCATCCTGTTTCATCCACCTCATTATATTTCTTCAAGGACCGATCATCGCTTCAAGGTTGGTCTACCGTCTTGTCGCACAAAATTGTGTAATGACTCTTTTGATCATAGGACAAGCGTCGCATGGAACCACCTTCCCTCCACAATCGCAAGCATAACTGATGATCACGAGTTCAAGATAGCTTTACAAAATGCCTTGTATTATTTTTGTTAGTTGCACGTCTTGTCATTTTTCCCCACTCCTTTCTGTAGTGCCTTCGGGCCCTGAAAGTATTTTCAATAAATAAATAAATAAATAAATCAGTTAATTTAGCTCAAACGGTTAAAATGCCGCTTCCTGACTACATCTACGTCGGCAGAACTTGCAGCCCTCCATGCAGCTGGGACCTACGTCATCGAAGAGTCGGCGGATAAATGGATCATATTTTGTGACTCTAAGGCCGCTCTTCACAGTATCAAGTCTGCCTTACATCACAGAACTTACGAGCAGATGATATCCAACATCAGGGAAGTACACCGCCATTCTCTGGAAACAGGGCACAACATAATATTTCAGTGGATCCCTGCTCATTCTGGCATCGTCGGCAACGATTTTGCTGGCAGGGCTGCCAGGTCTGCCCACGAAGGCACCCAGATACGCCCAAAATCTTTGCCGAGGACGGACCCTTCCGGGGAACTTCGTCAGCTTGCACGCAAAAAGTCAGTCTTTCTGGAGTTTAAGTCTCTTCAATTGCCGATTGCATAAGTTGGACCCCTTTCTATGGCTACAACAGCCATCTAGCCTTTCCCGCGGCAAAACAACCTTGCTGTGCCGCGCGGGGAGTGGCGTTCACGAACGCTTCCTCCTATAGTATGGGAATGCCCGAGAGACTGATGTGCGAGTCCTGTAGGCGCGAGGAAACCATCTAACACCTACTGTGTACCTGTCCTCGCTACAACGTACAACGCCTCTCTCTCAGGACAACTTTAACCGGACTGGACTGGAGACCGTTCTCCGAGTCAATGATACTCGTACCGTGGCTACACCCGTCCCTGGCACAAAACGCGATTCGGGCACTAGTGCAGTACTTGGCGTGCACCGGTTTAAGATCGCGTATAGTGTCCCTGTGCATCATCGCACTTGTACTCAGTACTCACTCCCTCCCTTTTTTTCTTTTCTATTCCCTCTTCCCTTACTCCTAGTGTAGGGTAGCAAACCGGACGCTCGTCTGGTTGACCCTGCCGTTCCTGTTCTTGCTCTCTCTCTCTCTTCCTCCTATGGACAATTTCTAAACATTTGGTGCATATAATGAAAACCCTTAATGTTGAAACTTAAGTGTCTCAAATAGTAATGAATTAGCATTTAATTTCAAAGAGCTTCTTTTTCCAGCACAGTTTCAAGTAAATTTGATCACCACATTCACCCTTATTTAAATTACTGTTTCCTTTTCGTCTATGTGTAGTGCTATGTTTGATTATATAATAGTGTGTTCACCTGCATCGTGTTTTTATCAAATTCGTTTATCCCTCGTGCCACGTGTAATTTAATAATAGGGCGCATCCCAACTGAGCTGATCACCGCAGGGTAGCTGCTGAATGGACGTGCTTCACTTGAGGACTGATAATTAATTATAGGCCAATCGTCAAATCCGGCCGATTTCACAATATCTTTGACATCATCCTTTTCATTCACATTCGGGACACCTAGAAGAGAATGCGGGAAGATAAGCATCTTAAATTATGAATTATATACCCTTTTTAAAACTTTACATGCAAATTGAGCACAATGTTGTCTTCGGAGAATAGAGAATAGCAAAAATACTTCACATTTCCAAATCAATTATGAAGCTGAGCTTCGTAGAACACCACATGCTTGTGCATTCGCACGCTTTCACTTGCACACACAGCGTACGGATACGGTTTTATCGCCGTTGTACTTTATACGGAACCTCACGACGACGACGACGGTGACGGCAAAAATGCGCTTGGAATGTCCATGTAATTGCCATCGTAATAAAAGCAATAGTTTATTGTCAGGCGTCCTTGGAATATACTGCACTTATTAGCAGTAGATAATCCTCGGTATAGAGCTTTACTGTTATGTGGCAAGTGTTTTCCTATTCTATTTGTTCCACAATACGTTATCGGGCTTGCACAGGCCAGTGAAAGCAGGTTCTGGCTGAGTAGAATTTTTGTGAATCTGAGTGAGCCCAGCTGAGCAGCTCGTTGTCGAGTGGCCGTAAGCAAAAAAAGAAAGAAATATAGAATGTTTTCAGAGACTCAGTTCAATTCTTTTATTTTGCCGACCAATGCCCAAACCAATTCGCTAATAAGACCCACTCGAGATTTTTATTTGAACATCAAATATTGTGATCGAGAAGAGTACCATTGTTTCTCTGTGCGCGCTCAAAGTTCAAAAGCGTTTTCGATGGCTGAAATTTGTGCATTTTTTTCGGCTAACATTTTGTTTTTACAAAACTAAGTTCAGAATCATTGTTCTGGGCCCAAAACCTGCGCCTAAAGTAAATTTCATCAAAATCGGGAATGGTGACCAGGACCACTTGTTCGTTCTTATCTGGTTTCACCCCAGTACAAGAAGGCACTCAAACCCTCGAGCTTTGGTGGGAGTCGAACACACAACCTTCTGGGTTCAGGCGAAGGTAATTAATGCACATTTATTTATTTAGATGTAATTAAGACACTCGAACGCACGACCTTTGGTGGGAGTCACACCCTAAACAAGAAAGGTACAAAAACGGCCGACGGCTCACTACACCAACCCAGAATCATGTCTTACCTATGTACAAACGCTCACGCAAAAGTTTTAATGGTGTGCGGGTCACCGTCGTCATAATCTTCAATGAGTAAGCGAATTAAGAAGATGAGTAAGGGGGATGAATAAGCGAATTAGAGTAAGCAAATTAAGGGGGTCAATCTTTAATACATAGGCACTTGGGCTTTCGCCCTCAATTCGTCTTAGGGATAAAATAAGAGACCCTGGGAATTTTGCTGTCCATAACCTTGTTCGAACTTGATGAAATGATGGACTTAAGCGTTCAGCAACAGTGGCTACTGCAACGCAGGAATAACCTACTTCTAATCGACGCATAACTTGTGCAATAAAGTTGGCGCTCATTTTGTGCACGCACGATTTGCTGAGCGAGGACTTGAAGAATGACTGGTAATTCAGTTTTTTACAACTTATGAATACTTGGAGCTTGGCAAACGTTCAGATGAGTACTGCCTAGTACACATGGTTCTCCTGACACGTGAAGTAAATGCCTAGAAATTGTACTGCGTTACTTCGAGGCGATTCTTTAGTAAACTTTAACCCTCCTCCATTTACATTAAATTGTTGGCTCACTTAGGTAACAACGGATTCAAATTCATGTCTACTGCAAAAAAATCATGTAATCGTCCAAGTAACAGAATACCTTAATAACACGATCGCCTAAGGGGTCCTCTAAGTATTTGTCACTCTTCCTAAGAATAGATCACTACAGATAGGGGCAACCTTGGAAACAATGCAAATTCCCGATTTCTGCTCAAGGACACCTTCTTTGCACCCAACCAGCGTCAACTTCAAATACAAGGAAAGAATTTCCACAAAAGCCGCCGTTTAAACACCATATTTGCATAAGAAAACCGATTTCCGCACTTGTTCAGTAATTTAATCTTTCTGCTCCAGCGGGACGTCTGCAAATTCTAATGGTTCTAAAATAGGCACTACATAACTGATGTGCGATAAAGCATACCATACTCATATATTTCAGGAGTACGTTGAACACGAAATTGTGTCACCATGTATGGCGCAAATATGTCCAGTCACTTGATACGTTCGACCTGTACTAGAATGTTCTTGTTGATTCAATTGTGAACGTTGGTCACGTACCCATACAAGCCTTGTAGAGCAAGGTAGCCTTGTCTGTTACACGTTGGTGGCTGCCAGAAGTAGTCTTACCTGCTAGTAAGCCTGAAAAAAAAAAACAAATATTCAGAACATTGTATATAGCTACATCATACATTGTGCCGCATTCTTTGTACAGGAGAAAACATGGGTCTTGGTGGAAGAGAACTGCTTGTTTATACACTCCTGAGCAGGAGAGCACACTTTAAGAAATAATAATTGAAAGTAGTTATTCTTGCATGGGATAATAAAGGAATGGTTGCTAAGTGATTCTTACAAAAATAATATTGTTTCCAAGTACTCGAGAAATCAGTTACCTGCAACAGGACTACAGATGGAAAACCCACATCTTTGCAAAAGCAGATACATGGTGCTGTGTAAACGGATAATTAGTAAGAATATAAAGTTGTGCTTACCTGTAACACGAACCTGAGCTACAAAATGTAGTAATGAAAAATTGAAAAAAAAGCATGGCACTCGCAAAATACTCCGCCATGCACTCGCTTGATTCACTGCGCCGCCTACTTTATTTCATTTCATGTATTTCACCTTAAACGCCCGAAGGTAATACACAAGGGATCGGTGGTTGAACTCGGCAAGGAAAATAATCATTCATGTGTGCGTTCGCCAGTTCGCTTGCTATTTCTTTCGTGCATTCTTTCGTTGGGGCTGGATGACACATTGTTAGGTATACGACGCTGTTTGACACTCGAAAAAGTAAGCGTTCTTTCTAAATTCGTCATTTCCAAAGGAGGCTTAAGGAACACGGACACAACGGAGACGCAAAGGAGAACTAAACAGTTATTAACACGTACCGCCTACCCTTATCAAAAGCACGAGTTCATCACTTCAAGGAACGAAATTCTGGCGACTGCTTCACCATCAACATGCACACTGAAAGCTTGTATTGCATTTCATCGCGGTCGCGTTAACGAACGGTCGACAGGTCGTTACTTCAGAGTTGAAAGGAGTACAGTCAATGGCCAATAGGCATTGCATGGTGCATTTAATAGAAATTTCTGTTGGGCTAGTTGGTAACTCGTCATATAGTGAAGTTATTAGGTGCAATTTTGCACTCGCGCTGCGTGTGGGGTTTGTTTTGTGTATGCGTGTGTGGGTGGGTGCGCGAATGCGGAAGTGCAATATTCTGCCTAATTACTTCACTATGACAGGTTTCACTGCCATTTGGCAGTGTGCATTACGAAATAAATAAATAAAACAGCAATCGCTCAGCAAAGGAATGCCGTCCAACCTTAGAAATTTTGGGCACATAGCTACCTCCTTTCATCCACAGGCATGCTTGAAGAATTGTGTATCCATCACTGAGCCGTATCGCATTTGTAACAGCGACAACATGTACGAGTACCTATCTGAGTAGTGCGCGTTTCTGGGCTAGTTGGTTCATACGGAAAAATTTCAGACCATAACACCTAAGACGATTTAGCGCTAAATGAAAATAAAAAGAAGAGGGCACGTCCTTTACGGGACTATATTCATTCTGAAAGTAGCATTTATTATGCGATGAGTGGGCCACACATTTCTAGACTAAGCAGTGCGAATCTATCTAGAATCATTGGAAAAGGAAATGCTCAGCACACATAAATGAGTAATATTATATGTAGGTGTTCAATGTTAGTTCATTAGGGCACAATCTTCTTTTGCACATTTTACGCTAGATGCAAGGCAACGGTTCAAGTGAAGACATCAAAGAGTTGCTCACTTGCTAAGGTTTTCACGAATTTGTCCCGAACAATTTGAGAAGCATCATGTGAGTTATGCTTCTTTTCATACTTTTTAATCCATTTACTGCATGCGTAAGAGTAGAAATCTTCACAGGGTTCCACAGACTTGTCCATATATTTGTTGATAAGTTGTGCTGGAAGAAATAAACAAGAATACGACTGTTGAAATAATCTATTTTCCGCACTGATCTGGCCCGTTTGTGTAATGAAAATGAGCTCAATAAAGAAAAATACCTTAGCATTGTAAATAATCCTTGCTCTGTAGCGACGCGCAGGTGCTATTCATTATGTTAGTTGTTTTTTGGGAAGTATTTTACATCGGCATATTTTCAGTTTTTGATCGCTGTAAATGGCATGTTTTTTTTTTTAACTGGCTCAGTAGCTATAATTCCATTCAGAAATAAGGAAACATTTATGGTTAGGCCAGTTCTTAAGTAGTGTTTTCGGTTACTTCAGAAGAAATGACATAGCGTACAATAATTCATGTATTTTCAATTACAAAATTCGCACCAGAAAATTAAGGACATTTCTGGTGGCAGGAAAGGGGTAGGGTTGATTTTAATATGACAAATGGTGCTTATGGATATCTAAGATACCTCGCTGCTTGCACTTCAGAGTCCTGCACACTGGTGGTTCGTCTGAAAAGGTCATCCAACAAATAAATGTCAGTCGATAAAATGATTGCGTATATTCGCACAAATATTTATTTCCTAAGGTTGCGCTATACGAGCATGATTTTACAGGTTAAGCAACATGCTGTATATCACTGTGGCCAAAGCATACTTACGTGTGCATTTCTGCTTATCCCACGGAGAAATTTCTGATTAATTAAAGCCAAACGTTAAGGCAGGGGTTATGTTACCTTTTGTGTCATATATCACCACCCTTGAGCTCATCAAAATATTTTTAATGACGCATCTCATAATTATTCCCACTTTCTATTATTCCCATGCGCTGCTACCGATAGACGAATTTCTCAATGTTAAGGGCGCTTGTGTCGCAGCCCTGTCGGCGTCATGTTGATAGCAGACCTCAACGCCTTCCCTTCGCATGCCTTCCCTTTAAGAAAATGTCATGGACAACAACATCGAGCATTTTCTGTGAATTTTAGAGCACCACAAAGAAGCGGGTGTGTTTACTCAAACTCTCATCCCGGCCTTTTCGTCTCGAGGATTAATCGGGTTTGTCATGGCAAAATAAAGCACGCATCTAACCACAGTAGCTGACCAGCCCGTTAAGGACAACTACCGGCGTACTTTGTCACAGTGTTTGTTCGAGTAGTTAAACACACGATGAAGTTAATCTATCTCTATATTTCTGGACGTTACTTCCGAGGCTTGATTATGAAAGCTTCCCGTCCCTAATATCTGCTGGCACTTTGTTTTCTTTGCACGTTGTCTTCTCGGCCAGAGAATCGACGAAGATGCACTCGTTTCTGTGAAGTTGTGCTCACGCTGAATTCTGCAATAGCGAGCTCGTTTTAACCAACTGCCTGAATACTCACAGCACTGAAGCAACCAGTAATCATTAGCAGCACCGAGCGAACGCGGGGTATTTCTGGAGATAATGTCACATGGCATTTAGGGGCACAGATGTAAGTGCAGCCCCTGCGAGATAGTGCTTCCTATAGTATCCGAACGCTGGATTATAGTTGACAGGATTGTGTGGACAGTCATTGATGGCATGTACAAATGTAAGGTTTGCGTTCATGTCACACCGCCGGAAACAACGGTTTTTGGAAAAACATTTAGCGATCCGGCTAAACGCTGGCTTAGAATCACTGTGAAAGTATATTTCCGCATATGCGCGGTGCCTTCTGCACACCTTCCTTACAGCTTTATATGCGTTCTGTTTGCTGCAGAGCACATATTAGTTCCCAGTCGTGCCTTGTTCTGTGTTTGTCATTTGTAATTGTGCAGGGTGGATGCTTGTTCAAACCGTGAAATGGCTATGAACTAACCACGCAAAATTTTATCTTAAAGGGCCCCTCAACCACCGAGAGGTCGAAATTTAGTTGTGGTGTTGCAGTTGTGCACGAGTCTACATCGAACACGCAGCCGCGAGAATTTTTCGAAATGGTGCCGTAATAGCGGAATTACACGCGTTTGATGATCTAAACACGGCCCTCGCTCGTTTCGCTCTTCTTTCGCTACTCTCCTCATCGGCTGGTCTCTCCTCCTCGCCGAGTGCTCTTCCCAATGTCACGTGACATTACTCGTCACCAACGCGCTTCTCAAAACACTGTACACTTCCGGTTAATACACGTCCGCGCTAGCGGCAAATATACCGACGGCGAACCGACCTCCAGTGCATAGAACGTATGCCGCGCGAGAGAGGTCCAAAGTAAACGGAAGTTCGGCGGGCGCCAGCCCCGCCCGCTGTACGATTGACGGGCCAATCGACGACGCGCGAAGCTGCGCGCCTCCGCCGCCGGCGACGTAAACATCGGCTGTAGCTTCTGTTCTGGGGTGACAATATTCCCGCCAAATAAAGCGATGCATAAATTGTACTTGTTATGAAAAACAATATCCGTTGTCAAACGTTTAACATGAACGAGAACTCGTTCCGTTACTTGTCGAGCTCTGCTACAGCGCACGGCTACCGACGAGAGACGACCGGCTCATCTGTGCTCGCATCGCAGCGGACGGCGCTACTAATATCAGCGTATTTTTCTTGTTTGTGTACAATTATTGCGAAGAGCGACAACTACGATAAGAAAATATTACGGCCCGTGAGCGTCGGTAATCCATTCCGAAGCGCCGTCCGCTTTAGCTTTGAAGGGAACCGGGAAAGGCCTAGCGACGATATCGGCACCGTAGAGGGATCAGCGGCGATGAGGCTGCCGCACAAATGAGTCCCGGTCTCATCCTCTCTACGTACAGCAAGGAAATGTCGCTGTTCGCGAGCAAAACAAATGTCCAACGGCGGCCCGCGAATGGCAAACGGCGTGCGGCGGGTTACCGTGCCGGTAACGTGGACGGCCCTTCGCCGCGACCCAGCGCGTCTCGGCTACCCGCTGTTGCTTCCGTGCCGGCCCGTGCTCATCCGAAGCGTGCGGTTATGGACCCAGTGTTGCGCGCACGTCTAGAAAGGCCAACATTGCCGCACTCTGTTCGCGCAGCTAATCAGAATGCTAAGCAAGACTGCGTTGGAACGCGAGCGATTTGGCACTTGCGTTGCGGGCTGTAATTACCGATTCGCAAGCGCACACAAACGAGCAACCCGACGAGGTAGAGCAGGGAGTGCGCGTACCGGCTAGCACACTAACCGGAAGTCGTAGGTTCTTGTTCGACCAATCGACATCGTCGACCCGGTTGACATCACCAGATGCACCCTGGTGGCATCGGGACGACCGCTGGCGATACCGGAAATGCCAGGACAGGAGGACGGCATTGTCTTCTTTTTATTTTGTGGGGCGCCCGCGGCGCGTAGTGCTGCAGCGTTTGGCGTCGTTGATCGTGACGGCATTCTGAACTCGATGCGCGTGTTTACTTGAAACGTTCAAAGAATATCTCACGTAGTTTAGGGGCCCTTTAAAATACTTTGAAAAAAATCTGCTATGTCATACACCAATCACATGTAACCTTTGCAAGCAAGAATTTGTTCGTAGAACCAATTCTTAGTGTAAGGTCAGACAAGGTCATGTACTTTTTCACTTAGTGAGAAAACTGAAAGTTTGCCGGAACGATTAATCTCAGTACAATACCTTCGTTCTAGCATATATAGTAGTGGTCCTAAAATTGATTGCCGGAATCATCGCTTAATATGGTCGTTAGTTTAAATCTAATAACACGCCCTCGCAAGATCACTAAAATTTAATTTTTCTCGTGAGGTAATCTTTGAGTACATCGCGACAGCTTCGCGTCCTTACAATATTACCACCATAAACTGCTTCCAGCACAGAACCATGATAAAATTCCGTTCTTGCCTTTTTGGTACTCCGCATTTGTGGTGTCTGAAGTAGTAGAGGCAGCGAGTGCAAGGAAGCTGGCCAACTTAGCATACCACAAGGCCTTCATTTCCTATTTTGCCACAAATAGGATATTAAGCGCTCTGAAATATACACGCAATAAATCAAACATCCCTTGTGATATTGTTTGTGCGTTTCATTTTCAATACTGCGTATTTATATTCTGTACAACATCAATTATATTATCACAAGATGGCTCCTGTCTCTTGCTGTGCATATTATATTATTGGCACTTATTCAGTATAGCGGATACAAATAAAACGAAAAGTAACTACAAGTATGCCGAAATAAAATACAAGCTACTGATAGAGTTAGTACAGTTTTCTGTTCTGTTTTACGCTGCCTAGAGGAAAATATATTATTGGCATATGCCAGCTGACACACAAAGGTAAAAGTCGCAAAGATACAACCAGAAAGTTATGAGAGTCCAGTAAATGCAAATGTACTTCTCTAATCAGAGTAATAATAAATGCGCATTCACCAATATGACAGAAGTGATAGGTAAAATGAATTTTTTACAGGTACAATACTCGATCCTTAGTAGACGATCTCTTTACATTGAAATAACTTGTATATTCTGTCAGTAGTGTTTTTGCAGAAATCTGTTCAGTGGATTTGTTTTATTTCAAAAGGCATTGCATTAGTTACCGGGTACATGAGGCTGAATCTTTTCACTTCAGAAACACGTTTTAAAATTAAATTATGGGGTTTTACGTGCCAAAACCAGTTCTGATTATGAGGCACGCCGTAGTGGGGGACTCCGGAAATTTGGATCACCTGGGGTTCTTTAACGTGCACCTAAATCTAAGTACACGGCTGTTTTTTTGCTCATAGCTTGCATTCAAACATTTAGACTATCTGCTTACTGATGTTTGATTGCTTTGGAATTTATAAACGCTTCTTACTAGAAGTGTCCGCTCTCTAGTTTGAACAAGCTCTTAGCTAGCTTAGTTTAGTTATAATGTAGGCGGTAGTAGATAGATTTATTATTACAAGTATAAGTAAGTTGTTGCTTTTTTCTGATATGTAAAAAAAATGGAAGGATGACGAGGAAATGACCACTAAGTGCACAATAAATGCCTAGGACATTTTGCTGACATCACCGCAAAGTCAGTTTACATACTGCGTATACGCCACCCGCTTGCCACAGCTGTTCGCAATCTTGAAGTAGCTACTTGGTATCGTATCATTTTGTATTGGGTTCACCGTTTTCTCATATTTAGCTGTTTATTGGTTTTAGCCTAGCTGTCATTAAAAATTCCTGTGACCTGTTATACCCTGTCACTTTTTATTGCGATAGCAATTATATGGACACTTCAAGCAGATTTCTGCCGTCCGCGTCGCCGTCGCCGTGAGGTTCCGTAATAAAGTCCACGGGCGATAGAATAGTCGCCGCGCGCAGTACGTGCGAGTGAAAGCGCGCGTGGGACGTGCGCTATCGCGGAGAGCGAACTCACGGCGGAGAGCAAACGCGACTTCCGTCGCGCCACAGGCCGTGCGGGTATTGGAGGGAGGGAGGGGGTGAGACGCTGTGCTGCGGCCCCAAATGCGTATCTTGCAACCGGGCGCAAGGGGAACTGGCGACTCAGTCTCGCACGCGAAAGAGTGAAAGCGGAAAGGCAGCGCGGGAGGGAGGGGAGAGGGCAGCTTATACCCTGCCAACAACTGCGATTGTACTTTGCCCGGCTGCGGCGATCGCCCGCACCGTATCTTGAAAGCGACCTTCACACGGCTCTGACCGTCGTATGCACTGTGCATTCGCCGCTCAGTTTCCGTTGAAGCCATAGGGTACGACCACGCTATCTCCGAATAGCTCTCTACTAATTTGCTATCGCATTGGATATTTCGCCTTTCAGGCGAAACTGCGACATTTTTTCGCTATTGTGTTTATGTTCTTCATAAGGAATGGCATACGTTCACACTGTTACTTGCGACTCTAACTAATGCCTTTCAGAATGTTTCAGCTTATCTAAATATGAAATAACTTTCCGCTCGATTACATTTGCACTACATTGTTACACCAGTAACACAGCTCCAAACTGGTCATTATACAACTGCAATTGACGCTTTCCTGAAATTTTAAGAATGTCTACTTGGAAAACAATTATGTGCAGCCACAGGTATGCTCTCGCTCGCGCATGTATGAACAGGAATATGTGTATTGTCTGGAGAACACACAAGAATTTCGTGTGCAACTTGCTTCCTGAAATTACAAGAATGTCTGGCAAAGGAAAACGATTATGTGCAGCCACAGGTATGCTCCTCGCTAGCGCAGGTAATGAACAGGATATGTTGTATTGTCTGGAGGACCACAATAACAAGTGTCGTTCGGGTTCAATTTGTGCCTCTATAATCATTGAAAAATAAATTTGTATGTATGGGCGTGTGCCTGTATGTCCACTCCGCATAACGTGCGAGACGCATGGTGCGGTTTGCGTGTGATCCGTCGTACGACGCGTCGCATCGGCAGCCGCACTCAACAGGCTCTCAACGGATCCCGCCACTTGCGGCTTCGGACCAACGCGACCAACTCACTGGATGTGGTCGCACGACTGCCGCATTGGTTGGACGGCCACAGCCAATGATAGAGCCGCTAGCGTGGACGTCATGGCCACGTGGCAGACTTGGCGGGGCGGGGCCGGCGAGCAAGTTGCTCGCCGCTCCTATCGTACCAGTGCGTTTTACAGCGAAGCAGTTAGCAGGCTAGGTTCTACTTCTGGCAACGGAAGTAGATCGATAGACCGGAAGCAGGTCAACAATTTCGGCTGCATGTGCGTGGTCGTTTGGCTCCATGTGCGTGGCAGTTCCCGCCCGTTGTGCCTTAGCACAGATGTCAAAACGGATGATGGATGACCCATTGTTATACCCTCGCCACCGCCGCTGCCTCTTTCACAAGTGTCGCGATACTCGGCGGCGGCACATCCCACCAATCGTTGCGCCCCTTTGTCTCCTGACGTAGAGATCGGCTAGCGCTGTTATTATCAGTTGCAATTTAGACTCGCTATGGGACAGACGCTCGCTAAACCGCATCTTCCAGGATCCTGCTTTTAGGATCCTGACGATTCCGTGCAGTGTGCGCGGCAATACGCTGGTCCCGGACTTGCGCGATTGCCCTTTCCTTGTCTCCTGCCGAAGACGCTCAATATAATCCGACGTAGAGATCGGCTATTATAGCGCTGTTTCACCTCAGCATCAATTGCGATAGCAAACAGCTATACTGCTATTAGCTTTATGAGCTGCTATGCAGCAGCATACTGTTGTACAAAAGACGCCTCGTGCCGCAGCTAAAATCGGAAGAATGCTCTACTGATTAGGGCATCCTGCCGTGTTCACTCCCGTAGGATACCGTTGCCGACGATCTCCCGTCATACGGAACCTGCCTGCTGTGCTCGCAATGAACGTCATCGTCGCCGTCGCCTCCATTTGACGTCAATGGAAATCCGAGTGGGGCGCGAACGGGGAGTGGCACGGCGGAGACTTAAGGGCTGCAGAAGTAGGCGCAATCACGCACTTGGCGACGTTTAGCTGGCGATTGCGCCGGCATTTTGAGCGAACAAGACACATGTCCCAGCTGATGTCTTGCTCTTTGACGAACGTGCCGAAGACGCTCAATATAATCAGTAATCATAATATTTAAATTCACTATAGTAATATTCACTATAGCAGACCCACCATAGTCAAAACTTTGCTGGATTCCATCTTCATAGTAGTGGAAGGGCTCTGATTTATTTTTTCTTCTCTAGACGAGGCGCTGGCCTCTTTCGCCGCTGACGGCGGCGCAAAAATCGCCTACAATTTGTTTCTGACATGAAATAAGTTATATAATAAAGTGAACTCAAAACTGAGTATGGTATAAAACGTTGCGCGAAATAGTAAATCGTTGGCGTGATTTCGACTCGGAAGCGGTCAGGGCTGACGCCGCAGCAATCCTCTATGTGAAGCGGCTCGCCTGCCGGCTTGTTTTCTAATCGCTACTAATGGCGTAAAGAAGCCTAATTGTATTTTCACTTAAGAGCCATATAAATGTGCATACGTTGATTGTGTGGACGAATGGGGGCGCTTTTTTACGAGATGCAGACTGATCGCAAGGGCCGTCGGCCCCAGGATCCGACGGCCAGCGAGCCAGGCCTATAGCGTCTCCCAGCGATCGCCAGTTCGCCTGGCTTGCTCGTTGGCTACCGTCCGCGTCGATAAAATGAAATGTACTGCACCACAAGTGCGACAAGATCGTGCACACCTGCTGACCAACATAGACGCTTCATCACGAGCTGCATGCGGTTATTTCACAAGCGCCACCTGTCTCGGATTCAACGGCCCAGCGAACTAGGCTCCTAGCCATCGGTGGTTGTCAGCGGAGCCGACACTCCGTACGTGGTCTTGTGGAAATACGTCTACGATGTTCACATAGACGTGTCTGTATTGACATAATTTGCTTAAAACGAGAGAGCTGTACAAATACGTTTGTTTTCACTTTCTTTGCGAAGTTAGGCAGTATTCCGAGCGTCCTATGCAGCAGTGCCGGTTCTGAGCTGAGCTACGCGCCGCTCTCATTCGTACCATGTGTCCAGAATTATTGTATGCGGCAAATCGGACTCCGACGCATGCCACGCCAAATCGCGCAATTTTACACCATGTGTCTCACGCTTAAACCTTTACGGCGTGTGCATATCTGAGCAATCTAAGAAATAAACACTTTCCTTGAGCTTCCTTAACTGCTTACAACACACATTTCTCACAAAACCGATGTAACAGCCTAGCTCAAGCAATATTATTTTGTCAAAATTATTATTGGAGTCCATAAAAATGTGACATGTGACATTACACAGGTTAAAACACATGAGTTCCCATGGGGCCTGAGAACTCTGTAGATGCAGCGCAGGCAATGCATCTTGTATGTCAATATGGTACGCATAACCATACCTTTATTTTACTTTAAAGTATTACTCATGGTCTGTTTTGAATATTTCAATCATATAAGCATAAAGAAAGCACAAGCTACAGCTTAGTGCTTCCGCCAAGGCTCGAGGTTCGCGACTCACAGGCCTCAAGTACATTTCTGAAGAAGTGCTATTCGGTTAGATAGACGACCAAAGAACCCCACGGAATGACAATAAGAGCTATTGGTTTGAAAGGGCAGGAATTTGCGTAGAATTGAATTGAAAATTTGAAGCAGGTGATGGGTATCGCTCGCTATACACAAAAACCGCAGTGCATACATTGTCGCGTTCTAGTGATGGGGAAGAACACAACTTGCAAAACTGTGAATCACGAAACTAACTTTTTATAGCGCGAACCTGTGCCGACAAAAGCAAGCGACATGTTGAAGCACAACGATAGCGGCGAGCACAGTTGGCGATGGTCGAAATCGCGTCGGCTTTTATACATGAGCCGTCGAAGGTTCCACAGTAATCTCTGGTGCCCGCGTGTCTTTCCAGAAAGTACTACACAATTCGCGTCGTGCATACAATCAAATTACACTAGGTTGAGTGAGAACAGAAAAGGGATAGAACAATCAATAACATTAGAGAAACTTCCGATGCATGCAGCGCGTCCTGCGCTGAGGGATAGAGAGAGAGAAATAGAAGAAAGGAAAGGTAGACAGGTTAACCAGACTCACGGCTACCCTGAACGTTGGAAGGGGGTATAGGGATGAAAAGAGAGAGAAAGCAGATAAAGAGAGCACTGTTTCGCGCACATTTGAAACTTCGCACCAAGTCTACAGACGGTCCCCAAGACCTGTCGACTTGAGGTATCGTAACAATGCTGTGGTGGCTTTATGTGCCACCGACGCATACGGCCATGGTCCAAGGATCTTCAATTCCGAAAATGGTCTACATTCGAGCAGGTTCATTTGCTGTCCAGAGAGTTTCATGCTCGACGTCGTAGTGAGGACAGAGACATAAGACGTGTTCAACCGTTTCTCTGGTTCCACAAGAGTCGCACATGGGCGTATCCCCCATTCCAATGCGCAAAGAGACCTTTGTAATACTGTCGCCTCAGAGCGGGAAATGTTTGGTGGCACTTCTAGCGCTGAGGGATAACGTTTAACATTTGTTAGAGAGTGAAAAGTGGCTGGAGGACATAATTCCTTAGTACTACGCATAATTTCATCAGTGGTCACCAGCGTTATTTATCTACGGAAGCCAGCGCTCTAGTAATAGAACTTCAAGCCATCGACGACGCTGGGCAAGATGCCGCATCTAAGCTGCCTACAACAAAACAACTACATATCTTCACTGATTCTTTAGCGACTATTCATAAACTCAAGAAGGTTTTCAAGGCGATGAAAATCTGCGAGACGATACACAGTATGAATAGTAAAACAGCTACTTACGTCTATGTACACTGGGATCAAGGCTATGCTGCCAACCTTCTCAACATTGCTGCTGACCAGCAGGCACACTGGCCTCCTATTCCCGATCTTCCGTCTATTCCCCTCCCAACTCAACCCCTTAACTCACTCCGAGCCTGTAAAACTTTTCTCCTGCAGGACACACGCGATCTCACCCCACTGCGAGTCTGCTCCCTCCCCTTTCACCTTACTAGGGCGGAGGATGTTGTGCTTAGGAGGCTTCGGGCCGGGGTGGCCCTTACACCGGCTGTGATCTCAACGCGGAACTGATCGCCTTCACCACAGAGTGCTACGTGTCCATACTGCTGCGTCCCAGTGGTGGAGGCCGATGCGTACCACATAATATGGGCATGTCCAGGCTTACAATCGGAAGGCTCGCGTCTCCTACGGCGAGCCTGCCTCCACTAGTGTCACAACCAGCTATGACCGCTGGATACATTATAACAGATTCCACAAAACGCTGCTTCAGTTCATACGCAACACAGGCGTCAGAGCACACATATAATACACATATACACACGAATAATAATGCCTTAAGGGCAAGCCATCATAGCAATAAAAAAAAGAGAAAAGAGATACGGCCACCCGCAAAAGATAAACAAATACACGTGTCAATATGGCAAAAAAATGCTTTGTTCCTGAATGGACAAAATGGCTTTACCGAGTTACAACTTCTTTCGTGGTTGAAACTTAGCCTTAAAAGTTCCGAACGGCCAGCGGAGTAAGCAACAGTTTCCGCCGTCGTTTTCCCAGCCCTCATTCCCGAGATCACAAAGAAAAAAGCTACTTCAAAATCGTACAGCATTTTACAACAATATTTTACCAAAGTCACATTATATGTAGCAAATGAGTATGAAATTATTCTCATTTATTTACAATTACATCTTAAAAGAACACAATTGCCGAGTAAACAAACGAAAAGCGCGCCTCGTATTCTTTCGTTTAGTCATCCATGGTCCAAGATCGCATGAATGCTTGGTGAGAGAGGCTGAATAAGAAAAGCTCAACACAAATGAAGTCGCTCATGATAAACTTTGGTAGGCCGTCTAGACAACAGTGAATGTATGTATTAGTCAATTTCATAGCATCCGAGATTTACGTGACCAGGTTGTAGGTTGTCTCAGCGCCATCCTCCTAGCCACCACGTAACTAAAGCCTACGCACATATTTGCCTCCGTTGAAGCCAAAGTCTTCGCACCATTATCCATGGCCGTCACAATCCATACCGAAATTTCCGTTGATAAACTATGCATCTTTAGATGAGTTCTTTCTTATGCATGCATGTGACAGACTGGGGAGGTACAAATTTTACCATGTGAACAATAACCCGGTCCACAAGTTGGGATAAATCGATCCGCTTGCTGTACATTAGGCGCGTTGTTCATGTTGGTATTGCTGAAAGCAATAGCAACATCAACGGAAAATGAACATGAACAAGTGAGTTGATTTTTGACATTATGAAATACTTAAATCTCAACAGAAAATAAAAGAGAGGTTTACACAAAAAACTTAGGAGAGGGCGCTGGCTCTGGGCACTGGACCAGTGCTAAAGCTTTCAGCGTGCGTCTTATGCGTTTCGTGTGGACTTTTGCTTCGTATTGCTTGTGACTGTTTCAGCATGCTCATATTCGTTCTTGTTGGTGAAAGCACTTATGGCTACAAGCCTCACTATGACCAACGAATCAACGTGTAGTATACCTAAGGCGACATAGTGTGTTTTCGGACTCCAGTTCGTATAAGCGCGGTCTCCTACGAAACCTTTTCATCCTCTAAAATAACCTACCCGCTTGCTCACCTTGTTGACTTCATGTATACGTTATTTTCCCCTCATCTGTACTGGTCGTCATTACAACAAGATTTACATCGTTTATGCCACCTGACCTAAATGTTTCTACCATCGCAATACCGATTGAATCGCCCGGTGGACCCCGTTTGTGACGGAGGAAGTGATTCTCCAATAACAGGGATTAAGACCAAAATAATAACTTTCAGCACATCCAAATAGTTCACCACGTTTACAAGGAAAAAGACAAATGAGCAAATAAACAAGCACAAAAGTATGGTGTGTTTAAAGCTGTCACCTTCACGCTGTCCAAGCAAGAACACGATTCAAAAAGGAACAAGTAGCATTGGGCTGCAAACAGCATTACGAACAGTCAAGCCACAAGAGTGTGCGACTTCGACAGGGGAAGCATATAACATAATTTCCAACTGCACATTGCGCCTTCAGTAGCCAACGAATATGTCAGAAAACGCTGCTGCAACAGAGCTGCGCCCTACTAGACTTTTGTCAAATGTTAATAAGGACCCTGCTGTTTTCATGTCACCTTCGGATGCGGTTAAACAGTAGACGAGCCGTAGCATTCTGTAATAAAATTTAAAAAAGGGGACCCACCATTAAGAAAGGGCATTAGATAGCACCAAGCTTCACAATTTATCTTCGTGAGGCTGCGCAAAGGAAATGTTTGTCCTTGTCTTCGGCATACAGACCTTTGGTGATATATGAGGCTGCCTCCAATCGCAACGTTTTTTATTACTGTTTAAAACAGCAATTGGTGCTATTTTTTCACTTTTGCCCAAAAAAGCTTCAAGCCCTGTGAAAATGTAACAGAACAAGGAAAAATATGTCTCCTGCGTTTTATTAGAACATGTATTTCTGTGATTTTTATACTGGAAAAAATATAGCACTGAAGGTGAAATATTTATGCATAATTACCGCAGCCAAATGAGGAATAATATGGTAATATAGTGCTTTAGCTGCAACAGGCACGTCTTTTTTTGTCAATGTACAGATTTCAAAAGGTCATTTCAGCAAATTAAAACAGGAATATCCTTAAACTTACATTTTTCTCAGTTCAGGACCAGTGTGGTCATCATACACAAGGTCACACGTAGATAACTTTTAACTTTTCGGAAAAATGCAGAACCGCACAGCATTTGGAGCTTAGCAGCTATAAATTATTTAGAAAGGTTGCTGTGCTCACTTTTAACTTGCGTATGCCATGATAGCGTGGCCTATTATACTCGCATATATATTCAGTGCTTCACGAAATTCAAACTAGCTACGTGCAACGTCTACTTAGGCAGTAATTGTGTTACCATGGGCTATACGGATGCTTTCCTTGCATATATCTTGTCAATTTTCATTCTCGGTGCATTACAGAACTTCTTCTACCACCCTCCTTACGAACTGGCGACCTTTATGCTTTCCCGCTTTCACATACACAGCTTTATATATATATATATATATATATATATTTGCAGGAACTGAAAGACACATGTCAAGTAATTCAAGATAGCTTCCACAAATGCATATTCGCGCCATTTCTACAAATGTCTATATTAGCGTATACACAAAAAAATACCAGAAGACATAACTAAATATCCGGATGCAATATGATCGACGTTGTGTCTGTGAAACGCTATAAAACGTTAATGGAAATGCGTCCAATGTACAGCGTAGGAAATTGCCCACCGCGTGTAATCGCTTGTAGCCAGCAATGTTTGAATTTGTTTTGTGGTGCACGAAGTTAATTAAGCTTGTGGTGTGAACGCGTATACTAATATAGTCAAATAGTTTAAAAAACCTCTCCCATTGTTTCTGTAGCGCCGTCCCACCTTGGCTAGCGCCAGTGCGAAGAGGAAAGGAGCCTGTTCTTTAGGCTATGTTCCATCTTATTACGCTAGCGTAAGGAAACAACGCTGAGAATGACCAACACAATGGGAAGTGCTAAAAGGTAATGTTCTGATTGATACCTGACGCTATTTTGAAAACACATGGCGAATGAAAACAGAACTACTGAAAACGGCGCTGCAATTGTCGACCACGGGATTCAATTGCAACGGCAGAGGGGACCATGCAAAACTCCTAATTGCCGCTGCAGAAAAGGATCGTATTACCCAAATTGACCTCAATAAAGTTATTTCACTCACCCAAATATACAAGGGCAAAAGCAGAGCACCCGGCGGAAAAGCAACGACTAACATTTCATCTATTACTACAATCCTCAAGGAATCCCAAACGGTCAAGAAATTTAGTGGTCATTATGGCGTCGAAATTGTGTTCTGTGAGCGAAACTGAGAAGTTTTCAACGAACGTGTGCAGACGGAAGCAAAGGAGAAGGAGGAATAGAATAGAAAGAAAGACATGAAGGTACAGCCAGTTCTCAGACCAGCTGGCGACCCAGTGCTAGGGAAAGGGTGTAAGGGAAATAAAAGAAAAAGCAAACCTTACGCTATGACGTTCGACACGCGTAAAATTCACGGCATGTACCGAAAACTTTCTGTACAAGAAAATAGTACAATACAAAAAGAAATTTTAAAAAGTCGCAGTTTCGCCCGAAAGGCGAAGCGTCGATTGCGATAGCAAAATAGTGGACAGCTATACAAAGTAAGGGTAGTAGTTTAATCGGCCGTATAAACTTGTAAACATAGGCACACTAACTAAATTAGCAAGCATTGTGTCACGCGCGCACAAGCACGCATGAACGCATCTCACTCGATGACCGCGGAAACTGGCTGTAAAAACGCTGGAGTGAGTCAGGGAAGCAGCAGCAGCAGCGAGCGAATTGAGCTTCGGGCCAGCGTTCGCATCAACGTGATCTTATCCGCGAAAACACATGGAGGGCGGACTCTGCTTCCGTCGCAGATGGCTTTCAAGATACAGCCGCGCGAGCCGGCGCTCGTGACGCCGAGCGCGCCCCACCCCCTTCCCCCTGTAGTCTTCCGGCCTGGCGGAAGAAGCTCGCAGCCGCTGTAAAGCGTGGCCCCTCAACCTGCCCACCTTCACCCCGGAGACTTCAGGCGCGGCGGGAGCACGCGGCCGCAGTAAGGCGCGGCCCCTCCATCTCCCTACCGTCCCCCCGGAGCGTTGTGCGCGACTGGAAGACTGCTGTTAACAGCGCAACCCTTCAGACGGGAACACAAGACGAGAAGACGACACCCCGAGCGCTGACTTTCAACAACGTTTTTTTGAAGGAAACACGGCTTCTTATACATTTGGTTATAGGAGTCAAATGTGTCACAGAAGCGTCATTGCACATCATGTGACACACGCACTTCTGCACATTCACGAAAAAGAATGCACGTGCAGAAGCTCAAGTTCGTTACCTGTTAGCAACAAGGACGGCGTTCTAACACATTGGTCGCGAAGTCTAGCAATTTCGGCTGCCTCAATAATTTCCCGAACCAGCTAGTCATTGTGTTTTTTCAGCACTTCACAACCTTTGAATTCTGCGGCACAAGCTTTGGAGGTGCAATCTCTGACGTGGATGCCCAAATTCCTGCTCGCCTGCTCGACGTTAAGTTTATGTTCTTTTAATCTTGTGTTTGCGCATCTTTCAGTTTGCCCTGTATAGCTTTTCCCACATCTCAAAGTTATAGCATACACCACGGCTTCTGCGCAGTCCACAAGGCGGCTCTGGTGATTTATCGTGCACCCTTGCTGCCCTGTTGGCTCTTCTGCATTGGCGCGTCGGTAAAGGCTTTTCAGTTATCGCCCTATCTTTTTCAAATGGTGAGATATGTTGTGCACATACGGCAGGGCCACAATCCTTCGCTTTGCTTTCATTTTTGTGTTGCCGCCACCTTGTTCGCTTGTGACACGCTCGAATTCTAGGTTCTTGCTCGTTCATTCCGCAACAGACACAAGAAGGTGCGACGGGTAACCAGCTGCTTTTAAGACGGTCAACCTGGCGACGAAAACTTTGTTCTATCGCGTGGGTGCACTATTTTCTAAGTGCATTTGATAAACGAAAGTTAGCATTGGGTCTCTTCACCAGTTTTGAATGCGCTGATTGAAATGTCAGTGGTGCCTTGTCGCCACTGCCATTTGCTGTCGCCACGCCACTGCCACTGATTGCTAGACTTCGTGACCAATGTGTTAGCACGCCGATCTTGTTGCTAACAGATAAAGCACTTGAGCGTCTGCACGTGCAGTCCTTTTCGTGAGTGTGCAGAATTGCGTGTGTCACACGATGGTGCAATGACCTGCCGGTGACACGTCGGATTCCTATGGGGAAATGTATAAGAAGCCGTGTTTCATTCAAATAAACGTCGTTAAAAGTCAGCGCTCGTGGTGTCGCCTTCTCGTCTCATGTTCCCGTCTAGTGTTTTGCGCTGTTAACACAAGGGTGGAAAACCAACAAGCCCGAGCTGCGGTTCTAGTGGAAGGCTGCGCTTCCTTCCCGCTTCACGCCCTTGTGTGCGCGAACCGCGATTGCCGGCTCACCTTCGCATGCTTTCACTCGCACACACAGAGTATGGGCTGCGGCGACGATTTTGTCACCCGTGTACTTTATACGGAACCTCACGGCGACGGCAACGACGATGACGATGGCGGAATGTTCTCTAAAGTGCCCATATAATTGCTATCGCAATAATATATTAGCTATGTAGGAACGACACTATGATAAAACCAGAGGTTCACAGGAAAGAAATGTACATATGACCTCGTTAATTTCCCAGGAAACTTGTCAGCGCACTGAACCAGATCCAAATGTAAACCCACTTTCGCGGATACTTCTCTTCTAGGAATATTGCGGAAACGAACAAAAAAAATTTCAGGAGTATGCCACGATGTGCCAAACTGCAAGGTAATCTGTCAGCCAAAGGTGGGCGAATATTCCCAGTTTTGGTTTTCCTCACTCCCCCTCGCCATTCAAACCGAGACTTCACCTCACCTTCAACCTCCCCTTGTAAAAGTTGCCACTCCTCCTTCATGGTCACCTTCAGCCAACAAGGTGTCCGCTCTCCGCCGACAATCGAACTGTGTGAGCAATTTTCCTTCCACCCTCATCCACCCTCAACTAGCAAAAATGTGTCGTCGACCTTGGACACGCATTTCCAGCGCTAAAGTAAACAGTTAACTTGATCTGCGAGTGAAAATTGAATATCTACATCAGCAGTGCTAACAATTAACACAATTGTTTGTCTTTCAACTGCCTATGAATCAGCGGCATTCGCATTTTATCCGGGGCTGCTTTGGAGGAAGGACAGATGATTATCAACTTGGCAACGTTACCCTGATTAGAGCTCCGTATTGTTATAATTTGGCGGTAAAATTCTAGTGTGTCTTTTTCGATATTTGCATAAATGTTACAAGGGGGCGCGTCGTAGCCGACAATAACACAGTTTACACGCACTGTAACAAGATAACCTGACATAAATCTGCATACTGGGACGGTTTAGCAATGATAATAAGGTGGTCATTCACTCACAGACTAGCTCACGGTCTGTTTGACGCTTAATAGACATAAATGAACAAACATCCACTTGATTTTCATAGAGTGTGAAACCTGTTCTCATTTCAAAACATTATCACTTTTTGCTTGTTAATGGTCTTGGTGCCAATCGTACGCTTTTTGCGGATGTGCCTCAACAACAGACTTTGCTGTAAGGTAGATGCATGGAAAGTCATGCACACATATTTTCGCGTTTCATTCACGTGGCACGGCACGCTAGTATTAATTATTCACTTTTTAGCAGTACATCACTGTTTTTGCACAGTGTGTTTACAAAAACTAAATACCTAGTACAGAGAATTCAAGTATGCAGGGGTGAATAGATGACGTAACGTTCGTTTGCTACCTTTTTCAAAGCCTCAACCGCAATGAACTGGAGTGCTATAGTGTTACTTTGGGTCAGTGCAGCAGCAGCTCGAAAGCCGTTGGTATACTGGAGGAACATCGCGAGCCTAAATCGTTCTATACAGCGCTATAGGAGTTATTCCTCTAATAATGCGCACACGGAAAGCTTCCCATTCAGTAAGGACTGCAGACAAGAGCGTGAACTGCAGTGTTTTGAAACAGCGGGGCAGGGGAAGAAAGAGTCTAAATGAAGGGAAGCTGTATTGCCTGGTCTGTCTTCTTCTGCCTGGCTTTCGTGTTGCACGAATACCAAAACAAAGGCAGACGATATACATTCTCTGCTCTTCTCATCAATATATCTAGAAGAAAACAGAATATATTTGAAGCTCGACTGTCAGCCACATCGCCAAGTGTTACGTCGTATTTTCAAACTGCGTGTGATGCGGTTGATATGCGCCGAAATAATAAGTACAGTGTAACACACAGAAACCCGCACATGGTAGAGTAACTTCTATTTTCCACAACTTATTCAGAAAAAATTCAAGGGCTGTTTAAATTTTGGGTAACACTTATAATACTTCCAAGTTTCGTGTCATTTGGCCGTTCGGCACTGCTTGATGCGCGTAGAAAAAGCTATAATATTGCAGGTCCCCGAAAGTCAGAATCTTTGGACACGGCTACCCGCTTGCCGTCTGCAGTCTGTCATTGCGCCGACGTGACAACATGACGTCGACATGACATCAGCAGCTGGAATCGCCACCGCGTCATATAGGCCTGACATCGTCAGTGTTACCCTGCCTCGGTCACGCCTCACTCAATCCACCCTGCCTCCCCCTCGGCCTCACAAGTTTTCTGACTGCACTCCTCCATTAACCCTGACGTCTCTCATTTTAGGGTGAGGGAGCTGACGGTGAGGATGCCCTCATGAGGGCCCACCCTCGTGACTTTGTCGTGAGGGTGAGATCATGCTTGGTGTCAGCATGCCTTTAGTCGGCTTGACAAGGCTAGAATAAGATTCGGCGACTCTTCTTCATCTATTCGTTTTTTTTTTCTTCCGCCATACGTTTTCAAACCAACGCAAGTTGATAGTTCGCGCTTCACCTGCTCCCTCTCACTCCTGCCCGTTCGTTCTTGTTTAACCGTGTTTCCATACGCTAGCGCAGTAAGATGCAGCTTCACCAACTAGAATAAATTTAAGCATATCGTTGTGAAAGAGTTGCTTTACATGAAAAGTTACTAATGAACTCCCGCCCGGCCTCACAAGTTTTTATGGCGATAGCAATTATATGGACACTCGAAGCGGATTTCTGCCATCCGCGTCGCCGTGGGCGTCGCCGTCACCCTGAGGTTCTGTATAAAGTCCAAGGGCGATAAAAATGTCGCCGCTCGTGATATGCTGTATGTGCGATTGAAAGCGCGCGACGGTGAACCACCAATCGCGGCTTGTGCCTGTAAGGGCGGGAAGCGAGAAGGAAGCGCGCAGTCTTCCAGCCGTGCTCAGCGCTCAGGAGGGAGGGTAGGGAGGGGCCGCGCTTTACTGAGGCCGCGCGCTCCCGCCGGGCCGGAAGTCTCCGAGGGGAGTGTGGGCAGGAGGAGGGGTCGTGCTTTACTGCGGCCGTGCGCTCCCGCCTGGCCGCAAGGCTGCGGGGGAAGGGGGGGGGGGGGCTATAGGGAGGGGCCATATTTATTTATTTATTTATTTATTTATTTATTTATCACAGTACCATAATCTTAATCCATAATGACATAATCTCAATCCTGGAAATTCGGAGGCCACTCTGCGCTTGTTCATACTCCGCGACAACGTTCTCTACTATCGCAGCTCACATCCCGAAGGACCAGAATTTTTACTCGTTGTGCCACGCCATCTCCGGAAATCAGTTCTTGGGCAGTTGCATGACGCACCTACTGCAGGTCACCTGGGAGTTTCTCGTACTTACGACCGCGTACGGCGCTGCTCCTACTGGCCAGGCCTGGACCGCTCTGTGCGCCGCTACGTTGCAGCCTGTGCGCTCTGCCAGCGCCGCAAAAAACGTGCTGTGCTGCCCGCTGGACACCTTCACCCTATCGATGTGCTTTCAAACTTTCTTTCGCGTCGGTCTCGATCTTCTCGGCCCTTTTCCGACGTCGACATCTGGCAATAAGTGGGTCGTTGTCGTGACTGACTGCGCGACCCGCTAAGTCGGTTTCACATGCAAGCGATTGAGAGAATGGAGCGAACAGCAGCGCGGCGCTGCGAAGTTTTTCGCGAGGTTTCGTTTCACATAGACTGCAGCCGTGCTTTTTCCACCGCTCCGAATATCGTCCTATGCGCAGGCATCTTGTTTGTATATCGTCGCCTTTGTTGTAAATAGTGTAAATACATCTTTATATGCGACTTCCGCAAGCGTAACAATATATTTCTGTTATATGGATTTAATTGTAATGGTGCGTTTTTTCTCAACTGAAATTGTAGACACTTGCAATGAGATATTCTCAATGGGTGACCTCCATAGCCACGCTGCCGCAAATATCGGCTAAATGATGAGTATAATGTCGGCAAATAAAATAGTGTTTTGGAGGATAAATGTGCCAGTTTACTTACATAGATAAGTAGTAGCATATATTAGTTTCCCACGATGATTTTTCCACGTGCTTTCTAGAAGATATGTATATAATAGTTATACAATGCTCGCTTGCCTATTGCTATATGTCACATTAGCCATCTGTCCTGTTCGTCACTTTTTATTCCGCTTTGTTGTGCACGCTGCGGAACACACCGCAAAGCCCTGAAGGTTACTCTCTTCAAGAGCGAAAAAAAAAAGTTATGAGGATGCGGGTCTTTCAAAATGTCAGCACACAGCTGAATATTTTCTGCTCGCGAGAAGGAGCTCATTACTGAAGTATGACGTTTTTTACATTTTGGTGACATTTAATTGCTGCTAAATGTCGGTATCATTAAAGTCGACTGTATTACTTAGCACTAAGTGCGGCGACGCAGTGGGTTTTATTTAGACGTATCACCAAAATTTGCAGTACTATGATCTGTCGTGGACTTTTCTGTCAAGTGAACGACTGGTTGCCAATGCTTGACGTCTACAAGTCTCAAGATAACAGGGCTCAAAATTTTAAATAGTTCAAGGTAATAATTACCTGAGGAGAAGCAGCTTATATTTTTGTACTTGCACTCTTCATTTGGTATAACTGGCGAGAGGAACGTCAAATGCATTAGTTCGATTTTAGTGTGTTGCTTCCGAGAATGCAGCATGCCTAGTGATTGCCGCAAGAATTGCTCGTAGTTACGATGTTTCACTGGTATTAAAATGTCAAGTCAACATTCGTTTCCAAGAAACAGCTCGCAGCTTCGTTCGAAAGGCGAGGAATTGTTAGCAATATCCATATATCAGATAGCTACACGAAGTAATGTTGGCCATTTTACTGGCGTTAAAATATCGAGGCGGTGTTCTTTTGCGAAGAGAAAGTAGCAGTTTCACTCCAAGACGAAGAATTGTTAGCAATAGCGATGTATCAGACAACAGCATAAACTAAGGTTTGCAGTTTTATCGCTCATATAAACTGCAGTAAACATGCGCTTCCTAAACAAATAAAAAAGTCGCAGTTTCATCCAAAAGGCAAAGCATCGATTGCGATAGCAAATAATAAGACAGCTATACAAAGTAAGCAAACAACTTTTATCGGCCCTCTAAACTTGTGAACATAACAGCATTGTGTCAGAATTTGAATGTGAACTGCAGGGTGAGATTAAATTCAAGCATGGTGTCACGCGCGCACAAGCAAACATGAACACTTCTCACTCGATGACCGCGGACACTCACTGTCAAAATGCCAAGGTCAATTTACTCACTGCTGCTGCCACGCTTCCTATCGCTTCAACGCTAACTTAGCGGCGAGAACACAGCACACACGAAACCATCAACACTCAGCGCACCTTGTCTCCATCGCAGATCGCTTTCAAGTTAGTTAGGTCGCTTTCAAGAGGTATGCAGCCTTAGCGGCTGCAGACCTCTGCTTAATGACTGTGTTATGGTTGATTCCCTTTGCTGCAAAATATCCCTTTCCAGTTTATACTGGGTTTCCTATTCATGAAGGGGCGGCGCATACGCAAATAGTTCCCATAAGCCACGTACGCCTCCCGTGGCCCGCGACCCTGCCACTGGCAGGCGCACATCGAAGCGGCAGACATTATGTTAGGTACGCCCCAGTGACACGGGCCGATCACTGACGACAAAATAGTGCAGATCCCATGCACTGTGGTAATCTACGTAATGCGAAATATTTGTCAGGAGCTTGGCGCTCCATCATTGTTTAGAACTCCGCAAAAGAATACCAGGTGGACCAACGAGTTGCTAATTAAATTCAGTCGTTTGTGCAATTTGGTAATTCAGTAAATGTGTGTGTGGGGGGTCACGAGCGTGCTTGTGTGTGATGACAGTAGCACGACGACACCCACGTTGTAAACGATCGTATGACGGCAACATCATGTGTTCTACACCTTCAGTTACAGTGGAGCCTACGACATGGCGATATTTGGGTTCTACATAGTTAAAGCACGAGCGTAAACGAGAGAATCATGGATTCTGATTTCATCAGCGACTATAGGTGTTATGCAATGGCACATACATGTGGCTATTTCATGTGGTGTGTGTTCAAACTACGATGGCATTTATACTTCGGCTACGAAATGTTAAAACTTGATTAACTTGGGTGATCATGAAGTCTCTACAACGTCGTAATTTTTATAGCGTAAGCGGCTGCGAGGAAAGTACGGGACAACGTTGCCCGGTCCCCATGATAGTGCACTCTAACACGGCCCCTCAAAGCGCGAGCTGCCGCAAGAAAATACAACAATTTGGCACGGGATGCAAGCACCGAGTGTGTTGAAGAGCTGGCTAGCTTTGGAACGCGATAAGCTTGCGTGTGATTGAAATAAATTCCGGGATTTTACGTGCCGAAACCATGATTTGCTTATGAAGCACGCCGTAGTGGGGGACTCCGGATTAATTTTTCGCCATCACAGGATTTTTAACGTGCCCCCATTGCGCACGAAACGGGCGTTTTTTTTTTTTGTAGTTAGCCCGCATCGAAATGCGGCCGCTATAGCCGGGATTTGAAACCGCGACCTGGTGCTTAGCAGCGCAACATCATAACCGCTAAGGCACCACGGGGAGTTCATATGTTCTCTTCAGGTTCTTCAGGTTCCAGGCCATGTTCTGCCTGGAAAAAATACAACGAAGCCACTAAACAATACGACTCATTAAAATCATACACAAAACGTGATTTCTTTTCTACTACCGTTCCAAACATGCTGCAATCTAACCCGCGGTGTTTTTGTAAAACGATAAAACCTGATAATAATAGTTCTATTTCACTATGGTGATAACTCTGACTCACCCATTTCTGACTGGGATGTTCCTGATGCCTTGAACCTTGCATTTTGTTCCATGTTCACAAAAGAATCTACCAATGAAATTCCAAGTTTTCCATTTTTCGATTTTCCACCAATGGAAGGTACTGATATTAGGCCAGCAGGCATCGTTAAAGTAATAGATTCTCTGAAATGATCCTCATTCTGTGGTACAGACGCAATCAATGCCAAAGTGTTAGAAAATACGAAGTATGTGTCTAGTTCGATCCTGTGTATCATTTTTCAGCAGTCACTTGACAAAGGCAAAGTTCAAAGAGACTGGAAAATAGGGAAGGTCATTCCGGTCTTCAAGAAAGGTGATCGGTATTCCCCAGGTAACTGCCGTCCCATCTCCCTCACCAGCGTATGCTCCAAAATCATGGAACACATGATCTACTCTCGTGTTGCTAACTTCCTAACTTCGTCGAAATTCTTTCACCCAAATCAACACGGCTTCCGGAGAGATCACTCATGCGAAACTCAGTTAGCCTTATTTATTCATGATATTCATTTAAACCTCGACCATGACATTTCAACTGATGCCCTGTTCCTGGATTTCTAAAAGGTTTTCGATAAGGTTCCGCATTCTCGTCTTTTGCTAAAGTTATCACACCTAAACATTCATCCATTTGTTTTTAACTAGATCCAGTGTTTTTTTAACTAACCGAATACAGTTCGTATATGATAACAACGTTACATCTTCTGTTTCCCCCGTTCTGTCTGGTGTACCTTAGGGTACTGTTCTTGGGCCGCTCCTATTCTTAATCTACATTAATGACTTGCCATTTGCTGTAACTTCTGCAATACGTCTTTTTGCTGATGATTGTGCACTGTACCACCCTATCAATAACCTCGCGGACGTAACTTACCTTCAAGAGGATCTCTTTCATATTCAAGACTGGTGTGCTACTGACAGCTGCTTCTCCGCCAACAACTTTTCCTTTGCCGGCATCCCCGGTGCGGACGACCGGGGATGCCGGCCGTCCGCACCGTCTCTTATCTCCACACGGCTCTGACCTTTTCTATGCGCTGTGCATTCGCCGCTCAGTTTCCGTTGAAGCGATTGACCGCACGAACCTGCGCTTGCTGCCAGTGTTTTGGCAGTCGTTGGCTGCGGTCATTCTGTGTGATCTATTCATGTTTACTTGTGCGCGCTGACACCACGATTGTTAATTCAGTTAGTAAGCCAATGTGTCCAAGTTTATGCAGCCGATAAAAGCTAATTATGCAGCCTACCCCGAATAGCTCTCTACTAATTTGCTATCGCAATTGATGCTTCGCCTTTCGGGCGTAACTGCGACATTTTTACAACTAACTTTGCAGGAGCAATAACCTATAGGTAAATGCTTACCTATAGGTAGAAATTTAGGAATGTAATAAATTAGCCAAGTCTAGTTTAGTCTAACTCACAAACTTAGTGGCGTTGATACCTCGCCTAAAGTCAACATTTAGCTCTGCAGGACTATGCGCTCATCCCATTCCAACTACATTCCGGAATCTCAGGCTCCCACTGCATATCCATTCCATCTGCCTGACTGGTGCCTTCATTCCAGCCCTATTCCATTCCGGGTATTTGATTATGTAGAATTATTCTGTAGTAATTGTAAATCCGGTGTTGCCACTCCGAAACTCTGGTACCGACGTAACTCAAGCGTATAGGTGAAACCTGTGTTGTAGGTACAGCAGACATGATTTCTGCTTTTCAATGTTTAGGTGGGTTCTGGCCGCGTAAGCCTAGCGAAATACTGATATTTTATATTTGGCTGAAAATGTATACCTACAGCAGTACCGCGAGTGCACCAAACAAAGCTGCGATGGATCACTGCATATGTCGATGTAAGATCAAACGCTGATGATCTCAAACTAGATAGTGGTTTAAATAAATACGTTTATGTCTCGCTATTAGGAATGAGGCTAAGACACAAACAGCAGCGTTCGCAAGTATATAAATCACCCTTCTCGATTTGACGTCAATAGTACAAGCTGTGTTCAGCACAGTGTCGGCCTTCATCAGCAGTTTACATTTCTGTTGGCACCGGCCGTGGCTTAGATTATCTCGTCCACCATCTCGATTCAACATGCATTTCGTCGATAGCTTTTGGCATCGTATGCGTCGCTCCGGTAGGCCTTGTTGCGAGTGCGACCTCTCATAGAAGAACGTAGAACATGTTCTGGTTAACTGTCCTTTGTTTTAGCAGCATAGTTGTGGCTTTGATGTCAGTAATGAATTGCTTGGTGAGGCCTGTTGAGTATTCTTTCAGAGCATAAATGTTGCTCAATTGTTCATTAGGATAAAGCGTACGCGCTGCCGTATGCTCTGAAAGCCTTAATAGCTTGTATAATCAGCTTTCATTGTACTGATGCATTCACACTTATCGAGTTATGGCTTTATTGGACTTGTTTTATGTTTATTTACGGACGTTGTGGTTTTAACGTTGATATTGATTTTATTCTTTACAACTGCAATAACGTGGCTTGAAGATGGGTTTCATGACGCGCATTTATTACCAGAAAGACGTAAATGTGCTGGCAGTATTGTGTTCATTCCCTCGAGTCTCTGCAATATTTTTGTTAAAGACTCGAAGTTATATTAGTGCTGCTTCGTTTACTTGCATGCAGTTGAAGAAACGACAAAGACCAAAGTTTTTTTTTCTTGCTTTCCTTTTTTTTTCTACATTCGATGAACATTATGTGCCTCTTTGAGGCAAGTGTTTTGTTGTCGGAATGAAGTGTTCCAGCTTGCAGCCTGAACTGCGTTCAAAGGCAGCATATATTTCAAAAAAAGGAGTTTGAAAAACAAAAACCCCAATAAAGGTTGAAACCGCATTTGAAAACTAAGGGTGCCTTCTTTTCCTCGACTCGCTTAATCGGAAGCACAAGCGATTGCTTGAATTGTTTTATTTTTGAAGCATAAAAGTCTAGCAGCCCAACTTGAATGGTTGTCCTTCTTCCTTCAGAGATGTCCTGAACTATTTATTGTGTCCATCGTTCACCATAACGTACAGCGGTCTTGCTTCTGGCGATACATTGCCGACTTCTCCGAGCATTTAAATACCGTCGAGAACGCTTCCATGTTTCCCATTGGAACATTGATTCTGGAAAAAAAAAGATAGCGTGATTTGTACGACGTAACTGATTGTCACAAGAAGACTATTCATATTTAGGAATCATTTTCGTGCACAACCAAATAATAAACTTCCGTCAATCGGCGCACATTTTCGCATCCTGAACCTACCTTTTTGTTTTCAGTAATCTTGCACGGAGTACGTTTCAGTCAGTCATGATAACAAAAATGCAGACGAAAAAAATAATCAGAAATAAACAAACTATCACTAGCAAAACATCACGAATAGCGTCACCGACTTGCGAACCCAGAATACTAGCAAAGATCTAAAATAGAGGGCTGTTCGGGTCCGGCAAAAATACAACTCGATAAGTGTATTGTCTCCTTGTTCTGGTTTCTTCAAAATCACTCGTAGGACATCGTGGGTTATAGCAAATTTTCTATTGACAGCAACATGGGATTTTAACAAACACCCCTAAGATGCACACACAAGCTCACCTTCTCGCTCAAATATTTCACGGTTACACAACTTCATTATCATAGAAAAACACAAAAATTGCGTAAATAATAAAAATTGACACAATACGGATAACCTCAATACAGCTACCTAGTGGTTTTGACAGAATTCTCTGTTTTGTGGAAGGACCTCTAAATGGCAATATTATGCTATAAAATATAATTTGGCACTATCAATCGCCTAACCGCCACTCACGCAAGCGTACTAGTTAGAGCGAATCGTTTGTGAAACCGAGGCTGTGACCCAGCGAAAAACTTCGTCTTTTAATTATTGTGGTAAGAGACCTGGAATCTTAACCCCACAACGCCCAACGCATCATTTCTGATACGCCAAATTTGATGCCTAAAAACGGATTTAAGCACTGGAACCCCAATGTAGAGACCATAATATCGTTTTTCATAAGCTGGAGGAAGCATTCAGTAGTGGAGAGTTCAGCATATTAATTGCCTAATAATTAATTACCGTACTAATTACTTCTAATAATTTATTATTTCACGGTATTCATCGTACCAATATACTAGTCTGCACCCGCCGGGGTGGCTCAGTCAGCAAAGGCGTTGCGCTGCTGAGCACGAGGTCGCGGGATCGAATCCCGGCCCCGGCGGCCGCATTTCGATGGAGGCGAAATGTAAAAACGCCCGTGTGCTTGCGTTGTAGCGCACGTTAAATAACCCCAGGTGGTCACAATTATTCCGGAGCCCTCCACTACAGCGTGCCTCGTAAGCAGAACTGGTTTGGGCACGTAAAACCCCAGAAAGAAGAAGAATATATACTAGTCTGCTCATGGCCAGAAAAAAATGTGAACAAGTTGTTTTGATTTTATTTTATGTGAACTGGTATTTGGGTTTTGTGGGGTTAATTTGTAACAATCCTGTCCATCAATGTGGTTTTTTTTTTCTTGCTCCACGCTGAGAGTCACTGATCGCAAATGATTAAGGCTTGGCTGCAGTGCTCCAGCCAATGAGGAATATCCATAAAAATGGGCTAAATCTGGGGCCTAATTAAAAAAAAAAAGAATTTTGTTCTCATGAATTAACACGGTCATTCCGAAGCCGCCTTCGCTGTAATGATAGATTCCTATGAACCGCCCTAAGGAGCAACAGCTTTCTAAATACGAGCCCTTTCCTTCGGGCTTCCTACTCTCATACATTTGTTATTAGGAGTGCATTTATGTATAAAGAACTGGCCACCTAGGAATGTTCAACCAACAAACTGGCGCAGGCAGAAAATCCATTGCTGTGCTATCATATACAACGAATTTACAGGCGCAGTGTTTCATGCAGGTGTTATATCATGATTCATAATTCTATAACAATTGAATTTACTTTGTTATTTCTATCTAGCATGCGTGAGTGTTAGAAACACTCAATGACTGTGAGACACGAGTGTCTGCTGTTTCTGAAAACAGATGTTTGCTTACATATGTGAGAGTATATTTGTTATCGTTGTAAAAAATTATCGCGCTTGGCAGGGACAACAATTGTACAACATTTGGTTTACGAGAAATAATAATGAATATTTACCTAATTACTAAATATTCGCTTATTGTCTATTATACTAATTACGTCGTGACACATATTGCAATTTAGAAATCGTAGCCGATGATTTCGAAAGTCATATTGACCTAAAACGAATTCTGGGGATGACGCCAGCGATATCTGTCACCAAAATATGCGCGAAATTGCATTTTTTGTTTGTTTGTAACGGTACAATCATAAGAAGGAAGTACATTCGTGTTGCAGTAATTTATGAGCTTCAATGCATCAGAAGGCGTTTTGTTAAAATTAGTGATAGGAGAGAGCATTTTTACCAAGAATATGACAGCACTTATCGTCAAAGTGTCGCTTGTTTCAAAATTAGTTCTACGTGGTTGTACAACACCTCATGCAAGCATTGGCATCGATTTGTGTATTGCAACATGCTCTCTGCAACAATTCGTTAACAAGTTGATTAGTGAATTAAAAAGTTAATATGGGTATTGATTTCCAAATTAAGTAATGTCCGCTTCGTGGCGTTATCCTGGTTAATGAGTAAATTTGTACTATTTGCCAGAAGTGAATTTTTGAAATTATGCTAACGTAAAAGAAATACTCGGCTTATACAGAGTTCTGTGTGAGCAGAAAAACAAAACAAAAAAGGAGCATATTGATGCACACGTCAGAACGCTAGAAAAGTTGCAGGCAACATTTTCCTTCTTCATTCATCGTTTTCAAGGTTTCATGCATTAGATTATTAAGGACGCATGAAACTCGAACGTGCCAAAATTTAAACACGTGCCTACTTCGCGGGCCACTCGGTTCGACGCACTTCCTTACAAGAGTACCATGGGGCCGTTCTTACGTGCTTTCATTGGCTGCGTATTTTAGGTATCGACTGCCCGTGTAGTACAATAACGCTGTCATAGTCGGACATGAATTACTTCTTAACAAATAAGCAAAAGATACGGGGTTCAACCCTGGGTGGTTTCGATTGGCATCCTACCGCTAAAGATATTCAAGTGGTCAAACACAGAGAACAGCGTAATGAAAGACCCACAATATTTTATGAAACTTTTTTTAAAACTTAGGCATACTTCGCGGAATATCACTGTCGGGAAGGCACGACAACATCAACATCTATGCATAAATACCACTTTCACTTATTCATGTCTAATTTAAATATAGAAATAAATTCCTGTTTCTGAATTGCGTACCACTTACTTCCAAGAAACGCTGACGCATGGTAAAGACGACACTTGGAGTTGCTTACAGAATCGTTATCGACTGCGAAAGCTATGCTGAGTAGGCTAATAAATGTCTTCTTTATGAATTTAAGGTTACTCGGCACAGCTGCATAAGCAATTTATGTGTATTCTAGTGAGATGCAGAATCACCTGAGCCTCCCGCTCAGATTCACATTACACGTCAGCTAATTGCAAAACAGAAGTGTATTAGATCCCATGCTTAATATGCACCACCTAGCTACGGCTTTTGGCCATCCAACATGACAAGAGACTACTCGCGTGACATTTGTGGCTTGTTAATAAGTTTTTATTATTTGCTTATGTAAGATCACGAACCTTCGAACCCCAGAAAAAGTACCGGCAAGCATCACAGCACCCTGACTAATTTACTATAATATTTGTTACTATATAGCACTTTCGGCTTCAGTAACCAGGCGATGGATTGTCATGACATCATGATACCTTGACTCGCTTCGTTCCTGCGATCGCTGCAGCTGTTACACGTGAGCGCAAAGCGCCAGAACGCGTGCAGCGTAGTTGTTTCATTTTGAGGGACAACATCATCGCACCTAGTCTTGCAGCTACACAACGTCGGCAAATTTTCACGTAGTCTCAACATCAAAATAATGTCGATGACACCTAGTCCCTACTTTAGAGACAAGCTGTGACATTATTATAAAGTACGGGTCTGTTTTGTTTCCTAGCCTTACATTCCAAAATATAAAGCTTTTAGCGCATACGAGGGAAAAAAAAACTGGAGAAAGTCAAGAAGACAACTCGTTATGATGTGTTCTTGATCCTGCACGTGTTCTCACCTTTTCTGAGCCAAAAATTTTTTCGTGTAATAGCAACTCGCCAAAACATACACCATAATAACCTACATACTTGCGAATTGTCCTCCTTATGCGTGAAATAATTATGTACCAGAATATCGACAACTTGAAAATTATGTGTCAGTACTTCTTCATTGCAGTTGTTTTCTTCATACTGAATGAGTCAGAATGACTGTCACCGCGAGAATTTTAGGCGTCAAAAAAAGGCATTTTTCATGACGTCGTTTTGGAAATAGTCTCACCTGTAGCGGTTTGGGGTGTGCGGATCGTACTGTATTAGTTCCCGTAAATATCCATCTCGAGCCTTGCTGCACCATACCTGCAATAGAAGTCAAATTCGTGCATATGAAATACGGCATGTTTCGAAGCTACGCCGACCTCAATTCTAGGCCAAACTCGGAAATTTGGATACTAAGAAAAAAAAAATTCCTCGAATGTATGCTGAACGAAAAACAAATGACATGCGACTGCGAAACGAACATGCAACATTGTCAAAATGGTGGGCTTGCGGAACTCTCGGATGATCAGATAGGGCGATATTTCATCTCAGGCCGCTGTGTTCAGTGAACGGTTTGATTAAGTGAATTAGGTATGTAGAAGGCATATCCAAGTTAAGGTCTCTGAACTTGTTCCGAACGATGCCGCGAACGTTTTCGACCTCCTTAATCTTCGGCAGAACAATGTCTGTCGGTACCGACATTCCTGCTTTTCTTGGTATACTCGTAAAATTACCAATACTTTTTTTATCCAGGTTGCGTTCAACTTTCTTCCGGTCGGCAGTTTCTGCCGGTTCCGGCCAAACCGCATTTTCGAATCTAAGGGGACCACGACTTTCAAACATAATTTTTCTCTAAAACGTGTCTGCCTAATTTCAGTCAATACGCTAGTAGTTCAGGTGGAATTCTTTGAGAAGAGCACGCACAGCTATGATGTCCTCTAGCGATAATTTGCTCATCTGGTAACTTACCATTGCGTTTGATATGAAGAACAACTTTTTCCCGGACAATTCCTCTAAGCCCTCTAGACGTGTGTCTTCGTGTCGCCGATTATCGTACAGAAGTTTGTTGTATGCCTGGAAAGCAAGAGACATCGTTATCATCCTATTTGTGTCCACTGCCAGGCAAAGGGCTCCTCCAATGATGTCAACTTTCCTGTGCCTTGCGCGAGCTAATGAATTCTTATGCCTGTGAATTTCCGAATTTCATCACAACGCCTCATTCTCTACCGTTCTTGACAACCAGTATGATTTAACATTTTTTTCAAAGTAATCAACTGCTTTCTCTATGTCACTTTACCAAGTCCCGCAAAAAATACGCAGCTTCCACTGTTTTGATCTCTAGAAGTTAACCTGCTGGTCACCAAATGGGGCCATTGTTCGTTTGCCTTAACGTCGTATCGGCCGTTATTGCAAAAAATTGAATGAACCCAAATTTCTTGCCTGGTTCATGCAATTCTGAGGAATTACAAAACTGACCATAGAAACGTGAAGTCTCCAACTTCGATTTCTAGAGAACTTTCCACAAAAATTTAAACACCCATAACACGGTTACGAGTGTGTAACCCAAATGTTTAAGCGTTAGGTGTGGTGTGGGTAGGCGATTTCTCTCCCGATCTCACGCTCGCCGAATTGCTTGTTGCTCTGAAGGTATTGCTTGCTTCATGACATTTTATTGTAATAAACGTTTCATCGCCTTCTCGTTCAAAGAAATGTGCTCCTATCCGACGCTCGAGTGCTTTCCGGCTTTCTACGCAACACTGGCGCAGCCGAAGGCGCTATAACGACGACGGCACGACGACAGTGGGATGACAATTCTGAAATGATGGTGCTGCTATAAGGACAGCGTGACGGTGATGGTACGAGGACAATGGAATGATGGCAACTGCATGACAATCATGGCATGGCGAGAATCGGATGGCGAGTCTGAAAGGTTGACGACAGAATGACCACGACAGCATCGTGACGACGTCGGCATGACAATAATCCGATGACGACGTTCAAATAACGATGATGGAAAAAACCTCGATGCCATCACGAGGAGCGTGTGACGATAGCGTAATGAGGACGGTCGTGTGACAATGAGGTCACAATTAGGATTGAATGAGGACAGCATGATTACAGTGGAACGGCGAAGTAACATTGATGCCAATGGTGACAGGCACATTCAAGGCATTTTGCCGCCCGTGAGGCACGAAGAGAAACTCCGTCTGGCGGTGTTAGAAAGAAACGTGCTTTGTATTATGTTACCGAACACTCCTCTCTCTTTGCTGGAAGTGGTCGTGGCGTCGTCTGCGCTTCTACGTGGAAGAACCCTCTGGCGTCTCTCTCGCCTCTCTCGATCACCTCTCTCGATGCGGATACCGAGAGAGGTGAGCGCTAAAGCCGAGAAACTAAGTGACGAGCTACAAAAGCCTGACGCCTTAAAATGCGAGAACCAACCAAGCATTCTGCAGATGAATTTTTTTTGTTACCTTAACTGCAACTTGTCACAGGAAAGACAGCCTTAAAAGGCGAGACCCAATCGTAGCATTCTACAGATTAAATTTTTCGTTACCTAAACTGCAATTTTTCGTCGGAAAATGAGGCAGCGAGTAGAAACCAGCTAACGGTACTCACCTTGAAAGCCGTCCGGATACCGCCATTGTCCGCTATATTCTCTCCTACGGTGTTGTTCCCGTTCAGCTGCATTTCATAAAAAAACAGCGTGTTATTCTTCCCGAACGTTCCGAAAACTCTGCATAGTTATTTATTATAGGAAAAATCTCTGCAGAACACTTTTAATTGCGATAAGTGAAGTCATCGGCAATGGTATGTGATTTGTGCTATAGTATATGGAGTAAATATTTTGACGTATTGGTCACAGAAGGCAGTTTGCCGCACCTTATTACTTTAGACTAAAGGGACACCAAAGAACACATTCAGGTGAATCACAACCACATATTATTATTATAGATGTCCATCCTCGCTTTCTGTATGTCAATATATGATTTCGTTGCGCAAGAAATTGCCGCCGAAGGTGGCACTGCCGCTCCGCAACTTGAACTGCACACTCTCCACCGCAGTTTACAAACTCGACAAAGGTCCCCTAAGGGAGAGCAGTATCTGTGAACCCTTGTTCCAGCCAACGTCCGCCGGAGTTGTTTAAAAGCACTGTCGCATTTTTATTTATTTCATCGATGTATGAAAGCTTGTACCAGTTGTCAAGTGCTTTAATTGCGTTTCTGAGGGCACCATTTATCATTTTTGTGCTTCTTTTATCCTCCCCTTTTTTACCTTTTCGCCTGTGCAGAGTATCCGGCAGGATACACACTCCGGTTAACCACTTTTTTTATATACTCTTACTTGTGCGAGAAAGAGAAATAACGTTTTTTTGCCAAAAATGTGGTTAGAGGAGCAGGTAATAAGTAGGAGCTTCCCCCCTCCCCCCCTTTAGACGACGACCGGCAGCCCCTGGGCCGCGGCGCCGTCTTTAGCCATTTGCACTATAGTCTTGCTTGAACATCTGTGTCCGAGCTGAGCAGCAGGATCTCTCATTGCTCCTCATGTATGCTTATTAAAGTTGGATGTTGTGTATCTGACTTGCTATTGCTATTATATTGCTTCTTTGTACATGCCCAGATTGTGTTGAAGGTATGCTCTATTGCTACAGTGCTTACATATGTCTGTGTATACGCCTGGCTGATAGTGACTGAAGGCAATGGGATTGGGGAATGTGTTGGTTTGTATTAGCCGCCAAGCCACCGATAGCCACTTGTTTAACGATCAATGTGCTGCCGGGTATCTAGCCCTTGCTAGCCTCTAATTATCTATTATTTCCCTATAAAATTTTTTATCTGGTGACACAATACATTTTATAATGCTTTCTTCAATTTCATTCTGCTGCACGTCGGCAAGAAGTTTACTACGTGAGTATATTTAAGACATCTCAAACACACAGAAAAAAGCCTTTTTGGTTTTGTAAAAAAAGGACATTTTTGAAACATATTGATTACGTGAAATGTATGAATTCTTGTGTCCTGTGTCTGCTACAGGAATACTAATCTCTTAGTCATAATTATGAGTAAAACTTACCGACATGTTCAGAGGCTTGACAGCGATGCTTCCATATTGCCGCTTAAAGCAGAGGGCCTTTCTGTCAAACTTAGTACGAGTTTCGTTCGTCCACCATTGTTCTAACCTTCCGTTTGCATCAAACTGGCTTCCTTCAAACGATAAAATAAGGACACGTAAGTAAAATATAGGAGTCTATATTGTACGAGTAAATTTTCTGGTAACCAGAAAGCTTTATTAATATAAAAAAATGCCTAGCAATACAATTAGTTTTGCACGCCCCTCCTCATGAATATGTCCGTGCAATTTTTGACGATCGTGAAATTAGTTGTTGTCAACGGTAGACACAATGGCGGGAAAATAGGGTATTGTCTGCGCCTTTTCCAATTACCGGAAAATACTGTACGCACGTGTTTTTGCGTGGTCTGGAGAATAACAGCAAGATCATTTGTCCTGACATCCATTCCAATCTATTCCCAACCCAGTGGAATTGGACGGACATCAACTAACACACTCGATCTAGTTGCTACGACTGTCCCAGATATTAGAGTCACTCAGTTTGTTTCCAGGCTTGAGCGACCACTATTTCATTCATTTTTCAAGCGAAGCTTGTTTGGCCTCACAAGTGTCGGCGGTGGCAGTGGTGGTGGTGGTGTAACGCTTAAACCCTATCGAAAGCCTACCGAAAAGTCGCGTCTCCTTCACTTGATATATACCGAAATTGGCATGTAAGGGTGCGAATGTATGACTAACATGACTGATCAATCATGACATCAATAAGATCACATAATCGTCAGGTATGTCCCGATTAACGACAGTAAAATCACGTGTCGCGCATACCTGGAATGGGTATGCGGGTATACGAGCCAGAGACAAGAAAGAAGGAAAGAAAGAGAAGAAAAAAAGACAAGGAAAGAAATGAATCACGTGTGGCTCATACCGGGGCCGCACATTTTAGCTCCGCTGGTGTACCATCTGTAGGAGGTGCAGTTTCGGCGGCCGGATGCGAAGGACTCGCGTGGTGCATTCCGACGAGGACCAGGCTGCGTTTGAGCAACGGCGCGTGAACTCACTCGTGAAAGGGCTAATTGTCGACGTGCCGATTCTAGCGTGAGGGCTTCCCAAGCCAAGGCGAAACGTTAGCAAAGAGCCGCGGACCCCGAGTTGCAGGAGCGTGGTGTCGAGGCCAAACGTCAGCGAATAGCCGCCGACCCTGAGTTTAGGGCAAACGAAGCGGAACGCCTGCCACAGCGTCGTGTTGCCAGAAGCTTCGCTTGCCGCCATTTTCTCGACCGGGGAAGGGCTGGTGATTTTTTTATAACAGCCACTGTCACACAAAGAATAAGTGCCTCTAAAGCAATACGAGATTACACGAAAGCATACTATACTTCAATTAATAGAGAACTTAAATAGTTTTTAGAGGATTGTATGCCTGGTTTCTTTTGATCGTACTGTTCAACATAACTGGAAGATTTTCGAAAACAAATTGCTATCACTGATTAATAAGCATATACCAACACGTATATTTCCTAAAAGAAGCGCTCACCTTGGTTTACCACAACATTAAAAAGGCTGTTAAACAACAAAGAAAGACAATGTCGCCTAGCAAAACGTGCTAACAACCCCTCACGTTGGCGCATCGATAGTGATAGCCTTAAAATTTATCGCGCCGCTATCGGCGAGGCCAGACAGGTTTTCTTTCATGATACACTTGACCAATAACCCATCAAGATTTCGGAATAGCGTTAAGCCCAGAAAAAGAACGCAATATCGTTTACGAATTTCGATGACGAAGGCTAAGATTGTTGCAATGGAATAACAAGTGTTCGCTAAATAATCACTCTGCTGGTTTATTGCCTAAACAACAGTACGTAACCAAACGACTCTGACTCGAATTATTTAAACAAATCAACAACAGACAATTTGCTGGCGTTCATTCTGAAATATCTAACGAATCTAACCATAGGCTGACTTGGAAAACTAAGATAGCGTGCTAAGAGCATGAAATCATATGCAATCGATCACGAAACTTCCTATAGGTATATTGGTGTGCACATAACGAATGATCTCTCAGGAGATACTCACGTTAATTATATCATTAACAGTACTAACCTAGCACTAGGATAACTACGCCACTATTTTGCTGAAGCACCGAGCTATTTAGAATTATTACTATATCAAACGTTAATTACACCAAACCGGAGTATGGGTCTGCTATCTGGGATCGACGCTTGCGTAACCTTCCAGATGCAAGAGTCTGTTCAGAATTCCTCAGCTTGCTTTATCTTAATAAACTACTCCCGTACTGCCAGTCTTTCACTGATGAAATGTAATCTTGGCCTTCCGAACTTGCTCTTAAGAAGAAAGAATTCACGTCTTTGTCTCTTTCATAAATTTTTTCTTGAACATGTCACTGATACGCGAACTTTTCCCACAACCATAGTATTTGTTAGCCCGTACTGATCACCAGTACAAGGTCGCCGTTCCTTTTTGCCATACTATCCTGTTTCATGATTCATTTGTACCAAAGACTAGCTCAGAATAGAACCACCTTCCCAGTGCTGTCGCCAACATTGAAGACGTACAGTCATTCAATGCCGCAGTTGTTAACCACTTCTCAGAACAACCTGCGCAGCTATTTGTTAATCTAATAATTTTACTTGTACAGAAAGGTATAGGCCTGCGCGGCACACGCAGCACAGTCACAGCGTAAGCTGGTGTTGTATTTTTTCAGTATATACCAATAATGTTGTTGTTATATTATTGCGATTGTATAAATAGAATGTACCCACCCCCTCTGTAATGCCCCTCGGTCTCTGAGGGAATTTCAATAAATAAATAAATAATTTCCAGCCACCATGGATAAGTTGCTAAAGTGTTCGATATGCAACATTATACTCAGAAGGTGGTACACATGGTCTCGCGTATTAAAATAGATACTTTGTGAAGTACCTAATGTTCTCACTTCATACAGAGCCCATCCATCCCTAATCAATTGCGGGAATTGAATTGGACATGAACCATTTAAACAATGCCCGAGACAATATCTGAGATAATATTGTTCAAATGGCCTGTCAGAAATCCGCTACCTCTTATCACGCGTTCCTAATCAATTGCTGCATTTGCACACGATTCACTCACACAAACAATACCTGAACCATCAATCAGGTAAGTGAGAAATCTGCGAAGTGAAATCAACCTCTCAATGTGGTTTTCATAGACTATGGAAAGGCATTTGATTCCGTAGAGATACCAGCAGTCATCAAGGCATGGCGTAATCAAGGAGTACCGAAGGCATACTTGAGCATCTTGGAAATATATACAAAGATTCCACAGCTATCTTGCTTGCCCACAAGAAAAGTAGAAAAGCACCTATCAAGAAAGGGGTAAGGCAAGGAGACGCGATCTCTCCAATGCTATTCACTGCATGCTTAGGAGACGCATTGAGGTTATTATATTGGGAAGGCCTAGCAGTGAGGATCAATGGAATCAACCAAGGGAAGGGAGGCGCAGTCGGGGACGGCAGCAAGTTAGGTGGGGTGCGGTAATTATGAAGTTCGCAGACGCTCGTTGGAATAACCCAGCTCACGACAGGGGTATTTGGAGATCGCAGGGAGAGGCCTTCTTCCTGCAGTGTGCGTAAAAATGGGCTGATGATCATGATGAGGATAATTAACGGGGACATTATGCAAACTTAATGCTGAAATGGCCTGTCGGAAATCCGGCAACGTCTCTTCTCACCCATTTCTAGGTAAGTGCTAGAAGTGCTGTAATTGCAAATGATGCACTTAAAGAAACAATGTCCGAGACATTATCTACCCTTATTCGTAAAATGGCCAGTCGGAAATCGGCCAACACTTCTGATCACTGTCACATACGAAAGCCCATTTTCTCATAATGCAGTTGGCATACACGTTTACAAAAGGACATCTCATCGACCTTGGCCAAGGAAAAAATATAATAAAATTGCATTCTTCTAGCCAAAGTACTCACCTGTATCATCGAAGCCGTGTGTCATTTCGTGTCCAACGACTGTCCCGATTGCACCGAAGTTAATAGACCTGAATAGAGATTATGTTGAACGTTATCGCAATGTTTTCAGATAAATACACGCTTGCAAGAATATTGACGAATCTGCGTGCAGGCTGCCCTAGATATTTTGACAGAACGCTGATTTATTCTGCTAAGACTGTATAAGATTGCTTAAGCGTACGTGCTGTTTCAGAGACCTGCAGTGACACAAGTTTCCCCCAGAAACAAATTATCAACACCGCAACAAAGAAAGGAGCGACATGAGTGAACAGCTGGTTACTCATGATACTTTAAATGAATAACCAGCTCGTTAAATGCCGAAATCATCGGTAATGTGTGCTTTCTTTTTTAGTGACGCATAACAGCCTTCTAGTGCTAAAACTTTGCTTGAATTTCTAGAATGTTTCCTACTGCAAATCAGTAGCTTGAATTTTCAATTTGTATTACCGAAAACGTGTCATGCAGGAAAATAAATTATATTGTATGGTGAAAACTGTGTGCGACCCCGTACTCTTTTTTACCCTTTGCACTTACACAATTTCCACTAACAGAAGCTTTTGCTGACAACTGTTGACGAGGAAGAGCTTCTAATACTAACATTATTCTTTACATGTGCCCAGTGCAAAGCTTGAATATGTTTCCGAATTGACAAAATTGTGGCTGCAGAAGTAAACTCACAAAACTTTATTCTACAGTGTCCGAGCCGAATTCAATCTTTTTTTTTTCTACTGGAATTCCTGCCAATACGCTTAGCAGGATAGGCAAAAGTGGTGAGGTAATTTTTAACCTTGCGGTGCTCGTCGAAATTTTTTTACATATGGTGAAGGCATCAGTCGCGTTGAGATATAGTACTGACTGGAAAGGACTTGATTTTGAGGGCAGATTGAATTATAAAAAAAAATTATTCTGCGAACAAACCCTAAGCAATGTCCCGGTGCTTTAGGGGAATACGATGCCTACAAACTGTAGCAGTGGAGACAATGAGTAAAGTAATGCTTTCTTTTTTTCTTTTTTTGAAGACAATGTCTTCATTAGACAGTTATTTTCACTTTTCCCTGCTGGGTAGCATGGCTTCTAGCATTTTTGTTGCCCGATCCGGAAGAAAGTGCTGTCTAACAATGTGGGGCGATCCCCAAAGCAGCGCTGCCTGAAATTGTGGGCCGTTGCTATGGGTATGTGCACTTAAAGATATGAGCTGATCCCGAACATAAAAAAGTATAAACACCTGGACCAATCCCGAAGATAGTGCAGTGAAGGAATTTAAGCAGTCTAACCCTCCCTCTACTGCCCTCACCAGAGGGTTGCGCAGTGACTGTCCCATGATCACTCCCAACTCCCCTAGGAAGACATTGTCTGATCAAATTCAACTTTAAATCGGCTCCAACTTTCTATGCCTAGATTTATCCAACTACGAGTGCATCTCAAGTACCAATATAATATTTTCTGTTGAAGAAATTTGTTATCTCAATGACCGATGTGTCACAAATTCTCAGCTTACGTGCTCTTTTTACATACGCGTTGATAATGAATGATGAAAGTGTACATAGGGTTTTTATTAAGAGGTGACAGAAACGTTTAACTGATCGTCTCGGTCTACTTAGTTATTTCGGTATCTTACCGTGGAAGTCCGTGCTCGTAGAAGACTCCTTGAAGAATTCCGGATGGGTACACTAGAGAAAGAGGATTTGTAATCTTATGGGCATCAAGCTATAGAAGGAAAACCTAAGAAAACTTGAAATGCAATTGGTACTGTAGTCAATTTTCCTAAAAGTACACAAATCTCGTTTTTTTATCTGACTTTTTTTGTAATTGCCAAATACTAAATCGATCTTCTGCTAAGCAGTGTGCGGGAAGCCTACGAAGTTAACGAAACGACCATCAGAGCACCAAGACGTAGGCGGCTGTTTCATGACATACATGACACGTATGGCATGACATTCATGTCATTAGTCCTCAGGAGTACATTTATTTACGCTAAGACACCTGAAGGCGAAAGCCTCAGTCATGCTCATAACTATGAATTCCACCATTAACTTTATCCTTTTCCTTCACTTTGTACCACATCCGAACCCATCCCATTGATTTTTTAGTGTTAATCTTTTTTCGCTGACTCATTGTCACTTTTGCTGAGTCATGCTCATGACTGCCGCTACTACCATCATCCTTAAGTGTTTCAATCACTTAGTACCCACGTCCGAATGCATTTCAGTGGTTCTTGAGTGGTATCTTTTTTTGCCTTGTCATTTTCATTTTAGACGGCTGTTTCATGACCTACATGACATGCATGTCTAGACATGTCATGACCTATCATATTTGTCCGTCGTACACTCTTGTCATACTATGCCAATTTTGGTACATACCAAGTTAACGAAATCACCATGACAGCACCAAGACGAAGGCGGCTAGATAGATAGGTAGATATAGATAGAAAGATAGATTGATTGATTGATTGATTGATTGATTGATTGATTGATTGACAGTATCTGTCTGTCTATTTATCTATCTATCTCAGTGGCAAATGTTCGCCAAGATATGCTTTGCATTTAGTAGTGTTGTAGCTGTGATAATTTATCTGTCTGAAAGTGAGCCGCCACGCTAAAGCGTGATATATGCCGAACAACCACATTGCAAATATGGTGACAACCAATTGCCTTCATAACGTGACGTGAACAATTAATCATGTGTTGTTGGTTACACTAGCGGTCAATATTTCTTGGCTATGAAGCGAAGGCTGCGGAACGAAAGCGCGCCTGTGGCATGGCGGTTGGAAGTAGTTCTGCAATTTCATTCCCGTTTTATGAAGTAAAAAGTAGAGGCAATAATTATTTCATTCATTGCAGCACATAATTTGAAACGATACATAGCATGCAGCCGTAGGCTATTCATATTTTGTCTTAGTTTTTTTTACTTTTCGCTTTCGATTTTTTTGCACAAGCAAGACCGTCGCACGTTGCACGCATTACTCAAAGGCCTAATGGCGCCCGCGTCTTCTGGTTACGACTTGTCGCTTGCTGTCCCGCCTGCAAGCTCTCCTGAGATACTGGTGACCAACTTAGTAACAAATGCCTGTCGAAGCCCGCAAAACAGGTTTGTACAGCGTCGACGCGAAAAACTGGTGAACCCATCCGGAAATGACAGCCGTCGGCGTGAACAAACCCGTGAGCAAACTGACTTATGCTCGCCGGCTCTTCCAACGCCGGCGCCGGTTGCGCGCTCTCACGGGCGACGAGGTCATATGGCCGCTTCGGGGTGGCGACTTAGGCAGCCCTTGCTGGCTGTTAAGAGCTCGACGTTTATGGGAAGTCCGTAAGGAATAATTAACTTCAGAAATCCACGCCTAGTTAATTGGGTCTGCCTCCGCTAAGTAAAGCTCAACAAGGACGGAGAAATGGAAACGGAAACCAATGCCAAAGTCGCGTAGACTACATTGCGTTCGAATACATATGCAGAAGCTCCACCTCCGTAGCTTTCACATCATGGCCATGAAAACTTGTCCGCGAATATAGTCATCTTGCCTAATCAAAAACACTTTGCTTGTTTTATTCAGTTTGCAGCACCTCGTATACTGTCTTGCTTTAGGCGTGTAATTGCCACGTGCTATAGTATACGCTAATACGTGATGTGATGTCTCGAGAAACCACACTGCGGCGGTAACGGCTTTGCTAACGAGTAGGCAGTTGGTGATGTCATGGTAATACGTGATTTTGCCTCACCGAGAACACTGACTTTATTTTTGCTAATCTACCTGCAGCACTAACACGTCTTGCTGCAATGAGCTAGGACAGTTACGCGGACATCCGCAATTCTATCCGCTGATCGATTACATTAGGTTACGGAGGCAATGAGACCAAAGTGGCCTTGATATATTTATTTACCTTTTTTCAGTTTTAATCCAGCACTATACACCCCTTGTTATGAAACTGGATGCGCTGCAAAATTGTGATTAACGGCCTTCGACTTCAAGGAATGCACCAAACATTGGCGCATGGTGTACACAATAACAATGACATGTCTTTCACTTCGTTGTATATGAAACTATTGCTTAACTACGTTCGTTGCACAAGTTTACAAATACGATCTTTTCCCAGTGTGTATTTGTTTCAAGCTTTCCATCTCCTGTAAATTATTCAGTACTTCTGTAGTGTCACTCAGCAGCAACGTAAACGCGCTAGCATGGACCTCTCTCACAGACATTTATGCAAACGAGTGTGTTGACTTCACAAACATCCCTCTAGATTGTTACAAACAGGCTTACCCATTTCATTTGTAGCAGGATCGTAGAAAGCGTTTACAACTGCTGCTCCGACAATCCACCTATGATGGAAAGAAACTGAAATTAGTTACCGCCTCCACTTTCAACTATGCAAGCGCAACAGCACCACTGATCTTTTACGCCGGGTGTTCAAAATTATGCTTTACAGAATTTGGAAAAATCGCCTGCGGCAGGTAGCATAATTCTCATCATTGAGCTGGGTTATTCGAAGAGGCGGGCATTAGTAGCCCGAGAAATCGAAACATATCTTCAACAAAAATTGACTAATGAACTTACTATTTAATTACTTTCCGACACATGTTGCAATTTACCAATTGTAGCCAGTAAGTTTGCAAGACACATCCACTTGAAATCAATTTCCAACATGACACCAGTTTCGAGATATTTGCCACAGTGTGGCGCGAAAAACATGGGCGTTCCAGTTACTTTTGTGCTTCAATGTATAAAACGGCATCTTGCTAAAAAAAGCAAGTGAAACAACAGTGCATTTTTACGGCTAGTTTGATGGCGCATATTTCCAAATGGCTATCATTCTTGAAATTCATTCCAAGTGGTTACGCCTGTCAACCTCACTGGCTACAAATCGTAAATTGCAATATGTGTCTTAAAATAATTAACTAAGAAGTTTTTCGAAGTTTTGTAATTAGCTGAATATGCGCTTTCATTTCTCGTGCTACTAATGTCCACCTCATTGAATAACTCAGCTCAATGATAAGGATTATGCTATCTGCCACAGGCGATTTCTAAAAATTCCCTGTAACTTCAAAATGAACACCCTGTATACTGTACGTATAGCAAGATTGTGTAACTGCAAAAAAATAATGAAGGGGAGGTGGTTAGTTCTGAAGTAGGAGTTGGCCTTACATTATCTTTTAGGTGAACGTCTGGCGTGCAAAATTTGAGTTTAGATGAGAGCAATACATTGCAACACATCTTGCCGTCGCATTGAATATATGCGCATTAGCTCAATCCTCGTTTTATTTGATATTTTGTAGATTTTAACAACCGCTCAGCTTTCTCAAAAGTGATGCAATGTGTGGTGCACATGCCACCAGACCAACCACGAAAATTTTCGTTCCTTTCTTTTTTATCTTCTTGTTCGCAGCGTTAACTTTCTGTCTCACACTTTTGGGTCATTTGAACTCGTCCATTTTCTTACTCGTACTAGATAAAGGTGACACATTCCCAACGTACTCCAAGTCCTTTCTGTAAGGCTGGCGCAATTTTTCCAGTTTTTTTCTTCCATTGTTGACTGCTATTAAATGCCAGATCTTCAAAAACGCGCTAGTTGGATCCAGCTGGGGTACCTGCAAAATAAGGAAATGTAACAGGCATTGTAAACATTGCTCGGCTAGATAAATAGGCTGAACGATGCATTGCAGGTGTCCTAAATGGTTCGCATATCACAGTTTAAGCTAATAAACAGTCTCGCTAAATAACATACCCACAGGTTTTAACACAGGTAAATAACATACCCACAATTTATTAGGTTTTCTCCCTACTTCCAAATTTCAAACAACTGCCGCCTTCCCGCTACCATCGTCTGAGGTTCTCACTAGAAAAAAATTCTTAAGGGGCCCGTCGCCAGGTCTGACCATTGCGAACTGACAACCGCAGTACATACAATTCGCGCCAACGATTGTGCCTGCAAACTATTACATCGCTAGGCACCGCGGAAAGAGCTGAAATTTCAAACCAAACGCCCTGTGCCCTTCTCGCGGGCGCCGAGCTCCCAACGGGAGAGTCGACGTCAATCGCACAAGTGTGTCTACGTAGTTCGCCGTTCTGTGACGTCAATGACAGTGGCACGTGACTTTGAGCATTATTCAAGACAACAGCAGTTATTTGCTTGATTTGTTGCTTCGATAGACGAAATAAAGTTCAGAGAAACAATAAGACCTACAAACCAAAAATATGCGTGTCTTTGTTTTAGTTAATACGGTAGAGATGTACTTTCATTTCGTCTGCTTGATCCCATATCGTGCAGTCGCGCGCGCAGAGAGCGAAACTATGTCATTTTCTACCGCGTTCCAGCGCGCGATCATGCTCTGTGATCCGCTTGCGTCTCCGTCTGTGTTCGTGTAGCGATAACTTATACCGCTAGTCGGGTGTTCTCGTGCACAGCGCGCAAAATTGCAAACTGCGCAGAACGAGACAGACGCAACAGCTCGCGCACGAGAACTTCAGTGGAAGTGCGCCGCGCAGAAAGAAGCGAGGGAGAAAAAAATTAAGGCGGGGCCCGTGACGTACATGTCACGCGATTCTCCAGCTACGATATGGAAGTACACAGGTAAGGAATTTAGCTTTCGCAGGCTAGATGGGGGCAAGTGGAGAAAGTGTCTACGGTATGTTGGCGGTGATGATCGCCTCTGGAATTCATGGGTTCGCGGCACTGAAATATTTCTATCTTGGCTTTTAATGAACCAAATTCAAAAATTTGTGCAGTATACAACGCTATTTAGAGGGCACCTAACAACTTGTAGCGTATAACTAAAATTTTCTGTGTGGCCTGGTGAGGGGCCCTTTAAGTTTGATTGTAAGCAAACCTGCGTATTGGGACAATTTTCAAGATATACTCACGTAATGGTAGAGCTTTTCAAGGTACGTCTTGTTCATTCCCCACTTCGGATATGCAATTTTAGAATCCATTTTTTCCAACTGAAAGTAAGCACAACCACATATATTTTTAAAATTTATTGTATGTTCTTGTGTTGCGCGGTGCAGATGCTCGACCCGATCGTTCTTGTCTTTCTCTCTAGCGTGTCTCATCATTTTTTTTTTCATATTCGCCCCTTTTTTTCGTTCTGTTTTGCTTACCGTCTTCCCTCTTAGCATTATTTGTCTATCACATTCTTCAATCACTTTTTTTTTCTTTGGACCTTTACCATTATTTTGCAATCGGGCATTGTGCCCCTTCTGGTTCCACTTGCCAACGAGATATTTTTTTTCTTTTTTCTCTGCGTCATCGTATAAACAAGAAAATTTGGAGAAACCTAGGTGAAATTTTAGTAGGTTGGTGGAACGTATGGATTGCACTAAAAATTGGGATAAACTGCAAGAAGCTGTGTTATTTCTCGTTTAACACTTCAGGTAAATATTCGTTGTTTAAACCAGTGGACGGAACGCCCACCGTTCTAATGAGGCGCAATGCAGGACGTCACATCAAAAAAATTTTGAAGCACCTTCTAAAGATGTTGTCGTAGAACAAGACCTGTAATCTTACTACAGAGATATCGAAAGCATACTAAAGTAGAAATTCACGACAAGCTACTGCAGGAGCAAATAATAAAAGCAGGAAAAACATCGCGTACCGGGACTAATCACAACTGCGCATGAAATATACGCTGACTCATGCAATGCGTATACCTCTATTTGACACTACGTCAAGAAGAATATGGATGCATTTGACGCTATACACTATCACGCCAGTAAAACTAACAAAAAAAGCCATATGTTTACTTCAAACCGGAAATAACAACTTTCGCTCACGCGTCACCGTTATTTCTACTGCAGTTTTACAGTGCCTACAGTCCATAAATTATCCTAGGCAGTCGATATACCTTTGTTATTACATTTTCTCTGAAATATTATTTTTATGGGTTCAGCAATTCAGTAGAGAACAAAAGCAATAACTTTGGCCAACGATGCATTCTGTAATAATAGTAGACAGCAGAATCTATTAATAGGCTACTTGTGCAAGTATTAAGCGAATGTCATGCTGCTTTGGCGAAATGCGCTGCTAGCTTGCTTATAAATGCCTGCTAGTATATTTTGGCCTGTTCCCCTTTGCAGGCAGTTCACAAGAACTTCTCATACTTATAATGCACTAGGGACATGAAACGCCATACACGCGACGAACCTGTAACTGTGCTCGTAGATTTTTTTTTTTTTTTTACTATTGCCATTTGGTTATAGGTTGCAGATTTAACATCGTCGCGTCTCAATACACCAGCGCTGTGCCTAAACTTCCAAAAATGTTCTGAGTTCTCCTCTGGTGTGATCTCCTTATACTATGTGCTAAAGTTCTTACAGCAAGACGGCTATTGCTGCAAGGTGCATTGAAGTGTGCTCTGTCGAGAAAGTCCACTCCAAAAGATCGAAATGTTCTTGAATTAAGGAATAAAGCTAGCCAAATCAAGTTCGCATGATTATATTATCTCTAAGATGTCAAAGTGTGTAATACCAGTTGATTTTTTCAAAAACAAGTTTGATGAATCGTGCTTCAGAGATATCAGTTAGTCAGCAGTACATTTTCTGATAGGCGTGAAGCACATAAATAATACAGGGTGCGAAAATTACATGCGTCCTTGACAGTATGTGCTAAAGAAACTGGTAATGTTCGTATTGAGCACTAGGAGCTTTGTCATTTTTGAGCGCATTTTTCAAAGACGAAAGTCAAAAGCCGAAAGTCCACGGTGTATTCGCTCTGAGGAAGGCGGAACATGTTCTAGTTGGACAGGAGGAAACATGGTGCATAAAGAAGCAAACAAGAGTGGCTTTTACGAGCAGTCGGCTTGCTATGCACGTGTAAATATGCGCGAGTGCAGCAAGACAAGGTACCACGGGAGGTCTTCGACTTTTGCACGTGAACCAGAATGACAAACATCGCCTCTGCCATTCTATACAATGGCTCACATGAGACGATGGTCTTGCGACTTTCTGTTTCGGCTTACTTTGTGTGCTTAACTTTTTATGCATCCATCGCAAAGATGGACACCTTTAAGCCTCTGGACAATTCACTGCCCCATTCGATTACACTGCATAACTACATAAATTAACTAATTACCAGTGACACCTAATAATCGTTTTTCCAAGCCGTAAAAAACGTATAAGTTATTGCTACAGCCAAATGGCTCACTGTTTGCAAAGCAATCGCCGTATACATAATAAAACAACGGCAACACAAAAAAGCTGAAAGCGCACAAAAAGCCCTAAGATAGTGTCACCATGGAGCAGCTTCAGTGCAAGGACTTACTTTTCAATTACGATACATGCATCACTAAAGCTTTGGTTGCTTCACCCTAGCGGCAAAAGCATTGGCAGAGATTGTAAGGTCTAGTGTTGCTCTTCAAGTCATCGGACAATAATATAAGCATACGTGGGTGCACCATGCTGGTACAACGATGCACGCTACGCAACGCAACTTCTGATAACGTAAACTTATTCCAATATTTATTATTATTATTATTCCACGTCCACCATTAGGGCTCCGTCACGGGTCGGCCGGTTCCGAGTCATTTTGACCATCGTCTCACAAAGCTGGCGCGGTGAGTAGGCATTATACACCTCAAATTTGCACCAAATGACGCCGACAGTAAACTGTGAGCGTTAACGTGTTAGATAATGTTAGGTTGACGTTCGCTGCCAGTTCTGCTCAGAGAAGGGAATATACAAAGGAGCTAAACAGTAAATATAATTGCTTCAAGAAAAGTGCTCGATACGGTCAAAGGCAAAACGCAGCCCCTGACTCCGCAACCGAGACGTTCGAGCGTCGCGTTGACGATGCGTCCACTTCGATTCGTTGTCGTTGCATCCAAACGCCCCACTCGAAGATTGCACTCAAACTATCGTTCTCACCGTACCTTACGCAGAGCTTTTTGCTTCGTCACTTCATCCATCCATTTGCTGTGTTCGAGTGTCGCCCGGAAAATCTCCTTAAGTCTGAAGACAAGGTCTTCAACCTGAAGAGAAAATAATTTTATTTTAAAGCCCCGCACAATAAGTATCTAGAGAAATGAGAAGTTTATTGCATGACTGAGATGGCGATGAAGCGTGAAGAAACAAGGCAGGCCTGGAACCAACGTTCTACAGTCAGACTTGTCGAAAAGCGGGTTCCAGGCTTAAGGTTCCCTCGTCTGGCCAGCACTGATCTCACAATAGATTTACCTTCATGTGCCGAACAAAATTTGATATGCGAAATGAAGTTTTCAACATAGATAAGATACTGAAGCCTCAGAAGAGTTTACCGCTTTTTAGAAGATACCAGTGCGTAAGCACTCCCTCAATCGCGCTCACAGAAATCAAAATTGAGTTCGCAGGACGGAACGGGTGGAATTGAACTCTAGATCTGGCTAACACGTTGTCATATGTCATATCAAGGGCACCCCGCCCCAACCTTCTTTTTTTCACTGTCGGTAATGACATGTTAACTCTCTTCGTACGCATTTCCACACTTTGTTATTTGAATAAGGCAACCACTATCTGTAAATAGTATAGGTCATACAAAATCACTACATAACCAATTTACAATGATTTCTATCAATTTATGTTGATCCCCCATTCATACTGCAAGCCGTTTAGGTTTACTCGTACGAAGGTTGTGCAATATAATTTTGCTTTCAGATCCCCTAAAGTGTGCTTGCTAGCTTGGTTACTTGCTGACATCCTCGTTAATATCTAAGCATAGTGCTAGCTGCCCAAATGCGATGCTTGTAAGCACGCGGTTGTTTGTTGATTGAATTCCGTTCGGAAAAGCTTTTCTTTTCTTACCTCCCTCTTCGCTTCAGGGCTGAACTTCTCTTTTACGTATAGATAGCCAGTAATCTCCATCATTGCACTGTTGATCAAAACGGTGCATTCTTGCCACCTAGGAGGCATTTCCTGGATGCCTGACGTTGCTTTCTTCACTTGGAATAGGGCATTCCGGATTTCCCTCGAGGCATGGGGAGCCCACATTAACATGACACGGAGGCCTATGTAGTTGTACAGCAGTTCTCTGAAAAGAAGAAATTGTTACGCATACTTCAGTGCCAATGTCAGTGGTATAATGTTCGAAATTGTTAATACTTGGAACGAAGTAGAATTGGACATCTATTTTTATAATACATAGAGAACATCTTTCAATGCCACACCGTACAACTTTATTCATATTTCCTATACAAACTACTACGCAAGTCGCGTGATTGCAGCTCCGGTAATGTATACAGTTCTGCGTTAATTTCGACCATTCCTTTCGCTGAACAGTCGAATGCCTATATAACGAAGTGCTTCGAGCCTCCGAAATTGCTCGTTAAACTGGTCACTTCGTTGTAAGGGTCCCGTGCCACACCGCTCACACTAGAACCAGGGCACAATTTTTCTTTCGTAATACAGGTCATTCTCTTGTAGAGGTGCTTGACTCTATACTGTATGGTCCGTTTTTAATTCACGGCATCAATGCGGCCGAGGTACTGTATTTCGTAAGCGCTTCGTTTCACCCTCAAGCACCAATTTATTTTAATTAGTATGCATACACTTAACTGAACTTTTCACGTAACTCTTCTTTAGCGTTCAAATATTTGTTTTTAGGTTGTGTCCAATACAAATTTTCGTGAAGCTGCATTGGAAATTTGCATATTTAAATATAGTCAATATCTCCATTTTACCGGAGCAGCAGTGCCGCAATTTAAAATAATGATAAAAGAACCGGGGCTTCCTGCTGGCACCGCCTTAAAATTTTCGCAGCACCTCCTCGTAACATTACAAAAAGTCGTAGCGCATGTATTTTACTAGTAACTTGCTCAGAAAAAAAAATAACTTCCCCCGACGCTGAATTAAACGTTGTTTCTTTCTTCATCCTTTCTTTTATGCAAACGGTCTATTTATCCTGGAAAAGCCTTATACCTATGAATGTCTATCAGCGAAGATCGATTTTGACTGCAATAATCTCCACAAGTAGCGCATACATATATGTAAGGTAAATATTTTATGTGTCCGAAATTGCGTATAACATATCGGCCATTATTATTGAGCAATTTAATTTCAGTTTTTTAATCTTTCAAAACGCGATAAAATACACATCACAGATGCTTGTTTTGTGCTTACGGCTTTGTACTCTCCAGAAACTCGACCAATTTCTTGTAGTAGTCCAGAGCGTAGATTTCTACTGTCTCGTCTTCAGTGAGCATTATGTCGGCCTTGCAAAACTCCCAGTTGAGAAGATCTAGAAGGGGAAACTGATGAAAAATGATGTACCACAAACAGCTTCCCAAAAGATTCTTTTTTTTTTCTTCTTTTCTAGGATTGGCTCCTCAAGAGCGGTTACCATCAGCACCACAAGAACGCCATTGCTGCGTCGTTACATTCACAGGTACGGTTACCTTTTATGCCAATTCATTAAGCCTAACTTATTGGCAAAGCTTCGACCACTTACTTTCGAATTTCCTGTCCTTGTCTTTCTTTAATTTATTCCAATGTCTAGCTAAAATGTTAGTAAATCACGCTGCAAGGGAATTCCATTTTGTTAACTATATATATCATTACGGATTTTGCGATAGTGTACACGACATCCCAGAAAAGTTTAGCTCGAGCAGATTTATTGCGTATAGTATAGTATAAGAATGCGTGCTATATAAGTATAGCACGCATTCCTGAGACGATGGTCCAGGCTGCCAATTTGTGATTAGGGCACGTGCTTCATTACATTAACGCTTTCCCTGTGACTGGGCAAACAAACAACAATCATGGGTTGACTGGCGCTCGTGGTGGCGAAGTTCAAGGCGTGCCTCATTGATTTGGTTCGTTCTATCGATCGAATGCGCTAATAGCGCCGATCAATCCCGTTTTCAGCATGCATCGCGTCATAAATACAGACAAATTCTTCAAACAGTATGACAGGTCTAAATACTTGCAAAACTTGTAGTCCGAATTAGGAACTATATATAACAGGCACAGAGCCGGGCTACCTAAATGATTAGAGAAAGCAGCACCTGTTCCTCTCTACAGTCACCCTCACTCTCTCAATAAATAAGCCGATAACGGAATATGCATCATGTAGCACGATTTTCACGACTTGTGCAGGCCTGACGTTGTGCTGTCAGTGCGCACCTGCTGATTCAATATCAGTTAACAAAACGCCAAGGGGGGGGGGGGGGGGAGGCTAAGAAGGTTTCACTTTGATGATAATAAACCTAATGGCACCAAACGGCGCATACGCTATGGGCCATAAATACGAAATTGCAGGAAACATGTCGTACCGGTGCCGTTCTTATAACGAACGTCTTTAACGTTGGGCTGACATTCTCTGTGCAGTGGACATAATATAGCAGTTTAAGTTAGCTAATTATTGCAGTGAACTTGAACATGCGTCCAATGCGGCAAATGCTCTACAGCATTTGCACAAAAATATCTTGAAAAGACAAAGTTGGATTTCGTTGTCTTAAGGATTTCGTTGTCTTAAGTGGAACGTAGAGACGTGTAGAACTACCTACGGCCAGAATTATTGAATCTTTGTCACAGACATGCTATGCAGCTAAAATATACATCAAAACATCATTTAAAATTAATTTTTTTCTTCCTTAGGTGTATTTCCCTGAACGTTGTTTATCATTTGTGTAAATTGGGAGGCATAACAGAGATTTCTGTTTGTCTTTCACGTGTTTGCTGAACTTTTTTTAGTGAAATATAGTCATGAATGCTCGCGATAAATCCTTATGTATATGTTAGTGAGCCGTTGTTGTGTGTATGGGCGTTTACATATGTCTTCCAGCAGTGGCATGTACATATAAGGCAACTACTAGAGTTGCATGTTCACTCGTTTGGGAATGTGCATGTTCATATGTCACAAAGATGCTTGTAGTGATAGGTAATAGTTTTTGTACAGTCAAAAATGTGTTATCACTTCTTGTCGGTAGCTGAACTGTCTGCCTTTATGGCATGTATCTTCTTTCCTTGGGGGCGGGGGGGGGGGGGGGCGGGAACTAGTCTGGCTTTCTGTTTCAGCTTTTTTTCCCTTACCTCCCCCATCATGTTGACGGAAAACAATAAAGGTTATTATTATTATTAATATTATTATTATTATTATTATTATTATTATTATTATTATTATTATTATTATTATTATTATTATTATTATTATTATTATTATTATTATTATTATTATTATTATCTTCATGACACATATCTCCGCGCCGGTACTTCAAAGGGGGCAAGTAGACACCATATATTGCGACCTCAGTAAAGCTTTTGATGTGGTAAGCCACTCACTGCTTCTCATCAAGCTTACGCACTTTGGTGTTGACTCATCAATTGTAAATCTATTGCGGAGTTATCTTATTGATAGATCATGTTTTGTTAACGTCAACGGCCAAACGTCTTCATCGTACATGGTAACCAGCGGCGTTCCTCAAGGATCAGTGTTAGGACCACTCCTTTTTTAAATTTTTATTAATGACGTTCTTTCCGCCATTCGACATTCTTCATTCCTCCTATATGCTGATGACATAAAGATCTTTAAGGCAATTCACACTGTTGATGACTGTCGCATCCTGCAGTCTGACCTGCTTTCTTTTTGTAAATGGTGCACAGATAATAACCTCACCTTGAATGCTGCTAAGACCAAAGTCATGACTTTCACCCGCAAAACAGCAAGCATCTCTTTTTCTTATTCAGTAGATTCTGTACCATTGTGTAAGGTCCGTGAGATCAATGATCTTAGTGTACTTTTTGATACAACCTTACACTTTTCAGCTCACACTAAACGCGTTGCAATGCGGGGCATGCGCACTCTTGGCTCTGTTTGCAGACTGTCGAGAGAATTCAATTCTCCTACACCGTTCCGCAAGTTGTACACAACAATCTGTCTTCCTCAGCTCGAATACGCGTCGGTCGTCTGGAATGGCATTTCTAGATCCAACAGTGACATTATAGATCGGGTCCAGAAAAAGTTTCTAAGCATATATCATCACCGCTTTGCAAACACGGACTCTGAGCCCTGCTCTAGCACTGTTGGATTATTGCCATTGCCCTTACTTCGCTGCCGCCGTAATCGTGCTGACCTGCTTTTCCTTTTCAAACTCCTTCACGGTATCCTCATGTGCCCCGAACTCCTCAGTTGTATCACATTTCGTATTCCGCGCAAAATCACCAGAGAACACAGACCTTTCCATGTTGCTGCCTGTCACCACCAACACTCAACCGTCCATAGAATACAGAGTCTTATAACGCCCACTTTCATGACCTTGATATTTTTCACAACTCTCTGTCTTTGTTCTGCTCTCAGCTTTCCGTTGTTGTGTCTTAGTTTCACCATATTGTTCAACTTCCCTTCTCCATTTTATTATGTATGCATTTTGCGCCTTCGGTTACATGTATGTACACTTTTCAAGATTGTTATTTTTTATTCATTGTTTTTTTTTTCACTGATACTCCCCTGCTGTATTTCTTTTTCTACGTATACGTGCGCCAGCACCCAGACCTCACGGTTGTTCCTGGGCACGATAAATAAATGATTGATTGATTATTATTATTATTATTATTATTATTATTATTATTATTATTATTATTATTATTATTATTATTATTAAGTTTAGTTTTCGCACTTTCATTGGCCGGAAGTTTTCTGAGAACAAAGTACTTACGGTCGAGAAATTATGCTGCAGTACTGTGATGGTGGTCCTGTGATACAGGGAGAGGAAATCTCTTCTTTTTTCGGGCGGCGCCGTCAGCTGCGAATGAAATATGTTGGAAGTTATTGATGTCTGCGGAGACGGTGAGCTATTCGCACTAATGCATGCTGATACCATGAGCGTCTTATGGCTACTAACTACAACCATTTGATAGTACGCGTGCGTTGCCATCTATCGCCCACTTTTTGGCCAACCACCGGTTGTAGGTATCTACCATTGTATGGACGCCATCATCATTAAACTCATATTTGTTTTGTTTTAGTAATTTTAAAGGGGCCCTGAACCACCCTTTGGGCTTGGTGAAATAACGTAGTCCGTGGGCAGCATAAGCTTCTGTGAACATCTCAGCCAAGTTTGGCTGTAGTACGCGATTCGTGTAGCTCGCAAGCGGAGCTCGAAGTCACCTTTCTCTCAAACGCTCTCTTTTCATCAGAAGTCATGTTCTTCACCCTATCCTGGGCGCTTTATTTCGTAATAAAGCGGATTCCCATACGCGGCTGCGATTTGTAGCTGCGGTCGGCTACGTAGCGTGGATTCCGCGGCCGCCGCGGGGTGCCGCCACGAGTCCACTGGCTAAGCGCACTGCGGCTCGCTGAGGACAACCGCGTTTGACTGACGTTTAGCGCGTCGTAGGCACCAAATTTAGAAGTCGTGGCGTCTACGTTAACATCCAAAATGAAATTTAAACTGCGCGCCACAGTGACATTTAGAACGCGAAGCGTTGTGGCCACGCCCCACTCTGCCGTAGTCTTTGCATTGCAACCCATTGAAGAAGGAACGGGAACACAGCGGATGCGGTGTTTGATTGCCCATAACTTCGCTTCTGCTGAACTCATTGAAGTACTTTTTGCGGCAAAGTATTTCTGAAATAGCCTATTTTCACTTCGAATGACTTCCTCCACTTCGTTAATCAGTCGTTCAGGGCCCCTTTAAATGTACCACCCGCTTCTTTGCCAACCCGCGGTTATGGATATGTGACATCGTACCAAAATCACCATCACCATAGGGAGCTTTTTTCTTAATTATCGGCTTTTATAAAAGGCAGTCACAAAAGATACGTTCGACGTATTTCGTTGGCTTTCGCATGTTTCACGTTAATATACGTCGGGCATAAGCACGCTCAAGAGCTCAAAGCGTCTTCCCTCGCGTCAGCGCTCACTCTGTCTGTGTTACGGTGGAGCGTGCCTGAGTCTTTGCAGCCCGCGCAGGTCCGCGTACTCATCACTGCTGCAACAACTGCCGCTTCTGCTTCCATAGCGTTGATGCGCGCTTCCACAGCATGAAAAACGCACTCCATTCGGTGACCCTCGACGCGATACTGTGACAGCGTGTTATTCTCGCAAGTAGACCAACGATGAAATTACGCCCCGGTACCGATCCACTTAAGTTTTACTGCAGCAGCCCTTGTTACAGCATTCCGAAATTGCGAAGGCGTGAAAGTCGAAACTGCGCTCCACAAATTAACGAAACGTTAACTAACCGAAGCGGAGAAGCGCGACTTTTCTTTCAACAGTTAGCTCCGCTGACCACTCTTCCAGTCGCGTTCAGTTTTCATTCGCGTATGTGCGCGAGTGACCCTGGTCGTACCGTCTGCTTTGTCACTCAAGTTGGATCTTTTTGGACGCTTCTTCGGGGGCTGGTTTAATCATACCTCTATGCATTCTATTGAGAAAAATGTTTACATTGGTAGCTGGAGTTACGGTGTCCTGTAAGACGTAGGAGTTTTGGGAACGTTTAAACGCATTTTCGACCGTGTTCTTATATGCACACGTCTTCTTTGGTGCTGTTTCGTCTACTTGAAGTATTGAATGCTGTAAAGATAGGGTTATGCACAAGTGTAATGGAGAATATCTGGCTAGCACCTCACTGCTATAGTATTCAGTGCCAACGCGACTGTTTGCTTGCCTTTTAACGAAACATGCAGTGGCTGTGTGTGTGTGTCTAATACGTTATACAAAAAAGGTTGGGGTTGCACGCAGTTAAAATGCACAATTATTGCTTTTTACAAAGGTCCAAAACAACAAACATCATGCGACAGAAACCTCACCAGATTGGAGTCAATTAATATTACTAGTGCACAAATAATCGCAAGTAAGCCGTTTGGTTAGCGTGACGGTTAAATATCAGTTTGCTGAGACATATAACTAAGGAATATTTTCTGTTTTATTTTTGTCTGCGAAAGTTTGCCTGGTGTGACGAAAATATTTTCCCAGTTTCGCAAGAGGGTTCACCTTATGGATCTGCTGATCTAGCAGACGTTCTGTGACGTAGCCTTAAAAACTTCGTTTATATATATATATATATATATATATATATATATATATATATATAAAAAATCCCAGGCGGGATGTGGTAGATATATTTTCCTGGAGCTAGACTGAACTATAAGAGGTGGATATTATTTGCATTGTATTGCAATGCATAATCGACCAGTTTGTACAATATCGCTAATTAATATAAAAAATCATGTTGCGGCTTATATTGCATTTTAATGAATTGTAGGTAGCGAGATCGCAATGAATATCCGTTTGGGAAGAATTCTGAGGAGGTCACACGTTTCCTGATATGTGTTTCATAACGTGCGACAAAACACATTGGTATGCAAGTTACTTTTTAGTTTCAAGGCATAAAAAGGCGTCTGTTAAAAATATAAGTGGATCAAACGAGCCTGTTTTAATGCATGTTTGACGGCACTTATATGAAAAACTTACATGTGCTATATTCACAATGCGTTACAAGTGGATGTACTATGCGAAGTCACTGGCTTGAATTCATGCATTCAAATGTGCCCTAAAGTATAGTTATAAACGTAATTGCGTAAATTGTGTTTATTCGACATTTATAAAAAAATTTTCTAGCGCAAGTATTGTCTGTCGTGCTAAGGAATCTAGCTTAGTGTGTAGATTCATGCAATAAGCCACAGGCGATTTCTAAATAATCTGTAAACAACCATAAAATAGCTAGCATACTTACGGAGTGTCTAGATTTTCTAAACAATGCATGATTTTACTTGCACAGTTCGTTTTAAGTTATCATCACGACACTGCGTTTTCACTACCTTACTCTTCTTCCTCGCAATACTGAAAATGTTCTCATTAGCGATTACATTTATAAAATCGACGATCTTGTTCGTCCGCTACAGTTCTGAGACTGGTTCAATTATACCCGTCAAGATGCTTTAACCATTTCATAATACTAAATCGCAACTGCGAGAAATCATGGCATCCTCTTACGTTCGCCAATTGTCCTTCAAAAGCTATCAGTTCGTCAGCAATTTCGTTTTTTTCTTCCGTGCTGATGTTAAATGACATGAATTCTAGAGTAGCCTTAATTAGGCGCTTGTAGGCATTCAAGATTCGTCTGTTTTCCGTTTTGTTTGGTTGAGTAAGCTGGTTGCGCCCCACGACTGGAAAGACCATCTGATCAATCTGAAAGAGAAGAATAGTAAGGGTCACGTAATGTGATAACCAAGAAGCAATGTTCACTATTAGCATTAGTTTGCGGTTATCTGACACCTAAATGGAGTATGTGCTTTCAAAAAACCCAGTGTGGTGCAATCGTAACGCCACATGTGCATATACATATGGTACACCTTCGATCTCTACAAAATTGCGGCAGAACCTATCTCAGGGTGAAATTCGACGTTAATGCAATTAGCAGTGAAGCGATGTGCGGCGCACACACTATATCCACGCCAGGGAGGCGTCATCAGCCTGGCAGGTAACTACACCGCTTCGAAATTTCATGAATACGACAAATGGGTTGCAGCAGATCATACAAGTGCAGATAACGACGCTATACTTAAGACAGCTTAGAAACAGAATAGACCGGGGCACTTCAAGACATACACCCAGAATCAACTCGCATTGCCATGTTTTGACTGGCAATAAGATAAAGGTAAATTTAAACTCTTCGGTACTAAGTACCAAAATCTCTTTGAGAGACATGCTCTATATTGAGGGTCTCCCAATTAAATTGGAACGCTTGGGGTTCTTTTGTTCCCACCGCAATGCGGCAGCCGCAGGCGGGATTGGACCCGCGATCTCGAGCTCAGCTGTACAATGCCATAGCCACTGGACAACCATGGCGGGTTTCCGACTGATTAATGTTAATTGGCCCCATGAACAGGGGGGAGGGGAGGGTGTACTGCCATTTTTTGCGGAACTAAGACTAATTGGCTTGCGCATATGAATTATGTCTTTCTAGGCTTAAGTTGATAGGGAAACTGCGCACACCCTTTTATTGAGGACAGCAAAATGAGCAGACTAATATAATGTCGTTCGCAAAATTCGCAGATATTGCATGTTTACCGTGTATACCGTCGCGAAGCGAGCATAGATTTTGTTTTCATGTATCCAGAATAAAAGACCATGTTGAAAAAAAAAATAAAGAAAATGAAAGAAAAAAAGTTAGCGTAGCTTGCACTAGTGGCGCAAGGCTAAAGAAACAGCGGAGCTGATCGGCACCTAGCACTACCAAGTCATACCCAGCAGTTTTCAAAATTTATTTATTATTTATCGATTAGCATTGATTGGCTGTCGATTGGCTATCGCAAGATATTGGCCGCATCTTTGGGCTAGGCTTAAACACCTTCGCTAGTTCACAGGGGTATGTAGCATTGCGCTTGTACCGTTTCTGCACAACTACCAGGATCGGCCCACATTTTCTGTTCGCTCTGCAGGGACTAACGGTCGGCTTAAACAACTCCGCTGTTAAAAGAGTAAAAACGTATTGTTTGAATAAAAAGCCGGCATATCCCACGCCCTGTGGGAATCGATGCTATGCGAAGCAGTGTGCGGGGAGCCTACCAAGTTAACGAAACGACCATGAGAGCACCGAGACGTAGGCGGCTCTTTCATGACCTACATGACACGCATGTCATGACATTCATGTCATGAGTCCTCAGGAGTCCCTTTAGCTACACCTAAGACACCTTAATGCGAAAGCCTCAGTCATACTCGTGACTATGACTTCTACCACCATCCTTTAGTGTTTCCTTCACTTAGTACCGACGTCCGAATCGATTTCAGTGGTTTTTGAGTGTCAATCTTTCTTTCGCTGAGTCATTGTCATTTTTCGTCAGTCACGGTCATGACTATGACTTCGACCAACAATCGTAGCTTTTTCCTTCACCTAGTACCCCATCCGAACCCACTCCAGTGGTTTTAGAGTGGTAATATTCTTTCGCTGAGTCACTGTCATTTTGCTGAGTCATGCTGATGTCTATGGCTTCTACCATCATGCTTTAGTGTTTCCTTTACTTAGTACCCACGTCAGAGCCCATTTCAGCGATTTTTGAGTGTGAACCTTTTTCACTGAGTCATTGTCATCTTTGCTGAGTCATGCTCATGACTGTGACTTCTACCAGCACCCTGTAGTGTTTCCTTCACTAAGTATCCACGTCCAAACTCATTTCAGTGGTTTTTGAGTGCTAATATTTTTTCGCTGGGTCATTGTCATGACCTACATGACAGGCAAGTCACGACATTTATGTCATGATCTATCACTTATGTTCGCCATACACTCCTATCATACTATACCAATTTTGGTACCTACCAAGTTAACGAAACGACCATGAGAGCACCAAGACGTAGGCGGCTGTTTCATGACCTACATGACACGCATGTCATGACGTATCATTTATGTTTGTCATATACTCTTGTCATAGTATGCCAATTTTGTTACATACCAAGTGAACGAAACGGCCATGAGAGCACAAAGTCGTAGGTGGCTAGATAGATAGAGTAGATAGATAGATAGATAGATAGATAGATAGATAGATAGATAGATAGATAGATAGATAGATAAGATAGATAGATACTGTCAAAGTAGCAAATGTTCGCCAAGAAATGCTTCGCATTTATAACACCATCTTACGCGTGTTATACGTATGAATATTTTATGACAGAACGACTGCCTCTTTTCTTGAGGACATTATTACCGTAATGAGACCATAAAATTACGGATTTCTATATGGCACAGATATTTCATGTCTCAAATATAAACATGGCGAATATAAATGCAGACTTAGGCCCAAAAAATCAAGAGCTGTAGTGTTATGATACAGCCTTTTAAATGGTCGCTGCGCCACTTAGGTGCACACCTCTCCGGTACCTTTAGCGCAAACATGTTAACCGGCGTCAATATGGTAGAAAACTCGTCTGAGCAATTTCTTCCTGAGGCATTCCTATCCCCTCCATCCAAATTATTATAGCTGAGCATTGTGCGGTATTTGAACGCGTCGTATAAAAAAAAAGTTATTTACCTGAATCACGTAAGTCGTAAGGTTCTTGCTGTCTCTGCCTATATCGTAACGCAGTATTGGGCCAAATCCAGTTCGGAGGAGCAGATCCGAGCAGTTTGTGAATTTCTTCACTGCGCTGATACTGTTCCTAGTTATCGGCCAGTCGCCGAGTGCGGATGAGTTCATTATGTCATACACAACGTCAACCCGGTCGTACGACCTTGTGACAGCTGGAAATGAATGAACAGAAAATATTAGCCAGAATATCACGATGGGGATCTCTTGCTATGATGTAATACTTTTGTATCTTGTTTATTGTTGGGACACTAAAGAAACACACAAAATCAGTTTTGGTTGATGATGAATATAATAGGGTTTTGATACGCCTGGTTGCTCGTTGGCCTGATAAAGTTACTTTAGATGTGGAATCGTCAGATGACAAGGTCAGCTATGTACAGCGGAATTCTCCCCCGCACAATTACAGCATCCGGAGAATGTCCGATTCTTTAGCAAAGACGTACAGCGCACGCAGGACAATGTCGGCCTTCGCTGGAGGATGTATCCTCTCGTCGAAACTGGCAACTTGCCCGGGTGCTTTCATTGGAGGGCTGCGTACTTTGCGTATTCCCACAGCAACTGTGTGATGGTTGGCTCAGATGTTCTTTTGCACGTTGGGCAGCCCGTTTTTGTCGGTGGTAGCGGTTTCACAGCCCTATTCTGGCGGCGAGCTTTGCTTAATTTGCACCGCAAACGTGCAAGTACAGAGGCGAACATTTTCGAAAATATTATTAGCTGTTTCTCATCTTCACTCCGACAAGCATGCACTTCGTCTCATTTTCATAGAATGATACGTCATTCTTTTTTTTATCTAACTTTGTTCAGGATAACTGAGACTCTGTGCATCGTAGGGCGTTTCACGAACGCACGGCGTGTCGGCGATGGAAACTGGCAGCTATTCGACGCGAGATCGGGAGGGATTTCCAAGATATCACGAATGTGTGTTCGGCCGCGCGATTCTGACGCACCACCGAGCTTGAAGATAACGAACGTGTCGTCGAATTAGCTGTGTCATTGGAGGTGACAAGTGAGCGTGATAGTGGAGCCATGGGCCGCACCGAAGACAGTGCGATGAGACCGTAGATACGCCAGGCTATTCTTCTCCGTCACCTAGGCAACAGCCGAGCATGCGCACTGCCATCGAGAATCGACGAAACGTAGTCGAGAGCTGCCTGCGGACGGCGCGGTTGCAAGTAGGGTGAGCAGAATTGAAATTGTTGTTCCAAATAGCTCAGAAATATTGGTTTTTGTGGGAAGCGAGTCAAACGTTACTTTCGTTAAGCGTAGATACGGTGGCGAGAGCTAAGAATGAACTTAAGTTCGCCGTGTTTCCGCAGTAGCTACAGCGTTGCGCGGCTAAGCACTGGATCGTGTGTTCAAATCCGGGCCGCGGCGGCTGCATCTCAATGGGGGCGAAATCCAAGATCGCTCTTGTACCGTGTTTTGGATTCAAGTTACACAACCCCAGGTGGTCAAAATTAATACGGGGTCGCCCGCTACGGCGTGCCTCATAATCAAACCATGGTTTTGGCACGTAAAGCCCCAGAATTCGAATGTTGCAGATAAACCGCGTAAAAGACTACGTTTAATGTATTTTTTATGGAATTCTGACACAAAATATTGTTTTGCCGTAGAAGATTGATGTTTATATTTTTCTCCTTTTCCTAGTTCGCTCTTTTTTTTTTTCGTTTTCTCAAGAAGCTTCGCACGTGGAGCTGGAAAGTAATAGCGCACCCGAATCACGAGAGAAGTCATGGGGCACAATGTTCAACGTTGTTCTGGATAGGTACAAATATGAAATTAATATATGTACCCGCTGAGGTATCTAAATGGCTATTATGGCTTTGCGCTTCGGAGCACGAGGTCGCGGGCACGATTCCCTGCGCCGGCGGCCGCATTCAGATGGGGGTGTAATGAGAAAAACAAGCGACCATGTGCTGTGCATTGGGTGCTCGGTAAAGAATTCCAGGTGGTGAAAAATACGGATATCTATACGTTGACGTCCGTCAAAACCCACTGCGCCGTTTCGTAAAGTTAACCAATCAAGGTCAGCCACACTAAAAAAATACATATATGTAAATATATGTAGAATGCCGATTTGAAACGGTCTACACCAAGTACGTGGTTTATAAGATAGCAAGAGCGAGTATAGTCCGAATTTCTTCTGTCAAGAATTGGATGAATGTGTAGAAACGTTTCGCCTACCCTGTGATAAATATTCTTCCCCGCAAAAGCTGTCAACTACGCATCCTTGGTATGGCGTTGGCGAAGCTCGTGGATGCGTGGCTAACAGAATCTAAAAAAATTCAGGCAGCGCGTGCGCTTGTGTCACTCCTCGGACAAGTCACGCTCTTAGAAAATTATCGGAATATTTACAAATATTTTTGACAGTTTTTGGTGTTTCTCTTAATTTTAGCACTTATTCAAACATGAGCAGCTATATACTTGCAACATTTGGGACTACACAGAGACCGTGATTCATAGAGGCGTTCGTGTAGATTAATTGTGCTATTAGGTGGTAATGCGACGCGTGGCATGTGTGCGCTTCTGCTTGGTGAATCCGTTTGTACACTTTATTTTTTATGTTATTTTATTTCCACGCACCCCGCACCGAACGTCAGTTCAAGTGCGGCAGCTGTATCACCACTCGTGAAGTGTGCGCACAATCTCTTCCTGGTGTGTGTGTGTGTGTGCATGTGCTTGCGTGGCTACAGCTTTATTCTGCGCAAGGTGTAATTCATTTTTTTAGAACACGGCGGTAAGAGTTACCGGCGCCTGTACAAGGTGCCAACGTGTTGCTCTGCACATTTCATTAATTAGAAGCTTTGAAGGAAGCCACACATGAACGTTTTTCTTTTCTTTTTCGTTATGCACTAAATGTATAATTACAAATTATCAACTTGGAGTTTCCGAACAACAACCTAGAATTTGTAAATTCCAATATGGCCCATAAGGTGATCAGTTAAAAACCTAATTAGGGTTGTTCTAGTTAATTAGTGCATTATGGATTTCAATTTTTGTGCAAGTAATGTCCGCCTCTTCGAGTAGTTCAGAGGCTCTATTCTCGACACGCATGGCGGCTGCACGGCCGCCATTATCCGCCATCTTGACTCTCTCATTGGCTGTCGAGAGGTCACTTGTTTTGAAATTTGGGCCGGGAAACGGAAGTTTTGCGAAATGCAATTTCGCGTTTTAATCACAATGACGAAACGTGACGTGGAGCGGCAAATTTTATCGACTAATACTTTGTTGTGGTCATTGGCGCCTATATTGTGACTTTTGCGCTTTAAAAAGAAAGTGGACGGTAGCGTGCAGAAACCCCCGCAATGCAACTGCAATTTCGCGAATATGTGGTGGAGTTTCAAGATAGCCGGAATGCCACCTTGTTGATTGGCTGAAGGAATATCCCGTGAAGAGCGTCACAGCAAGGGCCGTTTCGTAAACGCCAATTTGACGTTGCGTGACGTTGCGCAGGCCCGCCATTGTAGGTATTTTCCGTCGTAATTTGTGGTACGACGAGCCGCGCGAAGTATGGTAATGAGCGGCCATATGCAACGGTGGTCGAGAGGCATGCGTATCACCGCATTTTCCCTGTCATTTGGGGCCATGAAAATCTTTTGTTCACAACGCGTGCTCATAGCATTTGCATCGCTCTCGGGTGGTGTAGGCATCTGTGTTTTGAAACATCATTTTTATTAAAAACACGTGTATGTGAAATAATATTGGTTGAAACTAGCAAACTTTCTGCAACTTTTTTGCGCTTTTCACTACTGCGTTTGTATCGTAATCAATATTAATGACTTTTCGCGTCATCAAAGGCTATGACAACGGCGACTTTTTAATTTATAAAAGAAATGTACGCAAGGCGGTGCCCTTGAAGTTTCCTCTCGCGGTGCGAGTAAGCAGCGAAGTGAACAAGAGATGGCAGTGCTGGCGCTTGCGTCACGCAAGCGCATGCCTGTGCCGCGCGCAACGCTATCGATGATATTCGGCCGCTTCTCAGCTAGACGAGTCGGGCCGAGTCACTTGCGATTCACGAGATAGCGATAACGCGGCCTAGAGCGCGCGTTCATCATCACTGGTCGGTCGCTTATGCTGTCTCAAGGTAGAAAGCACGCGCGTGGGCGCCAATATACGATGACTCATTCCGTTTCCCGAGGCACGGCCGCTGGATAAAAAAAAAATTGCCCGCCAATCCACCCTGTGAAGGTGGTTGGAAAGCGAAGCTTTTTACGCCACCCTCACGGTGACTGCGGCGCACTTGATATTTCACACTACAACGTAACTTTAACCACGGCCTTTCTTATTATTTACTTCACAACAATGTTCACTACTGTTTTATGATCGGTGTGATATACACTCAAATTTTCAGTTTTCACTGTAGTTACATTCGTTGCCAAGGTTAAATCAATGCACGTTCCGCGAATGGTGGTTGGTTGTTTTGCATTGGTGAAGCAGATGAGTGCTAACTCTTTCCGTGGTCTCCCCATAGTGGGGTAGTCTAGAAAATGAACCGAAGCAGTTACTAGGCTGGAATGGTTTCGAATGACGTCAACCCTCTTTCAAGCAGCTGCATAAGCTTTGCAACAGCTGCAATCTAATCTTACGGACCGCGCCGAGCCTGTTTCGGTTGTTTGCCCGCAGCCCTTATCATCCATCATGTTGGCTCATCACTTTGAAGCTTGTTTTTGTGGTTTTTCTTGCGAAAACGAGTGCTTAGTTGTACGCTGAATGCCTGAATTCAAGTAAGCTCTACTGCTATACCTGCAATTGTTAGCGGTTCGTCGGGATCGTTTTTTGATTACAACGACGGACACGACAGAACTCTTGGCTGGTAGAGGTACAAAGCTTCGCTAAAAAAAAAAAAAAAAAACCCGAAGACACGCATCCTAGCTAATGAAGCAGAAGAAAGCTTGTGCGCATGCAGACGACAGAAGCGAGAAATCATTTTGATGGAATAATCGTACGCTTTGAGCTAGCGGCTTTATTTTTACTGGGGAGGAGAACTGTACGTTTTCCTTTATCAAGAACGCTAGGTTCAATGCCTACATTGCAGTTTCTTAGGCGAAACGTCAAATTTGCGTCACCTTACGGGAGCAAATGGGGGCCATCAGCGCCATTTTGTAAGCGTCGCGCCTACGTCACACCTCGATGAAAATCGCGGGATGTCCAGAATATATCGGCTCAGTTCATGAACTTAATATATGTGCCACCTGCCTCAGGCAACCCTTCAGTTTTTTTTTTTTTTTACGTGTTTGCTGAAATACTCTCTATACAGCGAGGGATCTGTTTTATTGCAAACAGATTTTTTTATATAATGTTAAACCATGCGAGAGACGCTTTCTCGACTGATCGTCCTTTCAGCGCGATGAACACGAGATGCTTGCAGCGGCTGCTTGCGGTAAGCTAGCAGCCGCTGCAACCGCTGCATTCTGATCCAGATCTTGAGAAACTTAATCAATGTTTTGTGTGTGTGTGTGTGTGTGTGTGTGTGTGTGTGTGTGTGTGTGTGTGTGTGTGTGTGTTTTGTTTTTAAACAATGTTTTCCTTGACAATTTACCGCCAGTTTTTCGTAACGGGTATGTCTGTTTCTAAAGTGTTTTTTGTCTCTTTTGTGTACCGATTCTGAAGATGGTGTAATATGAGAACACATCTGTAGAGGATGACTGATGATGCAGATGGTGACGATGATGACGACGATCAAGCCGGTGATGGTAGTAACTAATAAAAAATTGGAAGGCGATTACAAATCTAGTTTCTGTCGACCAATTGTTGTCACTCAATTATTATTATTATTATTATTATTATTATTATTATTATTATTTGATTTGTACACATATACACACAAGGACACGAAGGAAGTAGGGAGGGAGCAAGCTGACAACTGCCACAGAGAGGCGCGCAACACCTGGCTACTCTTTCAGGAGGAGGGAATAGCGGAAATGAAAATAGGGCAGAAAGAAAAGAGGAAATAAAGAAATGACGGAGACACGTACAGACAGAATCGTGGCTGTCACAATACATTCATGCACGCCATTCCTACCCCTAACTCTCCGAGGAAGACATTGTTCTTCATCGACTTCAACTGGACGTTGAATCGCTTTCCATCTTTTTATTTAGGATAGAGTTCCCTATATTACTAATGTAAGTGGAAGTATCACGACCATTTTACTCGATATACAACCAGTTTTAATGCGAAAGCAGTAAATCCCCTATTGCGTGAAAATCTGGGGATCGTCGGCAGGCAGCGTGACCGAGCAATGTTACCAAAAAGGACCGATAGCGCAACGGAGGCTCCTGTAAACAAAGTAAATTAGAGGCTTTGAAAAGAAAATTCGGTTCATTTCGTTCTGGGTGGGAATCGAACCCGGGCTTCCGCGGTGCGAGAGGAACATGATTCCCCGACGCCATGGCGGCTCGATGGTTCTGGCTGACTAAAGGTGTGGCCTAGTGCGTGCGTCATTGGGCACGTGCATGTAGAAAAAATTATTCAACATTTCACCAAAGCGGCTATGACCTTTTCGCATTACCTCACGTAGACAGTTTTAAGTATTTCAGCCGAATTGAATTTTCGCGCGTGAAATCAGGTTCTCTTGAAAGTATGTACTACTACCGTTCTTTCATTTGGTTGACGGTACTATGTGAGGCGACGCAGTTCCTACTTCCATTGGTTTCTAGGCCATGCTGTGATGCAAATGTTTGACCCGATAAGAAAGTCTCCCTAACATCTTGCTCCGTACGGCAAACAGTAGCACTTGATTTAAATACATTAGACATGCATTGCGTCCGCAAGTTTTACAGCATCGAAATATGAACTGCTACTGAGGTAACACTGTAGAAAAAAAGTTGTCGCACTTTCACCCGAAAGGCGAAGCATCGATTGGGATAGCAGATAATTAAAGAGCTATACGGAGTAAGGGTAGTAGTTTTATCAGCTGTATACACTTGGACATGCAGCAGCACCAGCAACGCGCAGAACTGTTGTCGAGGCCGTCGGCGTTTTGCCCGCGTTCGCACCGAACGTGCGCGGTGTTGGTGACTGTTACCGGTGCCTCTGGGGGCGGCTCGGAGGTTTTCGACAAGGTCAGAATGGGACACTCGTTGAGCTGCGTCGGAAATCTTACCCACCTTCTCGCCTCGCAACGTTTTTATATAAATATGCATTTGGTGCCGCAGCTAAACGTCGCCTCCCCTCCCTCCATCTCGTCCCCCCACGGCCTTTCGCGCGACGGAAGATGTCGCGGTTGCTCTCTATATATGGTGATTGTAAAGGAGGAAAGAGACGGTTAATTCTGCAGCCCTTCAGGGAGCACGGCGCAGAACGCGCGTTTGCTCTCCGACGTGCGTTCGCTACCCGTGAAAGCGCCCGTCCCTCGCGCCTTTTCACTCGCACATACAGCATCCGGGGCGCGGCGACGATTTCATCGCCGTTGACGTCATACGGAACCTCACGGCGACGGCGACGACGGCAGAAATCCGCTTTGGAGTGTCCATATAATTGTGGATACCCGGATTGTTGGCTGAGGCACATCTTCATCTCAGTCTTTGATCTCCTGCTTTATGCAGACTCAGGTACATGTTCAGTTCCGCTCCGTCTGTCTCGTCTCCTCCCAGCCGATCTTCTGCAGGACTCTTCTGCCGGCCTTGGTTTGACTTAGGCGATGCTTCTGGCTGGAGAGGTGGCCCTCGATCAGTTCGTCTACCGTGTTATGCAGGCCCAACCTCATGAGTTTGTCCGTGGAGGCACTTATCGGGACTCCGATGGCTTGCTTGATTGCTTTTCGGATTATCACGTCAATCTGGTTCCTTTCGACCGTGCTCAGCAGGAGATACGGTGCCACGTACGTAATTCGGGAAATCACGAAGGCCTGTACGAGCCTCAGGGAGTCGTTCTCTTTCATTCCTCTGCGTCTCCTCGCCACTCTGCGGAGCATGTGCAGTACTTGCTCCGTCGTGTGCTTTAGCTTTCTCACAGACGCTTCCGCCTTGTTGTTTGCTTGTATCACCAGTCCCAGGATCTTGACACTGGGGCCCGGCAAAATGTCTTCTCCGTCTAGCACCACTTTAATATCTTCCTTGAGTCTTTTCGGCGCCCGTTGTCGTACTACCAACAGTTCCGGCTTCTGTGGCGAGCATCTTAGGCCGCATTCCTTGGCATATTTGTCCACCACTTCCGCCACCGTCTGCAGCGTGTCTTGCATCCATCCGTGGGATCCAGCCTTCGTCATCCAGAGCGAGACGTCGTCGGCGTAGAGCGCGTGCCCCAAGCCTTCAATCGCTTCGAGCGCCTTGAGCAGGTGCAGGAGTGCCATGTTGAACAACAGGGGCGAAAGGACCGAGCCTTGAGGGGTCCCCCTACTGCCCAACTCGATAAGCGGGGATACTTCCTCCCCCACTCTGATTCTTGCTTTCCGATCTGTTAGGAAACCTCGAACGTAGTTATACGCCCGTTCTCCACAGCCAGTGCTCTGGAGGTTGGTGAGGATGCTAACGTGGGAGACGTTGTCAAACGCTCCCTTGAGGTCAAGCGCCAATATGGCGCGTGGCGAATGCCTCGTGGCCTGTTTCATGACCTCCTCTTTGATCTGTATGAGCACGTCCTGCGTGAGCGAGGACAACTACCAGACGTCTGGCTAGAAGCAATCAAGGTAAAACCACTCCCCAAGAACATGAGCCCAGCACACCACAGCGGCAGACGGGAGGCCAGAGCAAAAGCTTACAACAGGCGGCTGGCTGGGCAGAAGGGGGTAATCTTCACAGACGCCTCCCAAGACAGAGGAAAAAGCTGGGCGACCGTAACGGTGACAACCACAGAAAAGCTGCTAACGTGCGCGACGGTAAAAACAAACGATGTCGACGAAGCAGAAGAGCTGGCAATTGCCCTGGCCCTCACTACACAAGGCAGGACCAGAATGGTCACAGACTCGCAACAAGCGTATAGGAGCTTCCAGTCGGGCTGGGTGTCCCGGTTGGTGCTTCGGGCGCTCAAAGGCAAGGAACCCCCGAAAGGGGAGGAGATAGAATTAATCTGGGTTCCGGCCCTCTCCGCAGTGGAGGGCAATGAGTTTGCCCACCAGCAGGCCCGAGCGCTATCACACCGAGCCGCAGCCGCGGAGAGGGAAAAGGAGGACGCAAAGCGCCAACCACTGGTCACGTACAAAGACAAAGTGGAATATTACAGAAACGGGAGACAGAGCTTCCCCGAGCCACACCTCACGTTAACGAGGGAGCAGCAGACTACATATAGGCAGATCCAGACAGAGTCGTTTCCCCACCCCCGATTACTAAACCGCATGTACCCGAGCCAGTACGGGCAAGAATGCCCCGTGTGTCACGAGCCAGGTACACTGCAACACATGATTGCAGAATGTAAATTTAGCCAACAACACCCACCACTCCTCACCAATCCTAACCCCAACATGATCCCCCTACCCATCCAACCCCTTGGAGAGCGATGGAAGATCTTGCTGTCCAGCCCCGCCCTGGAAGACCAGCTTTGGCTCGTAACCAGGGGCCAGGCGGCGAGAGCAGCATATGGATTCCCGTGAAGTGGAAACCACTTCCATCCGGCGCATGCGCTGAAAAGCTCGTGAAATAAAGTTTTTCATTCATTCATTCAGTTCCGCCGCTCTCGCACGGGCTGGTCGACCCCTTCTACACTACTCGAAACAAGCCACTTTGTCTGCCATGTGTCGCAATGTATTCCCGTGTTTCAGGGTTAGCTTGTATTCCAATTCCTAGTGTTCTAATGTCTCCGTGCAGTAAATGTTGGATGTTGGATCTCCCTTGTGAAAAAGCTGCACAGTTCCAAATGAGGTGTTGCAAGTCTGCTCTGCATGACTCCTGACAATGTGTGCATCGGGTATAAGTGTTCGCAGTCGTAGCTTGTCTGGTTTGGTGCCATTTCTCAAGTATGTGTGGTGTGTATGCAGCGTTGGCCATAACCTTGTTCAAAAAAAACCTCTTCCGTGCGAGTAAGGCCGCCCTTGTCAAACACATGTACTGGTGTAGCTTCTAATAATCTCCGTTCTAATAATAACCTTCTAATAATCTTACTGTCTGCTTTTATTTTAGTGCGAATGTAATGCATCTGTGCTCTGCTAGGAGAGCCTTCGGCCAATTCACCGACGATTACGATACTTTCCTAATGCGAAAGTTGAGCGCAGCTCTATATGTGTTTTCATTTCGCGCGTTAATATGTTTTTTTTATATAGGCAAGCGGTTTTTATTAGGAAGAGAACGCTGTGAGTAGCGCAGCTGGCGCAGACAATCTGTCTCGCGCGGCAAATTGTAAATGGAGCGAAATGTGGTGCGACCACCTCCCTAATTGGGAGAGGCAGCGTGTGGGTGCCGCATTGGCGCGATTCACAGCAGCTGCCATGCAGCTCATGCAGCGCGCTCCGTTTCCATACGACGCGCGCTACTCTGGCGCCATATCAAATCAAATCAAATCAAAATCACTTTATTTCAAGGCATTTCCTGCGGAGACAGAGACTAAAGCCTGAAACAGCCTGACAGGGCCCCTTCCCCCGTTCAGTTCATACAGCATTTACTCGTACAATAACGTATACAATGAGGTGCACATTATATAAAAATTGCAGTTGGACTCAATGTACAGGCTAAGAAGGAAAAAAAAGTGAATTATAGCACATCAGATAGCAAGTATGAGATGCATACATATGCACATAGATCACGCATAAGCATATATACATATACATAATGCTTACACAGGATTCATATGTTAGATAGCTAGTAGGACTTTTTATCGTGTTGCAAATATGCAGAGAATGATTATGCACCAGGGGTGCGATCTTGTACGCGTTCTAAAATGGAACGGAGGCGGTCCGTTCCATCGAGCCGCACACGATTGGTCAATTTGATCGGCACGGTTCAAATTGACCAATCGTGTGCGGCTAGATGGAACGGAATTTTGGAACGCGTACAAGATCGCACCCCAGTACACTGCGCGTACAAAAGAGAAGAAAGAAAAAAATGAGAAAATGCTATGAATAGAGTAGAGACTAATGTAAAAAAGTCTACAATACACATGCTGTGGTGACAAGAAACGTTTTGTACATCCTTTTAAGTTTACCAGGGCTGTCTGTCCAATTTATTATGTCTCGTAGCCATCATCGATATGATGCCGTGGCTGTCGGGCAACTCATCGCATGCGCAGGCCGTCGCCCCTCCGCTCCTCCTCCGCTCTCGCCTCGTGCTCTTACTATAGCCGCCTCCTCCACTTTCCCCCTCGCGCGCACTTCTTTCATTGGCCGCTGCGCTCCGCGTTCGCGTTAATCTTTCGCTTTGCTCGTTCGCTCAGCTACGAGGTATTGCGACGAGCGCCTAAGAGCTACACTCCAAAGAAATGGAACGCCCAGATATTTATAGCTGCGTTGTTAAAGCATGTCAATAAATTGATAGCGCGGTCACTATATAAAACAGAAATCTGGACCAGAAATTCATTTGTATCCAGGACGTGCATGTATGGTAAAGGGACGTACCTTTACAGGCTTGGTAAGCCACGGCCGCTTTGTCTGTGATGTCTTGGCGACCTTTGGGAATGGGTATACGTTCAAGAATGCCTGTGAGGAGAGAGTGAAAAAAACTTTTATTGAGCCCTTGAATGGGTCAAAGGCGGCCAGAGGGTCGCGAGACAGCCCCTGTTGCCCCCTCCCTTAGACGGCGGCCGGTCCTTGTAGTTTAGCGGCGTCCGCGGTCATCTGTACCACCCAGAGCTGATTCTCCGGGTCGCTGCTGAGCAGCATAGCCTCCCACTCGTCAGCAGCGGTATTGGTGAGTGTAGGGTGGGTGACATGTTTGTGAGTGCCCGTGACGTGTGGGCAGGCCCCCATACTGTGATGTAGGTTGGCAGGATGGTTACAGAGCGTGCAGAGCGGGGTGTAAATTTCGGGGTAGGTGCTATGGTAGAGCTTAGGGTTAGGGACGGTGTTTGAAGTAAGCGTCATGTGGTAGACTGTTCTTTGTTGAGTGAGCGGTGAGGAGGTGGGTATTCCAAGCGCGCCTTGCGATAGTATTGTAGGATCTCGCCGTAAGCGATCATGCGGTCCCTCGCCTGCAACACGTGCAAGTTGTCTGATACGGCCGCGAGGACCTGTCTTGAGGACTGATTACCGCCCTCTGCCAAAAATGGCAATGTAAAAAGCGTAATAGCATCTGATGAAGCACTCAAGATGGAAGTGCCTTGTCCACTGCTTTTGTGCATCGATAGCTCCTGGTATCCTGCATTCGACAGCCACGAATAAAGCACATGGAGAGACGCACATATTACCACGACAAAGTTCTTTAGTGCGAATCACAGAGATAAACTACACCTTATGTTTCAAAATGTTCGAAAGTGGTTTATTCCCGATGACACATTGTATAAACTATTAGTGTCCCAATAGGGTGGTGATAAGGGTTTCTCTTAAAAGGAACTCTTCTACCTGCTTTATTTCACAGAACCGTTTTTCCGCTTCTTATCTGTACAATGTGCAACTGGCGACTAAGCTGATAACGCCCATTCATCTGATGGGTAGGTGGCCATGGTAATGAGCTTTTAACAAATGGCTGGGATGCCAATTCTTAGAGCGGTAAATCGTAAAGCACCAGCGACATTATTCGCTTAAACCTGTTTAAAAAACGAAGCGATGGTGACGAAAAAGAAACAGCATTCTCCACTTGTTTGAAACGGCTCTACGGAAAGGCACGAACACGCAATGACTCTATACGAACACCAGCGCGTTCGTGTTATTCTGTGGCGCCATTTCAAGGAAATGAACCTTTACCTACACGCACAACTGTCTGTCTATACTACACCATGGTGTGCCTTACACGGAGAAGACTAACCTAATGGGCGAAACATAACATGCTTGCTAAAATACTTTTTTCCATGTGGATTGATTTCTGTGTTTTTCCGTGAAAATGTACCAACTTTCTCAGTAACCCTACTATAGTATTTGTGTTTTATTTTTACATCAGGTCCTTTTATGAACCTAACTTTAACAAATATTACGTGTAGTACTTTTTACACTACACCCTGAGCTTTGTGATGATCAGTTTTCTCAGACTCATAACGGAAGCAGTATGTTTTGGACGCTGTGTCCTGTCATCAAATATGATTTTCACTTCAGCGGTATCTTACGGCGCGAATGCTGCTAAGCACGAGGTCGCGGGATCGAATCCCGGTCATGGCAGCCGCATTTTGATGGGAGCGAAATGCAAAAACAACCGCGTACTTAGATTTACGTGCACGTTAAAAAACCCCAGGGGATCCAAATTATTCCGGAGTCCCCCACTACGGCGTGCCTCATAATCAGATCGTGGCTTTGGCACGCAAAACCCCATAATTCAATTTAATTCTTACGGCATGAAAAAAAAATAAAAGACCGCAAGAACACAGCGCTGTGTCGTTCTTTATTTTTTTTCTTTATCTAGTGTCACTACATGAGTTTTGTGTGCACCAAGATGACCCAGGCAGGCCAAATCAGGACAGTATCAACATTCGTTTTCAATTGTAGCCTTACCAGTTTGTGTAATTGCCACAACAAAGTTATTGCCTGGTGCCTTTACCGCAATTACGCGGCGTGCCAGAGTGCCTCACCTCTCAAAGTTTTCAGTAGTACGTCGTTGAGCGCGTTGAAACTACCGTACGACGACTTCGTCTTCGGTATCTTGGTCTTCTTCAACCATCCTCCGCAGGCGTAAGAGTAAAAGTCCGTGCACGGGTCGACTGTAGGGTCCAGAGACTCCTTAATCATTCTTGCTGAAAATCAAAGACGACACACCATATAAAATTGTACTTTCTCTTATACCTGTGATATGTCACGACTTCCGCAAAAGTGCTTCTTCACTTTTCACTATTTGTTCACTGGAAACACCCGCCGTGTTGGCTTAGTGGCGTTGGCGTTGCACTGCTGAGCACAAGGTCAAGGGTTCGGTTCACGGCCCTGATGGCTGCATATCTATGGAGTGTAAATGCGAAAACACTCGTGTAACGTGCATTGGGTGCACGTTAAAACACCACGGGGTCGGATGAAAGTGATGTTCTACGCTACAGCGTGCCTTCAATCAGATCTTGGTTGTGGCAACGTAAAACCCCAGAATTTGATTCATTAACTGAAAAGCTGCACATTTTCGTTAAATGCCTTCTACGTGACATCCATACTGAGTATTTTTTCTCTGAAATTGAATATGTCATATTCTTATTGTACCGAATAGAGCAATATATAGCGGTGACATCATTTCTTCAAGGTAACTTACACTCCTAATAATTCAGAGTAATATGTATGCCACCTTGTATTCATATCTCTAAGCCCTACTGAGGGACCCGAGAGCTCAATGAAAACATGCCACCCATTTCATAGGTGAAGTTCCTCTCCAGAATTAAGAGTACAGAAATTCTCTATTCATGAAATCAATACCACTAGTACTCAAATTTTTTGAAGAAAAGCAGTAGCGTTCTAATACAAATGAGTGGCCTACTTCAGTCGTTGAGGTTGAGTTTTACACACGCACATCTTTAAATTTATTTGGGCACTGCTGTATAGCAGCAGGCTTTTAATGCGAACTGCATTCTTGGTATTGTCCGGCCACTTTATTTTCTGGCTATCTATGTAATAGTGTTTGCGGGCCGATCCCGGAGGTAAGCTGCAGTGTAATAATATTGGCCCCTCTCGCAAATAGCGCAGGTTAAAAATATGGGCCGATCGCGAAGATAGTGCTATGTGATAGGGTGGGCCTAACCTCTTTCATGGCGTTCTTCAACGAATAGAAAAAAAAGTCCTTAAAAATTTCTCCGAATTTCTTTCTGCTCGAAAGAATTTTATTCGTATTCCGTATACATCTTGAGACACTTCTCGTTGGACCTGTGCTGCAATTTAGAATATTATGTGTAATGTAACATCCCTATCAAAGGGACCTTTAAGCTATTAGAGTGAAGTGAAGGAATGTGTCTTAGTAAACCGAGTTGAAAGGTCATCGGCTGGATGTTTGATGTCTCTCAGTGTATCGTTTAGTAGTGGATTCACTTCTTTCTTTGTTTATCGCGACATTTTGCATCAGCTAGAGTTTTAAATTGCTGGAGATACCTTCCCACTGTGCTAGACATGAAATACTAGCTGTTCTCAAATCTGACGTTCCTGAAGAGTGTTCTCGCGTGTATTCCACATTCTGCATGCTAGGCCGCCAAAGCTCAGTATACAAATAAAATTCCTAATTTGTTTTGCAGCTCTACGATTTACAGAATTCTGAACATCCAAGAGATAAGGTGAACGTACATTTTCAATGGACAGAATTATTTGGCTTCTGAGAGGTATATAATAATGCAAAGCATATAATAATGCAAAGCGCCGCACAGTCGTAGGCTCTCTATCACGCGAGAAGATATCTGCTTTCGCTTGCGAATATCATTGTTGTTTGTTTCTTGCGTCGTAAGCACTTGTGTCATAGTATGCGTCGCACACATTTTGTTCTCTTCGTTGTTACGCCTCTTCCAGATGGTTGTAGCGCACCAATGAAATTTTATTTTGCCTGCAACTTTATGAGGATTCAGTTTATGGCTTTAGACATGAGGAGTCGGGAAATCTCATTTAAATATGTTTTTTGTGTCTCTGAACCCACTGGTTGTCAGTAACAGTTTACATATCAGGATGTGTGATTCCTACGCCTGTCAAAGCATCACGCGTCATTCAACACTTTCGTTTAAAAGGAAGGCCTGACAGGGTTAACCTCTAGAGTAGTTTCAAGTGACCAGACTTCTAGTTCGGTGAAGAAAACAGCAAAACGTCTCTGAGATTCACGTTGGAGGACACGCAAGTCGGGTGGGCAGCTTTTTTTTCTCTATTTATATTTTTGCGCATAGTTTATAGGTAGCCTGAGGTTACGGTACTTTCAATATATGGGCCAAACAATAAAGTCACAAATTGATATATATATATATATATATATATATATATATATATGTATATATAGTCCCAAAAATAGAAGCATGTAGGAGAAACATAACAAGGAAAACAATACAAACGTAATAGTAGAGTTATGTAAGGTTTTCCTACCGGCTTCTATTTTTTGCAGTATTTCTCCAGTATTTCTGTACTGGCTCCTGTAACTCTTTGCTTCACTGATATATATATATATATATTGGAGCACGCAAAGGCGCCCAGCCCTAACAATAAATCATCCTATTCATAATCACAATATGAACCACACACAAGACCCGTTCTCTTCTTTTTTACAGCGTAACCTACAGTGCAACAAATCACTTTTGAAAGAAATATGACCATCTTTAGAAAATTATAACTGAAAATTTCGTGCACAGGAAAAATGCATGTCTTACCACGTTCCCGGCAAACATCGGTACGACAGATGTTATAGCGTCCTGAAAAGACACGGGGCTCTTTCACAAGGTTTGCAGAATCAAAATGCCACTCTATCTTTGTTGTGCTATATCTACATGTTCATGTGACTGTATACTTCAATACGGTGGCTTTTGTCAACTACATCATTTCGAACTATAAATCAGTGTTTTAGTTGCTTTCATATTTCGCTTGCCATATGTCGGAATCTCAATTGAGGCTAATCAGTGAACGTAGCAGCTAACCAAAAGCTATTTTCGACCACTTTTGCTTCAAACGAAACGGTTGTAAGACTTACCCTTTCGCCATGCCAAAATATGCTGCGGGGTTTGCAGAGGAGCTAGAAAAACGGAACATAAAACAAAACAACTTGATGATGTCAAAATAACACCCAATCTGCGGCCCCTTAAGATAACGGCTTTTCTCAAGACAATACACAATAAAATTCGACTGACCATTTGCAGGAAGCGTCTGCCTTTTCACCGTTTCATAAGCAGTCCCACTGCGATCGCTGCACATGACCCGTTTGAGACACCGATGCTATGTTTTTCTACTGGCGTAACTTGCAAATATTTGTTAGTCGACGTTAGTATAACCTCAGCATTGCACAAGTTTTCTTCGTAAGTAAAATGAGAGTTCATGACACTAGTTTAAGTCGTTATATTAGTCGGTGATAAACAAAAAACTTATGTTGTTTCGCTAGACTTGTCGCGTGCTAGCTTTTTATTGTTACTATACCCCTAGGAATGATCCGCAAAAAGAGTGCGGATGCTCAACAACGAAGTACAACTGCCTTGCCTGAAATAGATTTCCTCTGCGGCTTTGCTTCATTATGCACAATGTTTCCTGTTGGCGACCATAACTCACAGTAATAATGCGGTCTAATATAACAAATGTTTGTGAATCTATCTACTCGGCGTTCTTTATATGCTCCTCTGTAATGATTTGTAATGTAGTCCTTCAAATATCAAACACAGAGTAATTATCGTTAAGAACATCAGACCTTCCTTTAGTGATTAGCTGCCTACTACACAAATCAAATGCTAGCGTTATTAATGAAAGGCGCAGCTAAGGTGCTGCGTATCAAAATAATCAAAATTTGCAAGTTCGTCAGTGCATAGCCACGTCCTCCAAGTACTCAGAAATGCACCTTCGAGATGCGCCTAATTTTATACAGATTTGTCTTCATACTGCCTCTTACACTACCCAGCTTATGAACTTACAGATCGACAGCAATATATACATATATATATATATATATATATATATATAATGTGTGTGTGTGTGTGTGTGTGTGTGTGTGTGTGCACCGGTGCTAACATTTGGGGCAGAAACTTGGCGGTGCACAAAGAATCTCGAGACAAAGTTAAGGACCGCACAACGAGTGATGGAACGAACAATGTTAGGCCTAACGTTAAGAGACAGGAAGAGAGCGGTGTGGGCCAGAGAGCAAACGGGAATAGCCGATATTCTAGTTGATATTAAGAGGGGGAAAATGGAGCTGGAAAGGTCATGTAATGCGCAGGATGGATAACCGGTGGACCATTAGAGTTACAAAATGGATACCAAGAGAAGGGAAGCGCAGTCGACGACGGCAGAAAACTAGGTGGAGTGAAGAAGTTAGGAAATTCGCAGGCGCAAGTTGGAATCAGCTAGCGCAAGACAGGGGTAGTTGGAGATTGCAGGGAGAGGCCTTCGTCCTGCAGTGGGCATAAATATGCGATGATATATATATATATATATATATATATATATATATATATATATATATATATATATATATATATAAATCTGAGTACAGAAAAACGCCATCTAAAAAGAATTTTGCTATCTCACGTGCGCCAAAGAACATCTTTGCCAGTATCGCAGGTGTCCTCGGGTTTACTTTATTGGTTCAGCATTATGTTGCAATGCATCCCCATGAAACAAGCGGTCATGTTACACAATACGAAAGGGATTTCGAACGACATACATGAAAAGTACTATGCACATACATATAGTAGTACAGTAGTAAGCACTATAAACACACGTGCTAAATGACCAGGCGCATGTAATGCTCCTACGTGCTGGCGATCAGCGCAGCACACGCAGTGCGGCAGATGACTTCGCACAGCAGACATTGATCTGCGAGCTATGCGTGATTATGTAAAAAAGGGGTTCTGTGCTGTTTGCAGATAAACTCATGGCATCACGGTCACCGTAACCATGTCGTCCCGAAAAATCAATTACTTCATATGCGTGATGCAATAGCACCGCTGCATGCGTTATGCGTGACGTCCTTGAGAGTTCATTATTCTTCAACGGCTGCAACTAGTTTTTCTTGTCTTCTTTGTGTGTGGTAAAATTTTATGTGGAAAAAATTGTCTTTTGGTGTTTCCAGCTCTCAACTATTAGGGGTGCTGGATTTCGTGCGTGGCCATAGTCCGTGACCTTTTAGCAGATTACGCTGTGATGTCCACTTCAATCGCATAAGTATAGACATCATTGTATACCTGTGGTGTTTCTAGCATGCAGTCATTTGCCTATTAAAAACCAAATCATGCAAAAAAATAACTTACCTTGATGTGCTTCGATTCCCCATGAAGTCGTTAATGTCATCCATAGTACCGCATTGATCAGAATGAAAAGGTTCATAGTTTAGGAAGTGGCTCCAATTTCTCTTGAGCAGCAAGGACACTGCCAGGAAAATAAATATTTCGACGAGGGTTAATATATGCGGAACATGGTTCACACAAATATCGAAACAATTAAACGCCTGTGGCGTGCCTTTTGCTAATGGTATGTTTGATGCTTGTCTTTGGGTATGGCATGTTTACTTCGATGTGGTGTACTATATTTTTACAATGAAAATTTACGTTATGGCGGGTCTCTTTCCTTTAAGAATACTTTAAGTTTAACCATGCGCCCAGTTTTTTCTCTTGTAATATAATGAAAGCTACGTATGTGGTGTTGCCAACCCGAACTAATAAGGGGTTTCACGCTAATGCGAAGTTACGGGGCTCACGGCAATCTTAAGAGTGCACAGTTTGGATATATATATATATATATATATATATATATATATATATATATATATATATTGTGCGGCAGCAACGTGCCTCAATATCTTGCTATCTTCTTATCGCGATAAGCCTGTCTGTATAGAGTTTTCTTCATTAGTACATCTGTTCACTTTGACAACAGCCTGTACGTATTTTAAACCACTGAAATATTTGTTTGTTTCTTTATAGCGTTGATGGTAACAGTGAGAATTTCTATAAAATACATTTTATTGCCTTTTCTCTACCATCCCATAAGAAGCGCATTTTCCTCTTTTTCTTTCTTACCTTCTTACCACTATCACGAAGCGCGCATGCGGGCTACACAGATAGCGAGTTTCAAGTATAAATGTGTAATTTCTTTGTAAAATTAGATTGAGAACAATATGTGCTTCGTTTTTTTTTCAGCTCAAAGCAATGGTTAAGGGAAGGTAATAAGATAAGGGAAGTTGGGAAGTTAACCCCACAAGGGTAACTCTTTTGTTGCTTGCATGGAGTTTAAAAAAAAAACAGTTGCTTGTGAGTAGCAGGTGCATGAATGCGTTAAAAGAAATGTTTTGTTGGAACAGTTTACATTTTACGATCTATCATAAATGCAAAAATATTTACTCCACGCCTCCACTGATGAATGCAATATTGATTTTCTTTTAATATATGAAATGCTTTAAGCGATACCAATTCATTGACACGTGCTTTTCATTATTTCGCTTCTCATAAAACTTACAAGCAATAACCCGAAAAAGGTATGCATCGCTAAGAAGTTTTCATCAAAAGTCAGCAGCACTAATATTTCGATTAAAGTCGGGAAGGTATCTTTGAAATGGTTGCATTTGCTTTATTGAGACTTATTTCTTACTAGAAAAAGTGCTCACAGGAAGATTAAAAAATTAGGGTATCAGCACTGACCGAACAAATGAAGCATTAGGCTTGAGTCAATGTCAAGGCGTCAAAGGATCTAATCTGCCTCTGCCTTTTCTATGACAAATAATTTGTCATCGGCTTCATAGTGTTTTTCGATGCATACCACCATTATCATATTGTGATTGGGTCGTGCCTTTTAATAACCTGTTGTTGCGCTAGGTAGGCCATGCTTCTGTTTTTATTTTTGAAATGACCAATTTTTTTGTCGTGACATTGAATCAAACTGAGTTGCATTTATTCCATTCGAAATAAACAGAAAAACAAAAACAGCAGCCCCTCCCCTGTCGAGGAAATGTGGTTAAGCCAAGCTTGTCGGGCGTTTCCTTGGTGTTTTTCCGAACAAATTGCACTGAAAAGTAACGCGTTGTGTTCTAACCACAACCAGTCACACGCACTGCAGCTGGCTCCGAAGTTCCGGTTGAGCAACTCGCGTTGAAACCTGGCCGTCGCGCCGTGGAAGTTGGCTCTAGTGTTGCCGAGACGGTGCACCCCCGTTGTCGCGTTCCTGGAGGTCTAGACGTCGCTTACGTTTGGCGTCAACATCGCACTCCCGCGACTCGGGGTCCGCGGCTCTTCGCTATCGTTTCGCCTGGGAGCTTTGGAAGCCCTCACGCTGGAATAGGCACGTAGACCACGAGCCCTTTACCGAGAGCGTTCATTCTGGAAACATTTCCATGAAATGTCTTCAAAATGACACCTCTCCGTTACGTATGACAATGAATGGCTCATACCCCCTTAAGATGTGGGTCATAGCCCCGTAAACGCGGCCTCCCCATTAAGACGACAGAAGAGAGCAATTCTAGGTTGAAATGATTAGCGACAACGCAGCCAGCTGCGGAAGCAGACGATGACGACTAACGCGGGAGCAGTGGCACGCACGCGTGCCGAGCATGAGCCACCTGTGCAGGTCTGAGAGATGGAGGAGGAATAAACTTTATTTAGGGAAATGAGCAGACGCTAAAATCGTCCGAGGTGGGCGGCGTCCCTAGTCCAGGATGCCGTGGGCCTGAGCCGATATCTTGGCCCTGCTCACCAGGCGATGCTGGTCTTCAGGGCTCGGGCTTGTCAGCTGGGCCTCCCACTGCTCGACGGTTGGTCCGGTGATGGGTGGTGTCGATGCGTTTTGTTGACATTCCCATATCATATGGTAGAGGGTATTGGGCGCAGAGCAGAAGGCGCATCTGTGAGTATAGCTCGTAGGATACATGGCGTGTAGCAGGGTGCCGTGCGGGAATGTGCCGGTCTGTAATTTGCGGAAGATCACTGCCTCTTCTCTTGTTAGCTTGGGATGCGGGGGTGGGTAGATCCTCCTGCCCAGTCTGTAATGACTCAGGATATCGGAGTATCTTTTCGGGACGCTATCATGTTGGTCTGCCGGTGCTCGTGAACCCGGTGGGATAGCCCGGAGAATGTGATCTCGGGCAGCAGCGTTAGCCGCTTCATTACCCGCCAGGGACTCGTGTCCCGGGGCCCAGACAATGTAAAGTTCTTGAAAATTGTCTAGTTTTTCGAGGATGCTCAGGGCTTGTTTCGAAATGCGGCCCTTTTGGTAATTTCTGCATGCTGTTTGCGAGTCCGTGATGACTGTGATGTGATCTTCCTCTCGCTTACCCGTAGTGGCTGCCAGGGCTATCGCCGTTTCTTCCGCGCAGTCGATGTCTGAAGTGCTTACCGAGGCTGCTGCTACCTCTTGTCCTTGGCCGTTGATCACGCTGATAGCGTGGGCCGCTCTGTTCTTGTACTTTGCCGCGTCGGTGTATCTGACTTCTTCTTGTTTTGATCCTTCGTAGGCCTTACGTAGAGCTTGCACTCTCGCTCGCCTCCTTTCTCTGTTGTATTCAGGGTGCATGTTTCTCGGGATGCTGGCCACCGTGATCTTCTCCCTCAGGGGCAGAGGAACCCGCTGTTTTCTGGACTCATATTCGACTGAGTAGCCCAGTCTTATTAGGGTGTCCCTGCCCGTGCTGGTGAGCTTGAGTCGCTCTATCTGGCTCGTCTTGTGGGCCTCTGCTAGTTCCTCCCAAGTATTGTGGATGCCCAGGCTGAGTAGCTTCTCCGTCGACGTTGTCGGTGGAAGCCCCAGTGCCAGCTTGTAAGTCTTTCGTATTAGGATGTTCAATTTGTCTCTCTCGCTGTTCTTGAGACCCAGGTACGGGGTGCCGTAAGTGACTCTGCTGATTATCAGGGCTTCTATCAATCTGATTGTGTCCTGCTCTTTCAGGCCGTGCTTTTTGTTAGTCACTCTTCGCACCAAGTGCGCGACTTGGGTAACTGTCGCTTGCAGCTTTTTAATGGCGGCGAGACCGGCACCGTCCTTCTGGAAAGTGAGGCCCAGAATACGGAGTACGTCCACCTTGGGTATGTTGACTCCATGTAGGGTCAATGTTGGGTCTGGTGTCTCCTGCGGAGGCCGCCCTCTTGTCCTCCTTTTGAGGATCAGGAGCTCCGACTTTTCCGGCGCGCATGAAAGACCGCAGCGGTGTAGATAATGCTCGGTCCTGTCGATGGCTTCCTGCAGTGCGTCTTGTTGCTCGCCCACCGATCCCGTACACGTCCATATGGTCAGGTCGTCTGCATATATTGCGTGATGGATACCCCTGATGTTCTCCAAGAGCTTCGGCAATCCCCTCATCGCTATATTGAACAGCAACGGGGAGATCACCGACCCCTGGGGGGTTCCTTTGGGCGGTATTTGGAACTTCTCGGTCCTGAGGTTCCCCAGGCCTATGGTCGCCGTTCTACCCGTCAGGAAGTCCCGGACGTAGTTGTATGTCCGCCGTCCGCAGTTGGTCCGCTGTAGGCTGTTTAGCACTGCTTCGTGTGAGACGTTGTCGAAGGCTCCCTTCACGTCGAGTGCCAGGATGGCACTCTTGTGGCGTGTGCTGAGGCCGTCGATGACTTGTTCTTTTAGCTGAAGTAGAATGTCCTGGGTGGAGAGGTTTGGTCGGAAACCGAACATAGTATTCGGCAGGTGCCCCCCTTCTTCCAGGTAGGGCGAGAGTCGATTGTGGACCATGTGCTCGAAGAGTTTTCCCGCGCACGACGTGAGAGAGATCGGGCGCAGGTTCTGTATCTTGACGGGCTTGCCGGGTTTCGGGATCATCGTTACGTCCGCGTGCTTCCAGGAAGCCGGTATGCTGCCGGTCTGCCAGCTTTCATTGATATATTTTAGTAAACTCTCCGTCGCCCCGTCGTCCAGGTTACGGAGGGTCTTGTTGTTAATTTTATCCCTGCCGGGCGTCGTGTTTCTCGTGAGATTGTTTAAGGCTGCCATGATCTCCGACTTGGTGAAAGGTTGGTCTAAATCCGGATTGGGTTCCCCCTCGTACTCCGGGTGAATGACTGGCCGCGCCTTCCGTTGTTGTTCGTCTCCGAGGTATTTCCCGGTGATGGCTTCGAGCACTTCTTCCTCGGTGCCCTGGAAGTTGTGTATAAGTCTTTGTATGTGTTGCCCCGTGACATTTCTTGATTCCGTCTTCGCCAGAAGGGTCTTTAGAATGGCCCAGGTCTTTCGGTTGCTGAGGGTTCCCTGTAATCGGTCGCACACTTGATTCCAGTTCTGACGTGCGAGTTTTTCAGCATACTCTTCCGCCTGCCGCGAGACTGCGGCAATGCGGATCTTGAGTTTGCGGTTTCTCTTCTGCTTCTTCCACCTCTTCAAAAGTCCACGCCTGGCCTCCCAGAGGTGAAGTAGGTGTGGGTCGACGTCGGGATTGTCCGCAGTGAGTTGGATGGTCTTTGTGTACTTGGTAACCAAGTCCACCACGTTCTTGGTCCACTCCTCGATGTCCTCTAGGCTTCCGGGGTGTTCATATTTTCGGAAAGCGGGCCAGTCCGTAATTTTGGCCTGACCTAATCTCACGGGGGTTTTGTGGTGCGTGATTTCGGTCTGGATGATGTGATGGTCGCTGCCTAGAGTCTCTTCCAGTCTCGACCACTCGACTTGCCTTAATCCAGTGGAGAAGGTCAGGTCTGGGCTGGTGTCTCTGGAGACACTGTTGCCGATTCTAGTTGGTATTTGAGGATCGGTCCACAACGTCAGCTGGTGGTGTTGTGCCGCGTTGTGCACGTCCATACCCTTCTTGTTGGTTGATCGGTAGCCCCAAGCTACGTGTGGAGCGTTAAAGTCGCCCACCACAAGGAGTTTTTGACCCTTCGTGACTTTCTTCACTTCTCTCAGGAATTTGTCCAAGTCCTTGAGGCTGTCGCGCGGAGGACTGTATACATTCAGGATGTAGATGCTCTGCAGGGTTTTCTTGTGAGGAACAAGCTCAATCAGAGTGTGTTCAATTCTGTGGTTGATTTGGTGCTGCTGCGTCGTGTGATGTTTCTTGATCAGGACGGCGGTCCGGGTCCTTCCTGAGGCAATGTGCGTTTCGTAGCCGCGCATCGTAATATTGTTGGTTTCTGTTTCCTGTAACGCGACGACGTCAGGTTGGTGTAGGGTGCATAGGTGAAACAAATTTTGCCGTTTCCGATTTATTCCTCTGCAATTCCACTGCCAAATTTTGAGGGTTTGGGTCGCTTCTTTCTTCTTTGCTATTTTACTCGCCATCTTGGCTTCCCAGAGTCTCGTTCATCTGGGCTTCTCTGATGGGGTATTTTGGCTTTTTTCTTGCCTGCTCTTTGTCCTTTTCTAGGATGGAGATGCGTTGGCTGAGCTCGTTGCCCATCTGGGTGATCTCCTGGCGGAGCGTTTGTACGGCTGCTTGGACGGTGGCTGCCACAGATTTACTTATGGTGTCGACGGCCTGAGCGAGTTCGACTCGGAACTCATTTCTCAGTTCGGCCTTGTCTTCAATTCGGGCCTTGTTCATCTTGTGCTCTATTCCCGATTCTAGGTCCTCTATCGGGGGAGTATGTTCCCTCGGCGGCGTTAGTGTTGTGGTCGGTTCCTGCTGCTTCTGCAATTGTTCAATGAGATGTTGGAGCTTCACCTCCAGGGCTTGTTCCCTGGCCTGAGCTCTTCTGTCCCGTTCCTCCTGACGTCTTTCTTGCTCTTCTAGACGCTTCATGAGCCCTTCATTCCGCTTCATCAAGTCGGCGTTTTGCCTTCTGAGGGAAGAGATGGTTTCCTCGTATCTTGAATTTCGCTCTTGTGTCGGCAGTGAGGGAAACGGGTCGGTTGTCGACTTAGAACTGGCTATCACTTCCGCCCAGCTGATCTTCTGCTGATCTTGCTGTGGCTTATTTGTTCCATACACCGAGGAGCTTGAACTTGTCTCCCTTGTTATAGATGGCTGTCGGCCTCTTGATTTGCTTCTCTCCCTGACGTACAGGGGCGGCGGTCTTGGCTTGAGCCTTTTCTCGCACTCCTTGCTTGCCGTCTCGTGAGGTAGTCCGCATAGTTTGCACTGCAACTGGCAATCATGGTCTGCTTGTGGGTTCTGCACCCCGCACCGGTTGCAGATAGGTTTATCTGGGTTGGGGCATACGTCCTGCCGGTGGCCGATTTCTCCGCAGGCCTTGCAATACTGTACCGATCTGCGGTATGGGCGGCAACGTGTGTACGAGCTGGCCACCTTCACGTAGAAAGGGACGTGCGGACCTTCGAAGGTTATAACTGCTGAGGTGGATTTGCCGAGCATCCTCGCATGCAGGATGCCACAGTTGTTGGCTGCCAGAAGTTCCGCAAGTCGTTTCTCCGTCGTACACGCAGTGATACCGTGCACGACTCCACGCACTGTTCCTGGGAGCGGTTTGATGTACGGCGTCATTTCGTATGTGGCCGCCCCTAGTTCGATGCCGTTGATGGAACCGAGCTTGAGTGCGTAGTCCTCGTCGGCGGTGCTGGCAATTATCAGGTTCTGCTTCCATTGCGTTTGGATGGTTACTTTCGCGCAAAACTCTTTGAAAGGGGAACCACTTGCCCTTGCAAGTCCCTCGGTGATCTTCTCGTCCGGCCAGCTGGATAGCTTCATGCCGGTTCTTGGTCGGTACACCACCTTGTAATCATTATCTGGCAGCGGCGGCGTCGCGCGTCGCGGCGGTGGCTTGCCGTTGGTTCGGCTTCCCTGATCTTGCTGACGTTGCTGGTTGCTGTTGGCTTGCATGCTTGATTCCACTCTCGGGTTGCTCCTCGCGTTAAGTCCTCCTTGCTGGTTCTGGGAGTTTCCTTGCTTTCCTCCCTCTTGTATGCGGTCCTCGTTTGGCGACTTCTTGTTTTTCCTTGCCTTGATTGCTTGGAACCATGGGCCAGCTTGACTCAGCGTCTTCCCGCTGTTCTCATCGAATTCCATGTTGCTCTGGTCCGCTGTCGAGTCTTGACTATTGTTCTCTATTTCCATTTCGTGAGCATTGTCGTTCGTTTCACCTGCCATTCTCGATGCTCGCGAGGCCACGCAGGCCCGCTCCTGGGGCGCGTGCGGCGGTCGGAGAACGGCGTTCGAATATGTCGAGGTGCTCGTTGCTCGGTGGGTCAAGGTAAACAAATCCACTCACCGCTGTAATTGTGGTATCTTTCGATGCCGCTTGCCTTGTTGAGTTGAATGACACAAAATCGTGAAGTTTGGTTAAGGTTAACCGCAACAACTCGCGATAAAAGCAGCAGCCCATGTGAAGCGCGTCCGCTTCACTCGGCCCCCTGGTGGCTTTTTCTGAACAACAGAGACGCACTTTTAACGCTTGTAGCGTCAGGCATCCACCTTACGGAAATTTGGGCAATGTTTAAAAAAATGAGGCCTTACAAATTGTCTTTGAATAATATTTTACGTATCAATCTAAAACATAACAGAAAAATCTCAATATACGCTGTTGATTTTCGCTAAGTTATCAGTTTCTGTTACCACACCACATTCGTTTCGGTTTCAGAACCGTTCGCCAGCTGTTAGTAAGTTGGCTATAACTTTTGAACTAAATAAGATAAGAACATAATTCTTTCTGCAGAACATTTTTGAATGTTTGGGGATTCTCAAAATCTAATAAAGAGAAAATGTATATTTTCTTAAAAAGTGCATTTTCAAAGGTGGTGACATACCTTAAGCAAGATGT
>NC_051164.1:73096628-73205985 GCF_013339745.2 Dermacentor silvarum | reverse complement strand
GGCGCATATTTATAGGTAGCCTGAGGACGGTACTTCAATATATGGCCAAACAATAAAGTCACAAATGATATATATATATATATATATATATATATATATCTATGTCTATATAGTCCACAAATAGAAGCATGTAGGAGAAACATAACAAGGAAAACAATACAAACGTAATAGTAGAGTTATGTAAGGTTTCCTACGGCTTCTATTTTTTGCAGTATTTCTCCAGTATTTCTGTACTGGCTCCTGACTCTTTGCTTCACTGATATAATATATATATATTGGAGCACGCAAAGGCGCCCAGCCCTAACAATAAATCATCCTATTCATAATCACAATATGAACCACACACAAGACCCGTTCTCTTCTTTTTTACAGCGTAACCTACAGTGCAACAATCACTTGAAAGAATATGACCATCTTTAGAAAAAATTATAACTGAAAATTTCGTGCACAGGAAAATGCATGTCTTACCACGTTCCGGCAAACATCGGTACGACAGATGTTATAGCGTCCTGAAAAGACACGGGGGCTCTTTCACAAAGTTTGCAGAATCAAAATGCCACTCTATCTTTGTTGTGCTATATCTACATGTTCATGTGACTGTATACTTCAATACGGTGGCTTTGTCAACTACATCATTTCGAACTATAAATCAGTGTTTTAGTTGCTTTCATATTTCGCTTGCCATATGTCGGAATCTCAATTGAGGCTAATCAGTGAACGTAGCAGCTAACCAAAAGCTATTTTCGACCACTTTTGCTTCAAACGAAACGGTGTAAGACTTACCCTTTCGCCATGCCAAAATATGCTGCGGGGTTTGCAGAGGAGCTAGAAAAACGGAACATAAAACAAAACAACTTGATGATGTAAATAACACCCAATCTGCGGCCCTTAAGATAACGGCTTTTCTCAAGACAATACACAATAAAATTCGACTGACCATTTGCAGGAAGCGTCTGCCTTTTCACCGTTTCATAAGCAGTCCCACTGCGATCGCTGCACATGACCCGTTTGAGACACCGATGCTATGTTTTCTACTGGCGTAACTTGCAAATATTTGTTAGTCGACGTTAGTATAACCTCAGCAATGCACAAGTTTTCTTCGTAAGTAAAATGAGAGTTCATGACACTAGTTTAAGTCGTTATATTAGTCGGTGATAAACAAAAAACTTATGTTGTTTCGCTAGACTTGTCGCGTGCTAGCTTTTTATTGTTACTATACCCTAGGATGATCCGCAAAAGAGTGCGGATGCTCAACAACGAAGTACAACTGCCTTGCTGAATAGATTTCCTCTGCGGCTTTGCTTCATTATGCACAATGTTTCCTGTTGGCGACCATAACTCACAGTAATAATGCGGTCTAATATACAAATGTTTGTGAATCTATCTACTCGGCGTTCTTTATATGCTCCTCTGTAATGATTTGTAATGTAGTCCTTCAAATATCAAACACAGAGTAATTATCGTTAAGAACATCAGACCTTCCTTTAGTGATTAGCTGCTACTACACAAATCAAATGCTAGCGTTATTAATGAAAGGCGCAGCTAAGGTGCTGCGTATCAAATAATCAAAATTTGCAAGTTCGTCAGTGCATAGCCACGTCCTCCAAGTACTCAGAAATGCACCTTCGAGATGCGCCTAATTTTATACAGATTTGTCTTCATACTGCCTCTTACACTACCCAGCTTATGAACTTACAGATCGACAGCAATATATACATATATATATATATAGATATATATATATATAATGTGTGTGTGTGTGTGTGTGTGTGTGTGTGTGCACCGGTGCTAACATTTGGGGCAGAAACTTGGCGGTGCACAAAGAATCTCGAGACAAAGTTAAGGACCGCACAACGAGTGATGGAACGAACAATGTTAGGCCTAACGTTAAGAGACAGGAAGAGAGCGGTGTGGGCCAGAGAGCAAACGGGAATAGCCGATATTCTAGTTGATATTAAGAGGGGGAAAATGGAGCTGGAAAGGTCATGTAATGCGCAGGATGGATAACCGGTGGACCATTAGAGTTACAAAATGGATACCAAGAGAAGGGAAGCGCAGTCGACGACGCAGAAAACTAGGTGGAGTGAAGAAGTTAGGAAATTCGCAGGCGCAAGTTGGAATCAGCTAGCGCAAGACAGGGGTAGTTGGAGATTGCAGGGAGAGGCCTTCGTCCTGCAGTGGGCATAAATATGCGATGATATATTATATATATATATATATATATATTATATATATATAATATATATATATATATATATATATATATATATATATATATAATCTGAGTACAGAAAAACGCCATCTAAAAAGAATTTTGCTATCTCACGTGCGCCAAAGAACATCTTTGGCAGTATCGCAGGTGTCCTCGGGTTTACTTTATTGGTTCAGCATTATGTTGCAATGCATCCCCATGAAACAGCGGTCATGTTACACAATACGAAAGGGATTTCAAACGACATACATGAAAAGTACTATGCACATACATATAGTAGTACAGTAGTAAGCACTATAAACACACGTGCTAAATGACCAGGCGCATGTAATGCTCCTACGTGCTGGCGATCAGCGCAGCACACGCTGTGCGTCAGATGAGTTCGCACAACAGACATTGATCTGCGAGCTATGCGTGATTATGTAAAAAAGGGGTTCTGTGCTGTTTGCAGAGAAACTCATGGCATCACGGTCACCGTAACCATGTCGTCCCGAAAAATCAATTACTTCATATGCGTGATGCAATAGCACCGCTGCATGCGTTATGCGTGACGTCCTTGAGAGTTCATTATTCTTCAACGGCTGCAACTAGTTTTTCTTGTCTTCTTTGTGTGTGGTAAAATTTTATGTGGAAAAAATTGTCTTTTGGTGTTTCCAGCTCTCAACTATTAGGGGTGCTGGATTTCGTGCGTGGCCATAGTCCGTGACCTTTTAGCAGATTACGCTGTGATGTCCACTTCAATCGCATAAGTATAGACATCATTGTATACCTGGGGTGTTTCTAGCATGCAGTCATTTGCCTATTAAAAACCAAATCATGCAAAAAAATAACTTACCTTGATGTGCTTCGATTCCCCATGAAGTCGTTAATGTCATCCATAGTACCGCATTGATCAGAATGAAAAGGTTCATAGTTTAGGAAGTGGCTCCAATTTCTCTTGAGCAGCAAGGACACTGCCAGGAAAATAAATATTTCAACGAGGGTTAATATATGCGGAACATGGTTCACACAAATATCGAAACAATTAAACGCCTGTGGCGTGCCTTTTGCTAATGGTATGTTTGATGCTTGTCTTTGGGTATGGCATGTTTACTTCGATGTGGTGTACTATATTTTTACAATGAAAATTTGCGTTATGGCGGGTCTCTTTCCTTTAAGAATACTTTAAGTTTAACCATGCGCCCAGTTTTTTCTCTTGTAATATAATGAAAGCTACGTATGTGGTGTTGCCAACCCGAACTAATAAGGGGTTTCACGCTAATGCGAAGTTACGGGGCTCACGGCAATCTTAAGAGTGCACAGTTTGGATATATATATATATATATATATATATATATATATATATTGTGCGGCAGCAACGTGCCTCAATATCTTGCTATCTTCTTATCTCGATAAGCCTGTCTGTATAGAGTTTTCTTCATTAGTTCATCTGTTCACTTTGACAACAGCCTGTACGTATTTTAAACCACTGAAATATTTGTTTGTTTCTTTATAGCGTTGATGGTAACAGTGAGAATTTCTATAAAATACATTTTATTGCCTTTTCTGTACCATCCCATAAGAAGCGCATTTTCCTCTTTTTCTTTCTTACCTTCTTACCACTATCACGAAGCGCGCATGCGGGCTACACAGATAGCGAGTTTCAAGTATAAATGTGTAATTTCTTTGTAAAATTAGATTGAGAACAATATGTGCTTCGTTTTTTTTTCAGCTCAAAGCAATGGTTAAGGGAAAGTAATAAGATAACGGAAGTTGGGAAGTTAACCCCACAAGGGTAACTCTTTTGTTGCTTGCATGGAGTTTAAAAAAAAAACAGTTGCTTGTGAGTAGCAGGTGCATGAATGCGTTAAAAGAAATGTTTTGTTGGAACAGTTACATTTTACGATCTATCATAAATGCAAAATATTTACTCCACGCCTCCACTGATGAATGCAATATTGATTTTCTTTTAATATATGAAATGCTTTAAGCGATACCAATTCATTGACACGTGCTTTTCATTATTTCGCTTCTCATAAAACTTACAAGCAATAACCCGAAAAAGGTATGCATCGCTAAGAAGTTTTCATCAAAAGTCAGCAGCACTAATATTTCGATTAAAGTCGGGAAGGTATCTTTGAAATGGTTGCATTTGCTTTATTGAGACATATTTCTTACTAGAAAAAGTGGTCACAGGAAGATTAAAAAATTAGGTTACCAGCACTGACCGAACAAATGAAGCATTAGGCTTGAGTCAATGTCAAGGCGTCAAAGGATCTAATCTGCCTCTGCCTTTTCTATGACAAATAATTTGTCATCGGCTTCATAGTGTTTTTCGATGCATACCACCATTATCATATTGTGATTGGGTCGTGCCTTTAATAACCTGTTGTTGCGCTAGGTAGGCCATGCTTCTGTTTTTCTTTTTGAAATGACCAATTTTTTTGTCGTGACATTGAATCAAACTGAGTTGCATTTATTCCATTCGAAATAAACAGAAAAACAAAAACAGCAGCCCCTCCCCTGTCGAGGAAATGTGGTTAAGCCAAGCTTGTCGGGCGTTTCCTTGGTGTTTTTCCGAACAAATTGCACTGAAAAGTAACGCGTTGTGTTCTAACCACAACCAGTCACACGCACTGCAGCTGGCTCCGAAGTTCCGGTTGAGCAACTCGCGTTGAAACCTGGCCGTCGCGCCGTGGAAGTTGGCTCTAGTGTTGCCGAGACGGTGCACCCCCGTTGTCGCGTTCCTGGAGGTCTAGACGTCGCTTACGTTTGGCGTCAACATCGCACTCCCGCGACTCGGGGTCCGCGGCTCTTCGCTATCGTTTCGCCTGGGAGCTTTGGAAGCCCTCACGCTGGAATAGGCACGTAGACCACGAGCCCTTTACCGAGAGCGTTCATTCTGGAAACATTTCCATGAAATGTCCTTCAAAATGACACCTCTCCGTTACGTATGACAATGAATGGCTCATACCCCCTTAAGATGTGGGTCATAGCCCCGTAAACGCGGCCTCCCCATTAGACGACAGAAGAGAGCAATTCTAGGTTGAAATGATTAGCGACAACGCAGCCAGCTGCGGAAGCAGACGATGACGACTAACGCGGGAGCAGTGGCACGCACGCGTGCCGAGCATGAGCCACCTGTGCAGGTCTGAGAGATGGAGGAGGAATAAACTTTATTTAGGGAAATGAGCAGACGCTAAAATCGTCCGAGGTGGGCGGCGTCCCTAGTCCAGGATGCCGTGGGCCTGAGCCGATATCTTGGCCCTGCTCACCAGGCGATGCTGGTCTTCAGGGCTCGGGCTTGTCAGCTGGGCCTCCCACTGCTCGACGGTTGGTCCGGTGATGGGTGGTGTCGATGGGTTTTGTTGACATTCCCATATCATATGGTAGAGGGTATTGGGCACAGAGCAGAAGGCGCATCTGTGAGTATAGCTCGTAGGATACATGACGTGTAGCAGGGTGCCGTGCGGGAATGTGCCGGTCTGTAGTTTGCGGAAGATCACTGCCTCTGCTCTTGTTAGCTTGGGATGCGGGGGTGGGTAGATCCTCCTGCCCAGTCTGTAATGACTCAGGATATCGGAGTATCTTTTCGGGACGCTATTATGTTGGTCTGCCGGTACTCGTGAACCCGGTGGGATAGCCCGGAGAATGTGATCTCGGGCAGCAGCGTTAGCCGCTTCATTACCCGCCAGGGACTCGTGTCCCGGGGCCCAGACAATGTAAAGTTCTTGAAAATTGTCTAGTTTTTCGAGGATGCTCAGGGCTTGTTTCGAAATGCGGCCCTTTTGGTAATTTCTGCATGCTGTTTGCGAGTCCGTGATGACTGTGATGTGATCTTCCTCTCGCTTACCCGTAGTGGCTGCCAGGGCTATCGCCGTTTCTTCCGCGCAGTCGATGTCTGAAGTGCTTACCGAGGCTGCTGCTACCTCTTGTCCTTGGCCGTTGATCACGCTGATAGCGTGGGCCGCTCTGTTCTTGTACTTTGCCGCGTCGGTGTATCTGACTTCTTCTTGTTTTGATCCTTCGTAGGCCTTACGTAGAGCTTGCACTCTCGCTCGCCTCCTTTCTCTGTTGTATTCAGGGTGCATGTTTCTCGGGATGCTGGCCACCGTGATCTTCTCCCTCAGGGGCAGAGGAACCCGCTGTTTTCTGGACTCATATTCGACTGAGTAGCCCAGTCTTATTAGGGTGTCCCTGCCCGTGCTGGTGAGCTTGAGTCGCTCTATCTGGCTCGTCTTGTGGGCCTCTGCTAGTTCCTCCCAAGTATTGTGGATGCCCAGGCTGAGTAGCTTCTCCGTCGACGTTGTCGGTGGAAGCCCCAGTGCCAGCTTGTAAGTCTTTCGTATTAGGATGTTCAATTTGTCTCTCTCGCTGTTCTTGAGACCCAGGTACGGGGTGCCGTAAGTGACTCTGCTGATTATCAGGGCTTCTATCAATCTGATTGTGTCCTGCTCTTTCAGGCCGTGCTTTTTGTTAGTCACTCTTCGCACCAAGTGCGCGACTTGGGTAACTGTCGCTTGCAGCTTTTTAATGGCGGCGAGACCGGCACCGTCCTTCTGGAAAGTGAGGCCCAGAATACGGAGTACGTCCACCTTGGGTATGTTGACTCCATGTAGGGTCAATGTTGGGTCTGGTGTCTCCTGCGGAGGCCGCCCTCTTGTCCTCCTTTTGAGGATCAGGAGCTCCGACTTTTCCGGCGCGCATGAAAGACCGCAGCGGTGTAGATAATGCTCGGTCCTGTCGATGGCTTCCTGCAGTGCGTCTTGTTGCTCGCCCACCGATCCCGTACACGTCCATATGGTCAGGTCGTCTGCATATATTGCGTGATGGATACCCCTGATGTTCTCCAAGAGGTTCGGCAATCCCCTCATCGCTATATTGAACAGCAACGGGGAGATCACCGACCCCTGGGGGGTTCCTTTGGGCGGTATTTGGAACTTCTCGGTCCTGAGGTTCCCCAGGCCTATGGTCGCCGTTCTACCCGTCAGGAAGTCCCGGACGTAGTTGTATGTCCGCCGTCCGCAGTTGGTCCGCTGTAGGCTGTTTAGCACTGCTTCGTGTGAGACGTTGTCGAAGGCTCCCTTCACGTCGAGTGCCAGGATGGCACTATTGTGGCGTGTGCTGAGGCCGTCTATGACTTGTTCTTTTTGCTGAAGTAGAATGTCCTGGGTGGAGAGGTTTGGTCGGAAACCGAACATAGTATTCGGCAGGTGCCCCCCTTCTTCCAGGTAGGGCGAGAGTCGATTGTGGACCATGTGCTCGAAGAGTTTTCCCGCGCACGACGTGAGAGAGATCGGGCGCAGGTTCTGTCTCTTGACGGGCTTGCCGGGTTTCGGGATCATGGTTACGTCCGCGTGCTTCCAGGAAGCCGGTATGCTGCCGGGCTGCCAGCTTTCATTGATATATTTTAGTAAACTCCCGTCGCCCCGTCGTCCAGGTTACGGAGGGTCTTGTTGTTAATTTTATCCCTGCCGGGCGTCGTGTTTCTCGTGAGATTTTTTAAGGCTGCCATGATTTCCGACTTGGTGAAAGGTTGGTCTAAATCCGGATTGGGTTCCCCCTCGTACTCCGGGTGAATGACTGGCCGCGCCTTCCGTTGTTGTTCGTCTCCGAGGTATTTCCCGGTGATGGCTTCGAGCACTTCTTCCTCGGTGCCCTGGAAGTTGTGTATAAGTCTTTGTATGTGTTGCCCCGTGGCATTTCTTGATTCCGTCTTCGCCAGAAGGGTCTTTAGAATGGCCCAGGTCTTTCGGTTGCTGAGGGTTCCCTGTAATCGGTCGCACACTTGATTCCAGTTCTGACGTGCGAGTTTTTCAGTATACTCTTCCGCCTGCCGCGAGACTGCGGCAATGCGGATCTTGAGTTTGCGGTTTCTCTTCTGGTTCTTCCATCTCTTCAAAAGTCCACGCCTGGCCTCCCAGAGGTGAAGTAGGTGTGGGTCGACGTCGGGATTGTCCGCAGTGAGTTGGATGGTCTTTGTGTACTTGGTAACCAAGTCCACCACGTTCTTGGTCCACTCCTCGATGTCCTCTAGGCTTCCGCGGTGTTCATATTTTCGGAAAGCGGGCCAGTCCGTAATTTTGGCCTGACCTAATCTCACGGGGGTTTTGTGGTGCGTGATTTCGGTCTGGATGATGTGATGGTCGCTGCCTAGAGTCTCTTCCAGTCTCGACCACTCGACTTGCCTTAATCCAGTGGAGAAGGTCAGGTCTGGGCTGGTGTCTCTGGAGACACTGTTGCCGATTCTAGTTGGTATTTGAGGATCGGTCCACAACGTCAGCTGGTGGTGTTGTGCCGCGTTGTGCACGTCCATATCCTTCTTGTTGGTTGATCGGTAGCCCCAAGCCACGTGTGGAGCGTTAAAGTCGCCCACCACAAGGAGTTTTTGACCGTTCGTGACTTTCTTCACTTCTCTCAGGAATTTGTCCAAGTCCTTGAGGCTGTCGCGCGGAGGACTGTATACATTCAGAATGTAGATGCTCTGCAGGGTTTTCTTGTGAGGAACCAGCTCAATCAGAGTGTGTTCAATTCTGTGGTTGATTTGGTGCTGCTGCGTCGTGTGATGTTTCTTGATCAGGACGGTGGTCCGGGTCCTTCCTGAGGCAATGTGCGTTTCGTAGCCGCGCATCGTAATATTGTTGGTTTCTGTTTCCTGTAACGCGACGACGTCAGGTTGGTGTAGGGTGCATAGGTGAAGCAAATTTTGCCGTTTCCGATTTATTCCTCTGCAATTCCACTGCTAAATTTTGAGGGTTTGGGTCGCTTCTTTCTTCTTTGCTATTTTACTCGCCATCTTGGCTTCCCAGAGTCTCGTTCATCTGGGCTTCTCTGATGGGGTATTTTGGCTTTTTTCTTGCCTGCTCTTTGTCCTTTTCTAGGATGGAGATGCGTTGGCTGAGCTCGTTGCCCATCTGGGTGATCTCCTGGCGGAGCGTTTGTACGGCTGCTTGGACGGTGGCTGCCACAGATTTACTTATGGTGTCGACGGCCTGAGCGAGTTCGACTCGGAACTCATTTCTCAGTTCGGCCTTGTCTTCAATTCGGGCCTTGTTCATCTTGTGCTCTATTCCCGATTCTAGGTCCTCTATCGGGGGAGTATGTTCCCTCGTAGGCGTTAGTGTTGTGGTCGGTTCCTGCTGCTTCTGCAATTGTTCAATGAGATGTTGGAGCTTCACCTCCAGGGCTTGTTCCCTGGCCTGAGCTCTTCTGTCCCGTTCCTCCTGACGTCTTTCTTGCTCTTCTAGACGCTTCATGAGCCCTTCATTCCGCTTCATCAAGTCGGCGTTTTGCCTTCTGAGGGAGGAGATGGTTTCCTCGTATCTTGAATTTCGCTCTTGTGTCGGCAGTGAGGGAAACGGGTCGGTTGTCGACTTAGAACTGGCTATCACTTCCGCCCAGCTGATCTTCTGCTGACCTTGCTGTGGCTTATTTGTTCCATACTCCGAGGAGCTTGAACTTGTCTCCCTTGTTATAGATGGCTGTCGGCCTCTTGATTTGCTTCTCTCCCTGACGTACAGGGGCGGGGGTCTTGGCTTGAGCCTTTTCTCGCACTCCTTGCTTGCCGTCTCGTGAGGTAGTCCGCATAGTTTGAACTGCAACTGGCAATCATGGTCTGCTTGTGGGTTCTGCACCCCGCACCGGTTGCAGATAGGTTTATCTGGGTTGGGGCATACGTCCTGCCGGTGGCCGATTTCTCCGCAGGCCTTGCAATACTGTACCGATCTGCGGTATGGGCGGCAACGTGTGTACGAGCTGGCCACCTTCACGTAGAAAGGGACGTGCGGACCTTCGAAGGTGATAACTGCTGAGGTGGATTTGCGGAGCATCCTCGCATGCAGGATGCCACAGTTGTTGGCTGCCAGACGGAGTTCCGCAAGTCGTTTCTCCGTCGTACACGCAGTGATACCGTGCACGACTCCACGCACTGTTCCTGGGAGCGGTTTGATGTACGGCGTCATTTCGTATGTGGCCGCCCCTAGTTCGATGCCGTTTATGGAACCGAGCTTGAGTGCGTAGTCCTCGTCGGCGGTGCTGGCAATTATCAGGTTCTGCTTCCATTGCGTTTGGATGGTTACTTTCGCGCAAAACTCTTTGAAAGGGGAACCACTTGCCCTTGCAAGTCCCTCGGTGATCTTCTCGTCCGGCCAGCTGGATAGCTTCATGCCGGTTCTTGGTCGGTACACCACCTTGTAATCCTTATCTGGCAGCGGCGGCGTCGCGCGTCGCGGCGGTGGCTTGCCGTTGGTTCGGCTTCCCTGATCTTGCTGACGTTGCTGGTTGCTGTTGGCTTGCATGCTTGATTCCACTCTCGGGTTGCTCCTCGCGTTCAGTCCTCCTTGCTGGTTCTGGGAGTTTCCTTGCTTTCCTCCCTCTTGTATGCGGTCCTCGTTTGGCGACTTCTTGTTTTTCCTTGCCTTGATTGCTTGGAACCATGGGCCAGCTTGACTCAGCGTCTTCCCGCTGTTCTCATCGAATTCCATGTTGCTCTGGTCCGCTGTCGAGTCTTGACTATTGTTCTCGATTTCCATTTCGTGAGCATTGCCGTTCGTTTCACCTGCCATTCTCGATGCTCGCGAGGCCACGCAGGCCCGCTCCTGGGGCGCGTGCGGCGGTCGGAGAACGGCGTTCGAATATGTCGAGGTGCTCGTTGCTCGGTGGGTCAAGGTAAACAAATCCACTCACCGCTGTAATTCTGGTATCTTTCGATGCCGCTTGCCTTGTTGAGTTGAATGACACAAAATCGTGAAGTTTGGTTAAGGTTAACCGCAATAACTCGCGATAAAAGCAGCAGCCATGTGAAGCGCGTCCGCTTCACTCGGCCCCCTGGTGGCTTTTTTTCTGGTCTGAGAGATGTTTCTTTTTTTTTAGTGCTACATCGCCGGCGCCGGCTAGCGTATACAAGCTTCGTTTGAAAAAGCTACCCATAAAAAGCGACTGAAATAAGCAGTGGTTTGTAAAAGCACTTTTCAAACACTAAGTGCTTTTACCGATTTTCAAGTAGAACGTATGTACTAGGAAACTTGAGCATTTCGCAAAATAGAAACGAACACCTCCAAGAATAACATTTACTAGAGCACAAATCATAGAAAGTAGTCTCACGGGGCTCATCCGGGCAGCTGTAACACATCTGTGCAGTTGAAATTGAAATTCTGGTGTTTTACTTGCGAATGCTATGATGTGATTATTACGCCGGACGCAGTGTTGAACACCAGCTAATTTCGATCACGTGAGGTTCTTTAACGCGCATCCAGATCTAAATACAAGAGCGTTCTTTGCATTTCAGCTTCATTGAAACAGGGCCACCGTGGCCAGGATTGATCTCGCGACCTCGCGACACCGTAGCCACTAAGCTAACAAGGTGGGTTGGAGACTTCTTTCTAACGTTATTAAGCAAACCTGGTAGGATTTAGGTGATTGATTGCTTAGCATAGGTGTTATGAGGAGTCGATAAATTCCGAATATGTGGTCGATGCGTATTGCATATAGAAACTTATCTCCTTACCATCACTCTTTCGTACTGATGTTAGTGGTTCAGATGCACATACGTTTGTCATATATATGCATATATATATATATATATATATATATATATATATATATATATATATATATATGCCATCTAATTTCTTTGTATTTCTGTGTACCATTCTTTTTCTCCAAGAAAATCTGAACGGCACGTTTTGCTTGAGGTGGTGTAACCTATTCTCATTATCTTGAATTTTTACAAAACGGAATGCCTTAACTTCTAACCTGGGACAGCAGGTCGTTCAATCCTAAGTTTAATTATTTACTGGCATCCCATTCGCAGCGGGGTGGTGACAAATGTGTCCCCTGCCTGCCTGAGGTAATGAAGTAATCTATGGATATTTATCAGTCAACATTTAGTCTATGTATCGTTATAATATTTGACTTTTCTTGAAATTCTCTATATCTACGTTGTATAGTTTCCAATGCCTGAAACGACTCCAGCACTATCAATTTCTTCCGTGCAGTCTCCTGCACATATCGTGCCATCTAATGTTAGTCAACGGAAGTTGAAGCCGAGCAACAAGAATTTTAATAATTACTGGCTATACGCGACCTTTTGCTGTTACCGTTAGTAACCGTACAGATGGATATAGCTGAGATGAACAAAATTTTCCCGTTCTGACACATCCTACCACAGTGTGAGCCTGCAGATGCACGCGCATGCGCCTGGCCATTCCGTAAACATTCAGGTGCGGAAATGTTTTCACGGCTTGGTCATTACCGGATACATTCCACCAAGCTCAAAGTAAAAAAAAATACCAGAGGGATACCCGGCACTAATCTCTACGCCAACCCTCAGCCCAGCACATCAGCCATCTTGAAAATGATGGGTATATATAGTCCATGTATTTGTGCAAACTTCGTTCTTATGGCTTCAAGCAACTTTCCAGTTTCATCTCTTAGCCTGGCATTTTCGTCTTAATTTTGCCCCGTGGAACTTACACGCCTCATTTACCTTATTTTTTCTGTCATCACTTTGTTCTCAGAACATCAAACAAAACCAACCCTTCCCCTACCGGTAAGTGGGGGTAAGCGAAGCTTTTCCTGGGTGCACCTAAAATCACCATGATGCGTCGGCTGCGATGGAGAGAACGACGTCACTGACGGTATACCAGCAGTCCGCCGTTGTCGCTTGCGTTCGATGTCTCGAGTTTGCTAGGCGACGTGGTTGGCAGCATTCGCCCGCCATTACCTCTTGCGAGTCTTCGAAATTAAATTGTCTCGAAATTAAATCTGTCTATTACGTATGACAACGAATGGCTCATGCCCCCTTAAGCAATGACTCATACCTCGTAAATGCGGCCTACCCCATTACGACGGCAGAAGAAAAGTGAAATTCTACGCTGGAGTGAATAGCGTCAAGACAGCCAGCTGTGGAAGCAGATGACGACGACGAACGCGGGAGCAGTGGCACGCGCGCGTGCCGAGCACGAGCACAAGTGCAAACCAAGGGGCGCCAATGAGCCAGCTGCGGAAGAAGACAATGACGCTCCAGCCAATGCTGATGACGATAGTTTTTTGCGTCTGCGCCTTATAAGAAGCTTCGCTTGAAAAGCAACGCGTAAAATTACTAGGGATCCCTTATGCTACAACTATGGCGACTTGAAGGCGAAAGCCCGAGCGCCGGCAACTCAATGACACGACGACCACTTTTTTGCTGCCTCATCTTCACTCCGAATCCATATCTTCAATCAATTTTGCAAGTCATCCTTATTTCCCAAAACTCAGACCGTGACTTAGCACTTCTTTTTGCTGAGTCATCACCCCTCTGAACCCATATTATGCAGTCGTTTTTGCAAGTCATTGTTTATTCACCAAACTCAGACCATGACTCAGCATTTTGTTGATGAATCATCACTCTGAAACCACAATTCACTCATGTTTGCAATTCATAACGTTTTTTCTGCAAGTCACCCTCCGTATGATTCACCAAACTCGAACCATCACTCAGCACTTTTTTTTGCTGAATCACTCCCTGAGCTATTTTGCCGCGTGGTCATGGTCATTATCATGATTAAATAATGACTATCATGATCGTTTTCTTATTTATATTCCTCACGTAATTACCTATTAATTGATGTATTATGTTAAGGGGTTTGCAATGCTCTTATTCAGGTATCGATTTTTTGTAGATATTTTTTACCGAATTTTTGTCGAATGTTTGGCTCCACTTTTTTAAGGTCACCTCAAAACGACACATATAAGGTTTTCGCCTTAAAATATTCAAAATGAAGACCATGACTGCCCGAAAAAACATCCGGGCCTGGCAACACGCGTACTCACGTACATCTGTCGGAATGCTCGTATGCAGCTAAAATTGCATAACAGAATAAAGTTGCAGTCAACGTGATACGCTTTCTGCACTAGCTGCACGCGTTCTCAGAAGTGTTGAGATGCGCTTATGCAGTTGTAACTGAGTTACAGAATGAAGTGTGGTTATCAACATAAATACGCTTCCTACAACCGAAAATTCTTGTCACCTGGGATTGGGTCAGTCAGATACTATTTGGCTTTTCTTGTATGCCTTTTGTATTTGCGCATTCTGTTTATTTGAGATGATGTTCTGGGATAAGGTGTTTTAATGTAGTTCATCAAATTATCACATTATCATTTTATAATATTTGTAGATGGGCAATTTTAGGTTGATTATTCAATCAAAAACAGGAACCAAAGTGTTCTGTGGTTTTTACAACAATATGCCGAAAACTCTAAAATTGTTTAGTAGTGCGTTTTGAAACCGTATAAGAATTCAATCCACGCAAGTAATCTTCCTACTATTGCAGCTTTCTTTGCGAATTCAGCAAATAAAACGCATGGCAGAGGTGAAACAATGCCTGCGGGAGGTACCCCAGCTCATGCACTGACTTCGATGGGCCATGACCAAATGCTCTTCTCAGAATAAAGTGAGCTTGCTCATTCATTTGCCACGGACGGCTTAATATTTGTTCGCTATCTTTGTGATAAATTAGCGGATAAATTAACGGTCTGATGTCAAATGTTGCTATTGTGCTGGAGTTGTGCAACTCCACTTTGACGTCTCTCATTCCTCAGTTCACCATCACAGTACCATCTCCTGTCGAAAGGCTCTCGTGCTCGTAGACTAAGGGTGGTATCCTTTCTTTAGCATGATTACAACCTGATCGCCTTCAGTCATCTTGTGAAGACTGTGAATAGAACAGCAGTGTGGCACCCGTGACGACACGTGCATTCTCTCTACAGCTGCTACCAGGAATGCACATGCTTTCACAGTAGCTCCCAGGCTCTATACAGCGTTTCATGCATCGGATGAAACACTGTGGAGGCTTGCAAACTCAAGTAACAAGCATGGTGTACACGCGCGCACGTGTAAACATGAACACACCTCGCTCAATGACCGCGGTAACTCGCTGTCAAAACACCTCACACGGGGAGCGCGGCAGCCGCAGCAACCGAATTGACCTCGTGCTGTCCTTCGCTTCAGCGCAACTAAACGTCGAAAACACAGTGCATATGTAGCTACCGACAGTCGGCGCATGCACTTTGTCCGCATCGCAGATCGCTTTGAAGATGTGGACAGCGCGGGCGTGTCTGTGCACGTCGCAGATCGCTGTCAAGACATGGCGGCCGCACGGCCGTGCCATAAGCAGCAGCAGCCGTTGCCGTAGTAGAACGCCCCCCCCCCCCCTTCCCTTGCTCCCCCCCATGCCTCTCGCGTGACAGAAGGCCGTGTGCTCCCGCTCGGCTTTCTCCTTCGCGCGCGCGAGATTGAGCCCTGATCGTCGGCTGACCCTCTCAAGCTTTCACTCGCGCATACAGCGTACGGCGCGTGGCGACGATTTCAATTGTGTTTGGACTTTACACGGAACATCAGGGCGACGACTACGGCGACGACAGAAGTGCGCTTGGAGTCTGCAAATATTTGCTGTCGCAGTAAAAGTATCTATCCTAAGAAACAAACAAACCATGTACTCATACGGCTGCTAACACGTTGTTTTAGATCAATTTGCATTTCGTTGTTCTCGTATTTGCAGCCCGTCGCGGCAGCGTCACGTCCGTGCTCGCGCGAGAAAATGCTGTTGGCGCGCACCGAGGCATAGACGGAAGGCAAGGACTGATAAATTTTGGTGATTAGTTCTTGCGTAGACTCCAAAACGGTTGCACTTGATGTATCGAACAGGGTATCAAAGTAAAGCTTACAATTTGTACGTCGACCTTCGTAGCGTTTTTCCTTATGCTGCCCAAGTGTTCTCGGCTGCTTATATTGGGCTTGGATTTTCTTCAGGAATATGGGGCGATCATTAATCTGCGTGACTTGTTCGTGACTTTTTCTAACTATGTCTCTTCGGATACGAATGTGGTGGATGAACATCATCGCGCGGCTTTACGCGTGGTTGATGACTGCATAACGTTACCACCTCGAAGTAGCATCTTCGTTCTCGTTGAGTGTCCACAAGACCAAGTATAGACATCATCATCAGCCTATATTTATGTACACTGCAGGACGAAGGCCTCTCCCTGCGATCTCCAATTACCCCTGGCTTGCGCTAGCAGATTCCCCCTTGCGCCTGCAAATTTTCCAAACTTCATCACCCCACCTAGCTTTCAGCCGTCCTCGACTGCGCTTCCCTTTTCTTGGTATCCATTCTGTAACTCTAATGGTCCACCGGTTATCCATCCTACGCATTACATGGCCTGGCCAGATCCATTTTTCCCTCTTAATGTCAACTAGAATATCGGCTGTCCCTGTTTGCTCTCTGATCCTAACCGCTCTCTTCCTGTCCCTTAACGTTAGGCCTAACATTTTTCGTTCCATCACCCTTTTTGCGGTCCTTAACTTATTCTCGAGCTTCTTTGTTATCCTCCAAGTTTCTGCCCCATATGTTAGCACCGGTAGAATGCGATAATTGTACACTTTTCTTTTGAACGACAGTGGTAATTTCCCATTCATGATTTGGTAATGCCTGCCGTATGCACTAAAGCCCAATTTTATTCTATGAATTTCTTTCTCATGATCAGGGTCCCCTGTGAGTAATTGACCTAGATAAACGTACTCCTGTACAGACTCTAGAGGCTGATTGGCGATCCTGAATTCTTGTTCTCTTGCCAGGCTATTGAACATTATGTTTGTCTTCCGCATGTTAATCTTCAACCCAATTCTTACACTTTCTAGATTAAGGTCCTCAATCATTTGCTGTAATTCGTTGCCATTGTTGCTTAATAAGACAATTTCATCTGCAAATCGAAGGTTGCTGAGATATTCGCCGTTCATCCCCACTCCTAAGCCTTCCCAGTCTAAGAGCTTCAATACTTCTTCTAAGCATGCAGTGAATAGCATTGGAGAGATTGTCTCCTTGCCTGACCGCTTTCTTGATAGGTAACTTTCTACTTCTCTTGTGGAGAACCAAGGTAGCTGTGGAATCCTTGTAGATATTTGCCAAGATATTCACGTATGCCTCCAGTACTCATTTATTACGCAATGCCTTTATGACTGCTGGTATCTCTTTTGAATCAAATGCCTTTTCATAATGTATGGAACCCATATAAAGCGGATGACTGTACTCTGCAGATTTTTTGATTACCTGATTGATTACATGGATATGATCCATCGTAAAATATCCCTTCCTGAAGCCAGCTGTTCTCTTGGTTGGCTGAAGTCAAGTATTGCCCTGATTCTATTGGAAATAATCTTGGTGAATATGTTATACAATTCTGAAAGCAAGCTAATGGGTTTATAATTCAGTTCTTTAGCGTCTCTTTCTTCTTATGGATTAGTATAATGCTGGCATTTTTCCAGCTCTCTTGTACACTTGAAGTCGTGAGGCATTGCGTATAAAGGGCTACAAGCTTTTCAAGCTTCATATCTCCTCCGTCTTTGATTAAATTGACTTTTATTCCATCTTCTCCAGCAGCTTTTCCCCTGGTCATGTCTGGCATGGCCCTACTTACTCATCGCTTGTTATGGGAGGAGCCTCGGCATCCTGTTCATCACTACTTCAAATGCAAGTAGCTTGGCTGCTCGGGGTAGTGTATAAGTCAGTATAGAATGCTTCCGCTGCTGTTACTATGACATCTAAATTGCTGATGATATTACCCTGCTAATCTTTGTAAACTTTTTGTCAACTTATTTCAGCATTTCTTTTGTACAAAAACAGAATAATGCTAGGACAAGCACAAAAAGCTGCTAAGCTGCAGCTTCACTGGGTGCTTGCCCCATTACTTGGCAGAAACAAAAGGCAGAGAAAAATAATTTGAGGGAAAAAAATATTTGCAGATTGGAAATGGTTACGTAAAAAGAAAAAAGGAAAAAAACACAAAGCACATCATACATAATACTAAAAAATCTGCAGCCACTGCTCCGTTATAGTATGCCACTGTGTAATATAAAATGAACAGTAGCCCAGAGAACAGCAGCCTGCAGAAAACCCGAAGCACGTGATGTACACTAATTAGAAACATCATTACAGAAGCAATAACAATGAGTGTCAACAAGGAAACTTTAAAAAAATAAGATAAAGAAAATTTTCAGTGCATACATCTTGCCTTGCCTACGCCACATTTTCTTCTCACTGATTTCATGCTGCGTCCGTATTTTACTGCATTCTCAATCTTTTCTACGTTATAATTTCGAATATCCATTACTTTCTTCTTGTTGAACAGTTTTGATAGTTCAGCGAATTCTATCTGATATCTCGAGTTTACCACTCTGATGTTCATTTGTTTCTTTATCTTTATTAGGTTCTTTATTTCTTGGGAGAGCTTATCTACTGGTCACCTTGGTGCCTTACCTCCCACCACTTCAATTGCTGCTTCTGAGATTAGCCTATAGTTTCGATTTCATTCATTACCTGCATGCTGTCTTCATCTTCCTGTTCTAAAGCTGAATATTTGTTTGCGAGCACCAGCCTGAATTGGTCTGCTTTTACCCATACTGCGTCTCGGTTGGCGTGTTTCTTCTTGGCTAATTTTACTCTTTCTTTCTTCAAATTGAGAGATATCCTAGACCTCACTAAACTATGGTCACTGCCCTTTACCCTACCTAACACTTCTACATCCTGCACTATGCTGGGATCGGCAGATAATGCGAAATCAATTTGAGTTCCATTTGAAATCTATTTGAATCTGTCTGGAGAACTGTACTTGAAATCTATTTGAGAAAACCAGATATAGGCACCATTTAGCTGGATCGAGTAGTCGGCGTCGCATGAGGTCTCGTAGAGCTCCAAAATAGGCAAACTACGGTCGTAGTTACTAACTTCATTGGCGACTCGTGTTTAGTCTACTTAGACGATGTACTTTTTTCCACAACGTTTAAGCAACACATCGAGCGGCTTGAGGTGGTTCTTCAGGCCAGCCGCACCATGGGCCTGTCTCTGAAGCCCGAAAAATGTCACTTTGGATACTAGGAATTCAAAATTCTGTCCTATTGTCAGCAGCACTGGTGCTCGCCCTGACCCTGACAAATCCACGGCAGTTGCTTTATTCCGATGCGGAAGACAAAGCACGATGTACGCCGATTTCTAGGGCTTTTTGCGTATTACCGCCGTTTTGCGTCAAATTTTTTCTGACATTGCCGAACCTTTGCAACGACTCATCAAGAACGACGTCACATTTGTTTGGGGCCCGGCACAATCCGACACTTTTCACGAACTTCAGCGACGTCTACGGGCACCGCCGATCCTTGGATACTTTGAAACACAGACGGACACAGAAGTGCATACTGATGCTAGCAACGTTGGTCTCGGAGCGACGCTCGTACAATTTCAAGCTGGTGTTAAACGCTATATTGCCTATGCCAGCGGCACGTTGTCTGCTGATGAAAAAAAAAAAAAAAAACTACTGAGCAACTTGAAACGAATGTCTGGTGGTCGTGTGGGCTTTCCAGGAGCCCCGGACATACTTGTACGGACGCCCCTTCTAAGCCCTCAGCATTCACCACTCTCTGTGTTGGCTGGCGAATCTCAAGGATCTTTCGGGCCGTCTTGCAAGATGGAGCCTTCGGCTGCAGGAATTATGTGACTATTGTCTATAAGTCTGGTCAGAAATACACCGACGCCGATTGTCTCTCCCGCGACCCCGTCGAACCCGCACCAAAGGATACTGATGAGTACTGTGGTTTTCTCTGTACTCTTCCATGTTTAAATCTAGCTCAACAGCAACGCCAAGATTCAGAGCTGCAACCGCTGGTTGAATACCTTGAAGGACGCCGCAAACAACCCCCGCCGCCGTTCGCGCGTCACCTGTCCCCTTTCTGCCTACCCAGCGACATCCTCTACAAGCGGAACTTTCATCCAACGGGAACTGTTTTCCTGCTCATTGTTCCCGCTTCTCTCCACGATGACATTTTACGTGCATGCCATGCGGAACCAACGTCCGGGCATCTTCGTTTCACGCGTACTCTGGCAAAGATAAAGCAAAAGTACTACTGGCGAAAACTTACTAAAACCGTGAAGCAGTACGTCAGAAGTTGTCAAGATTGCCAACGTCGCAAATTTCCACCGATGAGACTAGCCGGTCTGCTTGAGCCTGTACGACCTCCTTGCTCACCTTTCGAACAGGGTGGGATGAATTTACTCGGCCAGTTTCCGAAGTCTTCAGCTGATAACCGTTGGATTGTTGCCGCCACCGATTACTTGACTAGATACTGCGAACCCCAAGCCGTTCAGCTATAGCTACTGCTTCGGATGTGGACAACTTCTCTGTCAAAAATATCGTCCTTCGACATGGTGCCCCAGCTGTCATCACAGACCGTGCCACAGCCTTCACCGTGCAGTTGGTAAGAGTTATTCAACAGCTGAGTGGTACAACTCACCGTACAGCAACTGCGTATCACTGGCAGACCATTGAGTTAACTGAGCTTCTCAACAAAACAATTGCAGAAATGCTTTCCCTGTATGTCGCCACGGATCATAAAATTTGGGACGAAGTGCTCCCGTATGTGGCATTTGCGTATAACACTGCGCTTCAAGAAACCACCAGGTTTCCTCCTTTTCGTCTGGTATACGGACGCGACGTCACCACTATGCTTGACGTGACGCTCCTAACATCTTCGTCTGACACGACCAGCCTAGATACAGACGTTTTTGTGCAGTGTGCCGAAGAAGCACGGCAGCATGCACGGCAACCAACTCTATTTCGGCAAGGTCAAAATACTCGTCGATACAACATACGCCACCGAGACGTAACATACGAGCCGGGGGATCAAGTCTGGGTTTGGAACCCGCCGTGGTTGCTATGTGGCTATGGTGTTGGGCTACTGAGCACGAGGCCGCGGGATCGAATCCCAGCCACGGCTGCCGCATTTAGATGGGGCAAAACGCGAAAACACCCGTGTACTTAGATTTAGGGGCACGATAAAGAACCCCCGGTAGTCCAAAATTCCGGAGTCCGCCACTACGGCGTGCCTCATAATCAGATCGTTGTTTTGGCATGTAAAACCGCATAATTTAATTAATTTAATTTTTCTGGATTTGGACACTACATAGTTTTCGCATCACCTAAGTCAACTACGAAGTTGTCTCAGTAGAAACATCGCACCAATCTCGTAGACCCCATTCATCTGACATTGTTCATGTCACCAGGATGAAGCCTTACCACTCACGCTGACTCCAATTCACAAACTTAGTGCTGCGGTCGCTGTCCTCACACCCATTGTCTTTTTCATTTCTTTTATTTTCTCCCTGTGGTATTTAACCTATCACCAACTTTTGTCGCTTAACTTTAACAGTTTTTTCGTGTAGTGGCACGATGCCTCTTTTTTTTTTTGGAGGGAGGGGAAACTGCCCCGCGCTAGTAACGGTAGAGTACGAGGACCAAGAAGATTGTGGTGGATGCTGCGGCAAAAAACAGTAAACAGCCGTTCGCTTGGAACTGACTGCTTGCCTTTTCCTATTGCGAAAATATGTTACCAATCACGTCGATTTTCACGCACGCACCTACATTAGTTCATGTATTTTTTGTGACGGAATACCCAGGTGACAAACTAAGTACTTTTTGGAGAGAACTCACACATCTTGCATAACGCCATTAGCAAGTATACTTGCAGACAGCGCTGGAAAGCAGAGCGCCAGTTGTGCCGTCGCTTGCACAGCGAGAACGCTCTGCCGCGCGCCGATTCTTTGCGTGAACAATGCAAAATGCCTTGTAGGAGAACTTTGCGCCATTGTTACACTTGTCTCAAGAGTATCACCTTACAGCTGAGAAACAGCTGCCTTCTTCGCAAACTAGCCGACTAGAATCTCTTATGAGCGCAGCAATGGAAAGATTCAGGTAGTACAATTTTGCACGCTGGTAGAAGTCGAAAACTGTTTTGCATGTTTCACCACAGAACTTTTTCAACAATGCAAACGTGTTCTGATATAGGTCAGGGACATTTTGTTAGGACATATGGCGGTTTACTGCTTCGTTGGTTTCTAAAATCTACAAAAAACAGGCGCTAACAAAGGTGTAATGTACTGACGTCTCAAATCGTGACGCACAGGCTACCGGAGCCACCGAAGTGTCAGTCACATGGTAAATTGGGCGATTTGGGCTATTTACTGTGGTCCCGAAAGTTTGGCATTTCATGTTTTTTTTCTGTTCTGCCCTGTTGGAATGCAGATGGTACGGTGAGGAATTAAATCCGCGTTTTACTAATTAATCGCAGAACGCCAGCCTGATTCACCAAAACATTTTCATGACACACAATGTTTACAGCAGGTGATTATAAAGTGTAGTTGAACTGAATTAGTTCGCGAAAAACAAAGCAACGATATTTAATATTTAATTTCTAAAGCTTATTATCGCTAAGATAAAAAGTGAACTATAAAAAAAACGACCATGCAGAGGCGTCAGGTGCCTGCCGGTTCTTGACTGGCTATGAAATTGCTGAAGAAAAGCAGGAAAAATGTTTCTTCGTTTCTTCCATTAAATACAGGCTTGCTTCTTGACATAGAGGAAGTCAATTTAGACTCCATGATTTGAGACGTGTTAGACTTTGCCCCAACCCTTCATGAGTATCGAGTTCATCTCTGTAAATAATACCATTTTCTCCACCACAACCACGATCACTGCGCATTGATATCAACCTAATGTCGCCCCCCCCTCTCTCCTTTCACTAATACTAATAATAATTGTAATAATATTAACTAAAATTGTAATACTAATAAGTTTCCGGACACATTTAGGCCTAAATTTGGTTGTAGCCATTATTGAAGATGCCGCGTCATTCAAACCGCCAAATATTTGTCGTTTTTTCTCATGATCTGCACCTATTATATTTTAATGGCATTTTGTATGATAGTTTACGTTAATAATGTCATCTTGTACTGTATCGCTGATTACCATTTTTGCGTTATGATGTACGGTTCTTCTTTCTTTTTTTTTACCCTTTGTTGCCGTGACCCTCTAATTCCCATCGGTCCTGAGTTGTTGCAGCTTTCCCATATCCATCCCCTATTTTTGTGCTATGCATGGGATCATGTCAAATGTATGCCTTAATAAGGAGCTTCAATGCTGCCGTACTGAGTCTTCAGTCGTTTGTCAAGTGTTGATCACCTGTTGTTTCTTCACATGATTTGCTTACAACAGAAGGTCTGACGGGCTTCCGCTTCCAGTCTTCAATTGTTCTCGCAAATGGTTCTACGTTTTGCCTCGGGCACGCTTTCTCTGGCACCGATCTCGAGCAAGCTTCACGTCGTTGCAATCCAAGTTGCAGCGCGATAGGAACTGGTCAAATGCCAAGAGTTTTCTCTTTCACGCTTCGTCACAAGTCTTAGCTGCGCCACATTTGTGCTAGCAGCACAATGGACCAGTCGTGAGTGGTGATTGACAAGAATTTGACAAGAATTGACAAGAATTTTGAAGGACAAGTGATTTACAAGTTTTTTTTTTTTGTATTTCGGTGGCATTGAAATGCGGCCGCCACGGCCAGGATCGAACCCGCAACAAAAGAAGAAAAAAAATAGTGTCCCTTCGCTGTCGAGGAAATGGGGGTAAGCGAAGCTTGTCGTGCGTTCCTTCGGTGTTCTGAGAACGAATTGCACCGACGAGTACCCCGTTGTGTTCGAACTACAACCGGTCATACGCAATGCAACTGGCTCCGAAGTTACGGTTGAAAAACTCGCGGTGAAACCTGCCCGTCGCAGCGGGATAGTTGGCGCTAGCGTTGCCGAGGCGTTCACCGCGTTGTCGCGTTCCTGGAGGGCAAGACGACGCTGACGTTTGGCCTCCACATCGCGCCTTCGCAACTTGGGGTCCGCGGCTCTTCGCTGACGTTATCGCCTGGGCTTCGGAAGCTCTCACGCTAGAATCGGCACATCGATGACGACCCCATTCCCGAGCGCGTTCATTCTGGATGGATTTCCATGAAATTTCTTCAAAATTAAATATGTCCGTTCCGCGAGACAATAAATGCCTCATACCCCCTTAAGCCAGGGATCATACTCTCGCAAACGCTGCCTCCCCATTACGACGATAGAATAGAAGTGATATTCTACGCTGGAATGATTAGCGGCAACGCAGCCAGCTGTGGAGGCAGACGACGACGACGAACGCTGGAGCAGTGGCACTAGCGTGTGCCGACCACCTGTGCAGCTCTGAGAGCAGCTGTGTGTTTTTTTGCGTTACATCGCCGGCGCAGGCTAGAGAGAATAAAACATTTATTATTGAAAATTAATAGCCATTTTGTGGTCGGACCTCCTAGTCCGGAAGACCATTGGCTTTTGCCGCCATCCGGGCTCGGTTGACCAGGGCTTGTTGCTGTTCTGGGTCCGAGCTGGACAGGGCCGCCTCCCACTCGACTGTCGTCGGATTATGATTGGCCGATATTTGCGGATTCTGTTGACACGCCCAGACCATGTGGTATAACGTGGCCGTCTGGGGACAGAATTTGCATTGCGGATTGTATGTCATAGAATCGCTTTGATAATACCTAAGGGTTTAGAAAGCACAATTTTTGTAAGCGTCTCCATGCTACCTGCGTTGCCTTATCTAATTTGGGATCAGGCTGGGGTAAAGTGCGTCTACTCAGCCGGAGGTGTTGTAGGATCTCAGAATATGAAAGAAGGGGCTGAGGATCGTCCTGGTCAGCGAGAAGTTGTGCTGTGGAGGAATTGGCGGAGCCCCGGTGTTGAAGTTCTCGGGCGGAGGCATGAGCAATCTCATTGCCTCGAACTCCCGCGTGCCCTGGTACCCACATCAGCTGTTTCCACTGACCCTCTTGACGACTGGCCGCAGCCTGTTGCAGTATTGAGTGTGCGAGGTGGCCGACTTGACCTCTTGCGAAATTGCGATGCGCCGCCCGGGAATCCGTGAGGACAAAGGTGGCTCTTGGATTACGCATGGCTAAGGCTATACCGGCTGTGATCTCTTCCATGGCTGTGATCTCTATTCCGGTGGCCGAGATGCAGTCTACCACCTGTCCCCTGTGTACAACGGTTGCCGTGGAGCGGTTGTGCAGGGGTCCGGCGGCATCTACAAAGAAGGCACCTGCGTGATCCGAATACTTGTCGTAGGCTTTGGCTCTGGCAGCTCTCCTGTTTTCGTGGTGGACGGGGTGCATATTACGTGGCAACGGGCGAGTGATGATATCCTGCTGCCATTCTGGTGGTAGTGATCGCTTGCTGGCGACCTGAGTGGGTGTATTGATGCCCAGTGCTTCTAGCGTGGTGCGACCTGCTTTGGTGCGTGCAAGCCGAATGACTTGGTTCATGTAATGAGCTTGGAAGAGTTCTGACTCTGTATTATAGATGCCCATTTCAAGGAGCCTGTCATTCATGGCCCATGGTGGTAGAGTGAGGGCTTTCCGATATGTGAGTCGGAGTAGACGGTCCAGTTTGAGTTCGTCCTTTTTGAGAACGCGCAGGTACGGGAAGCTTTTTTGAATTTTATTAAAATTTTTTTTCAAACGAAGCTTGTATATACGCTAGCCTGCGCCGGTCTCGTACCGGCGCAGGCTAGCGTATATACAAGCTTCGTCTGAAAAAAAATTCAGAGCCCTTCCACTACTGTGAAGATGGACGCCAGTGAAGCTGTGACTGTGGTGGGTCTGCTATAGTGAATATTGCTATAGAGAATTTATATATTATAATTATTGACTATATTGAGCGTCTTCGGCATGTTCGTCAAAGAGCAAGGACACAGGTTTCTTGTTTTCGCCCGGCGCGATAGTCAAGTAGTGCGTTTGCTGCTCCAAGTCGTCCCCCCCCCCTATGCTTACAGACTAGCGTATGAGCCACAGCGTTCATAGCCGCGGCACACTTTACGGCACCGTCAGGATCCTGGAAGATGCGGGTAAACGAGCGACCGTCCCATAGCGAGTCCAAAGGGCCACTGCTGATAACAGCGCTAGCGCGATCTCTACGTCACGAGACAAAGAGAGACAGTGCTTGGTAGGACGTGCCGCCGCCGAGTATTGCGACACTTGTGAAAGGGGCATCGGCGGTGAAGAGGGGTGTAACAATTGACCATCCAAAATTCGCTTTGAAACCTCTGCTGAGGCACAGCTGGCGGGTAACCGCCACGCACATGGAGCCGAAATTGTTGTTCTACGCGTCGTTTTGTTCTTCACTCTCACACTCTCAAGTTCAACAAGTGGCCACAGAGGGCGAAAAAATCGACTGCGCGGTGCTGGTAATAAACCAAGCATAGTACATCGTCAAAAAGTTGCTCCCGTGAGCGCATTATCTCCTTATAGAGGCGCCGTAGTAAGCGCAATTTCAACCTACAATTCTCCCACACTAACCGAATCGTTTTTATTACATGACAAAAACTGCAAACTTATTATTCCTAAGTATACATTGTACTCTTGAGTACGGACTCTGTTTTTGTTTTTGCCATTATAAGCGCAAAATAACGTTCAGCATCATCAACCACCCACGTGACCTCTGGCCTGCATTAAATTTTAACTGGTATGCTTGCGTGCACGGCAGGCAAGGATTCATGGGCTCGTACACTTAGACTGGTTGCTTACTTTGAGCCAAAAACAGTTAATTGCGCTTCCATACCTCGCGCTACACATCTAGGGAAGAAGTGACGTGTTTGATAGCGGAGATGTAAGCTCGAAAGCTAGGTTTCGCTCGTGAGCCATGCGGAATACGTCTGCACCGAAACGGGAGCCGGATTCTGCTGCGACTGAGGACGCCAATAGCGGTGAGTCGTTTAACGTTGCTGCTTGCGTCGTTATGTAATATTAGTCTCGTTAATACGCAGGCGCAGAGAAATTAACGAACTAAATCCGGCGTTACATTCGGGTAGTCAGGACCCTCCGTTGCCGTTTCTGAAATAAACCTTTAGGTGCGAGGCCATCGTTATACACACAGTCACAAAAGAGGGAGCGATATCGGAACGCGCGTCAAATTTTTCATCTCGTTGTAGCCGTGACCATAGGTGACTGAGTAGCCTTATCTATCTATCTATCTATCTATCTATCTATCTATCTATCTATATATATATATATATATATATATATAATTAGTCTGCCGAAAACTTTTTTCGTCCACAACACCGAATAACCCGTTGGTAAATTGAAGTGAAAGTACTGAATATAATGTAGTAAACAGTTGAACGCACGATAATTCACCCACAGTTCGTATTGTTGGTTCCAAATGTTCTTGCTGTTCTGTTTAGTTTACCTTAGGGCAGTCACCGAAAAAGAATGCCTTGCAATCGTTTGGGCAATCACCAAATTTCGACCTTACGTATATGGCCGTCCATTTGACGTCGTGACTGATCACCACGCCCTGTGCTGGTTGTCGTCGTTAAAGGACCCCTCTGGTGGCCTAGCTTGTTGGGTGCTTCGTCTACAGGACTATGGCATCCGTCTTGTCTACCGGTCCGGTCGTAAGCATACGGATGCCGATGCTCTTTCGCGCTCGCCACTGCCCGATGAGGATGGTGCTGCGTCTGTCTCCAGCTAGGATTCTTCGTCTCTTACATACACCGACATGCCAGCTGAGCAACGCCGCGATCCTTGGATAGCCTCTCTTCTGGAGTATTTATCTCAAGCGTCACCACACACCACCGACCGCTCGCTTCGGCGCGCTGCTCGTCACTCCCTTCCGCGATGGGCGACGCAGTAGTGAAGCGATGCATCACCTTTGTGCAGAAAAGGAATGCATCAGTTCTAATAGCTGCATGTCTTTCATGCATTTTCTTGTGGAACCAGCAGTGTGATTTCGTCTAGTGTAGAGATGAGCACAAGAATGTTCTCATTTGTGATGCTAATAATACTTAAGCTGTTGAAACACGTTGTAGTTAGACAGGCATCCATTTTATGGACAGTCTGTATCTTCTTTCTGGGGTTTTACGTGCCAAAACCAGTTCTGACTATGAGGCACGCCGTAGTGGAGGGCTGCGGATTAATTTTCACCACCTGGGGTTCTTTGCCGTGCGCTACAACGCAAGCACACGAGCGTTTTTGCATTTCACCTCCATCGAGATGCGGCCGCCGCGGCCGGGATTCGATCCCGCGATCTCGTGCTCACTAGCGCAATGTCTTAGCTGACTGAGCCACCGCGGTTGGTTTTATGTACAGTACCAACATTTAACCTGCTGCTTAAGCACCCTAAAAACAAACAGTGTATATTTGCATGTGTTCTGCTGTCACGAACCATTACAATATACAGGGTGTTTCAGCAAACACATTTTCAATTTTTTAAAGGTTTCCTGTGGAAGATAGCGCAATTCTGGTTAATGAAGTGGTCTACTCGAAGAGGCGGACATTACTTGCACAAGAAACTGAAGTGCATAATCAACTAAATCACAAAAATCTACTAATTAGGTTTTAACTAATTACCTGATGGCCCATATTGCAATTTACAAATTGTAGCCGTGTAGTTCGCAAGGCGGATCCACGAGTAACGAATTCTCATGATGACACCAGTTTCGAGATATTAATTCCCGAACTTTGCGGAGAAATGCATTGGCGTTCCAGTTATTTTGTGCTTCAATGCATAAAGCGACGTTTTGTTAAGCCAGTGACTGGAACGCCAATGCATTTCTCCACAAAGTTCGGGAATTAATATCTCAAAACTGGTGTCATCCCGAGAATTTGTTCCAAGTGGATCCGCCTTGCGAACTCTACGGCTACAATTTGTAAATTGCAATATGGGTCATTAGGTAATCAGTTAAAACCGTAATTAGTAATTTTTTGTTAATTAGTCAATTATGCATTTCAATTCCTTGTTGACCCTTTCTGCACTATCACCAGGATCAGCTCGTATTTTCGCACACGCACACGAAAAGCGCACGGCCGGAAGCCTAGCCAGACACAGCTTCGCTCTAGAAAAGCGGTGTTGCACAATTGGCCAAGTGGGCGCATTGTCCGAAAACGATTGAAATAGCGAGAACACACGGAAGACAATTACCCATGCAGCGGCAAGGCAGCGTTTGGCTTTCATTTTCTTAATAGTTCGTGTCTGCCATGCTGCCATAATTTTTAAACATGGTCGCAGAAGTGCGCACATTGATTGTAAAGGTTGCAGGCGCTTCGGTAACTCAACCCTCGCGTAAGCGATGTCGGTCTCGGATTCCTGCTGCATGCTCAAACGATCCTTTTGATTATACTACACGCTTAATCCAAAAAGAACGAGATGGTAGTAGTAGTGCGTCCAAAGTGATGTCAGATACTATTGGGATTTTATTTCGGGCTAGGGAGACCCGCAAAACCAGCCTGGTCAGGCATCAGCTGATCGCCAGAGATTACGGTTTCTTGGGGTTTTGTTCACCTATTCCTTATGGCGACTGCGATGTAGTACTGATGTTAGCAGTGTTAAATCGCTTATTTACAACATCTCTCCACCATATGGATCTGATTTGCTGATCCGAGACCAGCAGAGCGGGACGTGTTGCTGAATATTTCTGGCACCTGCCTGAAAAAGGCCGTTCTCACCAGACAGAATCTATTGTTGTAGCATACGCTCCTTAATAGCTACAGGATTGAAATCTTAATGGCTAGTAGGAAATCGAAGTATCGCCATCTTACATATTTAAAATACTTGCTTATTGTATGTTTTATCAGCGCATTTTGTATAATTCCAGTACTTCTCAGTAAAGTTCGTTTTGCAAATTGTATTGCATATTAGAACCTAATGTGTGCTTTTGAAATTCATATTGGAGAAATTAAACTTCTTTCGCTATTTTATTGTATTGCTTACTGTTATAATTCTGATGGCGTATTCATTACTATTATAAAGCGAAGAAAACATTACGCTTATGCAGACTGCATAGACATATGGATACTATAACACACAGAGCATATTTTCCACAGACTTATACCGTAGAGACACAGATTAGCTACAGTACGCAAATGAAATTATAGCAGGTTGATCAGACTGCCATAAATGCAGTATTAGTGAAACAGGGAGGGCTGCACGCCCTCACATAAATGTTCACTGTAATATACATTTTTTTCTTGCTCAGGTTTCGTCCATATTACGTGCACATTTCATTGTTGCATGGGCAGATGCACTTTTCTCGGATTAGTCGTCTTTTTTTTTATTTAAGAGGATAAGGACCGTTCACAGGACAAAGGCAGCTGCAAAAAATATTGTTCAACATATACGCGCGGACAGCTCTCCGAGACAACGGAGAGAAAATATAGGCGTGTGCGTATGCGTCATTACATAAGTGTCAACGCGCCAAGTAGTTTGTCAGCGCTCTTGGTTTCTAAGAGCAAATAATTACGTTTGTTTCCACTTGCGATTCTATCGCATTTGCCCAAACGCGGACGAGACCAACAGAAACAGAACTCAAATTTAACCTTTAGTAGTGTATTTAGTCTGTTTTCCTGTTGTAAATACCATGCTACTGTTCTCTTTTCCCGAACCTAAACTAACGCATACGACAATTTCTATACCGCTCTTACTGGGCCCCATTTTGCCTCCGTAGCTTACCCTTGATTGGCCATGACTAAACCTATGCTAAATTTACCAAAAGCAAAAAAAGAAACGCATTGAAATGTAAGGGAAGCGAAGCTCTCATGAAGCGGTTCATCAAATTCTCTACAACTAAATGTGATGCGTGCAGTTGTCTGTATTGTAATTTCTTTCCATCGTATAATCACTGCAATGTCTGTGTGTTTCACTAGACGAGATATGCCGAAATGTAAACAGCAGTTTATGCGAGTGCGCACTGTGAGACGTCAGCGCAGCGATGTTATGATGTCGAGTGACGAACGGTGACGAAGGCTGCACGCAAAGCAGCGTTGTACGGAATGGCGTTCCTGGAACTAATTCCTTTTAGATGCGAAGCAGCTTATGGTCGGGGCTATGTCACTCTCTCCCTCCCTCCCTCCATCCAGCCGCCGTGCGGCGTCCACACACGCACTGCGTATGCGCATCCTCCTCCCCCTCCTCGTCTTATCTCATCTCTCCTCTTGGCATTCCTCCTCTCTTCTCCGGATTGCGCAACGAATGGCAACACCTGCGGCTCCGCGCGCGATAATGCGAAGCAGCCTAGGCTAGAGGCGCGACGGTAGGCGCTGCATACTCCGCGGAGGGGTGCCACTGTAGCTCGCGGTATAATGACGCGCGCGCGCTCCGCTCCTCTCATTCTCCTCCCGCAACGCCGCGATGAGTGCCACGGACAGCGCCAGCGTGAACGCCAGTGTCAGCGCCGTGGACAGCGCCGCGGAGAAGAGGGCTAGAGTCGCTGCCACGAAACGGCAGCGGCGACAGGCCGATCCCGAATTTCGGGCTCGCGAAGCCGGTAGCTACGTACCTCAACCTAACGGAAACGACGAACTGAAAACTAGTGGGCACTTGAGTCGACCCCATGGCTGCTTCGCCTACTACTCAGGGTTCCCCTACGGGAAGATGGTGTAATTTTTTGTGAAGAACGGAGCAACGCCACCGTTTCCTTAAGGGTGGGTGGAACTGTAACGGTAACTCGTTAAGTTCCACAACTTTCCTTCTGTAAACGTTCGATCGCATTGAACAGACGCACGCACGTACGCAGCACATCATGCAGGGGTGACTGAGGGAGGCGCAAAGAACTACCACTTGCCCATCCACGTGACTATAGTGCATTTTTTGTTCGGGAGTTTTCCGTTATATTTTTTTATGACTTGGCGTCAAGGTTGTCACGTGATGCTCCCTCCTGTATATTTCCTTCATGCCGGCCTGCCGCAGAGGAACGATGACGTCAGGAACACAGCGCAACTCGAGGGACTTCGTGGCGGATGGAAAATTTCCACTCCTCACGTGACTCGCATTTGAAGGCCAATGTGTAAAATGCCATATGTGTTGCACTTTCAGTACACGAGCACCAAAACTGCAGTTAGACACGTCTGAAGTATGTCTGGTGCTCTCTGAAAGATTTGTCACGAAGCGTTTCTTTCGATTCTTTTTATCGCCAGATATTCTGCTGCCGGCGATGTTACAGTTCATATAATATACGTAGTGCGCTGTGAGTTTTTAAGTGCTCGTTTTTTTCACCTCAGGATTGTCCGACACTAGGAGGAGGCGGAATAAACTTTTATTGTAGAACCAGCACTTTATGATGGCCGGGCCTAAGCCTCGCATGAGGGGACGTCGCCGCCTGACGGGCGTGCTGGGTCACCCAGGTGTGGTCGTCGAGGGCGGAGCTCCGCAGAGCCTCACGCAACCTCGACGAGATGGTCGTGGTGTTAATGTGTGTGTACTGTGCTGCGCACTCCCACAGCATATGCGAAAGCGTAGCCGGGTGAGTGCCACAGCACCGGCAATTGGGGGTACTGTAAACTTCAGGGAATATAAGGTGGAGGCGGCCGGGTGAAGGGTACGTATTTGTTTGTAGCAGACGCAGGGTGGTAGCCTGCGCCCGGCTGAACTTGGGGTGAGGTGGGAGGAAGGTTCGGCGACTGAGGTAACATGCCTTAACGAGATCGCTACAAGTGGTCAGATTGTCCCTGGTGACTATATTTTAATTTTAAAAATGAGATGCAACGTTAATGTAAAGACACGTTCCAAGCGTAACTGGAACGCTGTTCCTTTCACAAAAAGAACTTGTTACGGTAACTCGTTTCAAGATCAGGAAGCGACGAGGAACGAGCTTTCGTTCCTGTTTCAGAGGGACGTGTACAACACTGACTCAAAGCGAAGTACGCCCTGAAATGCAGTACTAAGATTCGCCCGCGTCATTCCTTCGTCTATTGCCAAGCAATGGTAACTGCATGGCGTGATCACGCGTGCTGTAGCCCGTGCTACACGGCGTGACGCATGTTCCAAATCGTCTCAAACATCTACTTCATTTGGCACGAGGGATCGGGGCCGAATTATGAGAGTACCGCGCTGTTATGCGTGGAGGCGGTAGTCCGGTACAGGCAGAGGTCCAGATTGCTTTCGCGAAGCCGTAGGGACTGACTATTCACGCATGCCTTACTTTTTTGCATACACATGTTCAACGAACTAACCCCCGTATCCTCAAAACTATTCCTCGACACGAAGATTTTCCTTCTCTTCACCGAGTTGAGCATAGCGCCGGTCCTCGTATGAAAAAGAAGCTACACTTCTCAAGAAATACAAAGTTTTCAATCACGCACAGTGACCACTTCTGTCGATAGGCGGCGCTGCAGTAAACATTCTCGTGTGGAGAGGGAAGTATAGAGTCGGTGAACTTTCTAGAATACGGGTGTGTGTGTTCAAAGAAAAAGCTGCGTGTCAGATATTAACGTATGTGGTTAAAATTCACACGTGAGGAGTTATCGCTACATGTAAACTAGTCTGGCTTGCGTTCCCTCTTAAATTTCACAATACCCCATATCTTATGAAGTGCCCTTTTAGAGTGTCTTTCTCTGGAGTCACCGATGCTTCGACCAGAGACAACAGTAACTGTGCTACTCTTCTTAAATTTATTTTTCCCGATCCAGCATAGAAATCTTTAATATAGCAAAACCAGTAAGAAAATAACATTTGTGCATGCACATCAGTTTTCTGCAGAGCCTCCCAGCGAATATGGAGGAAGTCTTACAGTTTCTGTGCCTGGAAACCAACTGTATGTTGTTATAAACCTCGATGAGAAGCCGACAGTGCTTGCTGTGTTCTAATAACTGGAATAATTAGTTAAGAATGAGTTAACAAACTATCCATTACCAACTTAACCTAGAATATCAATACAAGGCTCTTGGAACACATTTGAAAAATCCACTTCCCTATGTTTCCAACGCCTTTGTAACTCCATTATTCGCGCTTCAAATGAAGCACGCAAAAGCGGTTCCAAGCCACTAACGCACTCTGCATTTACGCCACACCGGCTTTCTCTAAAATTCAGAGGAGGAGCTACGAGAGAGGAGGCGTACCGGGAGCTATTGAAAGGAATGTACTAAACCTCCACAAACCTTGTATTGAGTTCGTGCCCGAAATTGAATACAAACACATTTATTTAATTACCCACACTAATTAAATATTAGGGGCACAACATTACTGACGTTGTCTTCGGGAGGCTGATAGCAACATATGGTTTCACCAACGCAAAAAGCTTAGCTTTTTTTTTCTTGCTCCGTGTTAGCTGATTCACCCGCTTAAAAGTTACAAAATTACCACGTAAGCCCCAGTGACACATACCTCATATCGTCTAGAAAGCACGGCAAGCATTCAGAGACTTTGTGCACCATTTTCAACCTTTTACCGTCTCATAAATTGTACCCGTTGACAGCGCTTACGTTAGCATCTCATTGATACGCTCGATTGTGCATTGTCCTCATGACGCGTCATGCATGCGGCAACTTTAAGCGCAGACAAACGCCAGATTATTCATGACTAAGCGATAGACCACACAAAAAAAAATGGAGCCCCCCCTCCCCCCAGTTCTTCCATTCTCCGCTTCCCCTCTCCGCTTCTACCCTCTCACGCACACACTTCGAAATAAGCCAGAGATATCTTTCGGCGTGTTACGTCCACTCCGACATGCCGATAATTCAGATCTAGCAAGTATTCAAGGAAAACTAAAATGTCGCCTATCCGTCAAATATATCGTCTTGGGTTATATAGACCCACTTGCGCGTTTGCTGTCGTAGTGATCAGGAGGAAAGAAACTATACTTTATACTCTCTGCAAAATTTCGCGGCTAACTGTATCTGTATTCGGCTTTACGCTGGGTCTCCTTCCTACCATTGTGTTTCTAGACCACATTGCCTCAAGTTGTAAAAATTTTCACAACCCTTGTGGAGAAATACAAACGTTCTGCCAACTGGGTACAGCTGAGCACGTGGCAACTAATGTGTAAATGTTCGTTACCTTTATGGCGGCCGAACGAGCCTCCTGATGTGAATTCGGCTCTTCGCACACTTGACAACAGATTGCTCCCACAAAGAGATCGAAGGCCTTGCGGGTATTTTTCTTTATATTACTCCCAGAAAGAAATCTTTCTGCATTTAGTTAACCGCTGCATTTCTTTTTAATGTCTACGCCTTGCTTCCACCAAACTACTTTATTTCAGTTATTGTTTATTTTAGCCAATCTTACTGTATAGGTAATTTATCTTTGTTCAAAAACCTTTCCTTGAAGTATACTCCAAGAAAACGCCACTCTTTCCTAATTTATGGGTAATATCTTGTACCAAAGGAAACTGAACGCTGACGGCTTGTGCACAAAAGAGCTCCGGCTCCATTCCTACTCCAGTAAAAGCATTTGCCGATAAAATGAGTTCGATATACTTTTTCACGAGCAATACCCAGCATACAATGAAACAGCCTCGGCGCAAATGACTGAGCCCTGTAGAACATAAACCACACATCTCCTTACTTCAGTCAGCTCGAGATATTTGCAAGAAGCATACAGAAATTACTCACGCCGTGGCGTTCCTTGACTGCGAGGTGAAATATAATGGTCTGCTACGGAAAGCTGTAGCCTTGGATACTGCGAGCATGTCGCGCGGTTTGGTCGTGATTCTTTTCCTATTGTTTGTTTCTTCGACAGAAAATCTCTACCACGTACGTAAAGAAAGCACAATAATCTTTGTCAGCATAATTGAACGCCTTTCAAGAAGCCACAATGCAGGTCTTCGAAGGATGCTCAAGCACTTGTTCAAGGGTAGTTTTGGTAAAATTATCGCTAGATTTAAGACAAACCTTCGCGGAAACCTTTTAAATGCGCATATTTTTATTCAAAAGGGTTAAATTTGCATAGCACAAAACGAAAGAGACTGTTGAACTGAGTCGTGGTAAAATTTGGAAGGCAGTTGTGTTAAAGTTATTTCTGCATATCTTACTCAATTGTGCTAGGCACTACTCACACATAAATTTTTAGAACAATTTGACGTGTAATAGTATCTGCTTAATGTGCAAACCTTACTGATGTCGACGACTGCTGTCTCAAGTAACTGACAGTAATGGTGCAATGAAATCTTAATTATGTTGTGAAGGTATTCGTGTACGGAATTGAATTACAAAAGTGAATGCTTCAGGATTTTTTGTGGTTTCAGTGTCCTAGTTTATGATGAATATTTTATCCCGAAGGACAAAGTCAACCTTGCTGGCGGCAGAGCCCAGATCGATGTTCTAGCATGCGGCAGGTCTCAAATATTCCTGTGTGTCACGGTGAAAGTTCCATCAATATTATATGTGGCTTTTCCATTAAAAAAAGTTGGCCGCGTGAAATGTATGCCCAATCGATTAGGTGACCAAAGGGCAAAGCTACCGGGTTGCGCGCGACGACACGGCTCTTAGCATGTGTTTCAATCCCTCGATACTAAGAACAACCTAGATCAATGGGAAGGAAACCCGCACTAGCAGAGGTATAGCAGGTTGGAGATCAGTTGAAAGGAAAATAGAAACACAAAGAAAATTTATTGAAAAATCTAATTGTATAAAAAATTACCGAGGTGTAACCGAATCACAGCAGTGAAACGTAGAAATGTTCACATTATTATTGAGTAATATGTGGATAAATGACCCGTAATGAAAGAGCATTATTAGAGATTTGAGAGAATAAAAAAATATGAAGAAAACAGAGAGAAAAGTAGATCAAAGAAAAAAAAAGAAAACACTCTTCAGAATTCTCGAGTTCGCGAGCCGTGAAAAGCCTCCTGGTCTGGTTCTGCATGGTGGCGAGCAGGATGGCAATCCTTTTTGACTGTACACACAAGGGTTTGGACTGCAGAGTTGTAACTGGGAGAGGTATGATCATACAGGGAGCAGGAATAAACATAGCGAAAAACAGTGAAACAGGTGCCTAGGTGAAAGGAAGTGAGATAATATTTGGGGTGGGTGTGAGAATGTACGGGTGATATGAGGGAGAAGGGAGTTTCGTATGAGTACTGATGAATCAGGCATTCCGTCTGTCGAGTGCTTGGAGGCAACATCCACCTTTATTGGCTTAATCGAAGGAGCCAAGAGAACGAACGATGACAAAACAAAAATAAAACTTAAAGAGAAGACGAAAAAGAAAGGGAGAAAATGGGAAGAAAAAGAAGAAAAGGGATCAGGGACATTCAGGCACTATATACTTGTTCAAGAACAAGCAGGAGACGTGAATGAGTAAATGTCGCGATATAATCGAATTAATAGTGCTCTCTTTCTCCTATCAGGGAGTGCTGATTTATTATGAGTAGACATTATTGTAGTGGTGTAATTGTCTTTGATCAGACTGGCAGTTTGATGAGTTATTAGAAATCATAAAAATTGTAACGAATATATGTCCATGCCATACCGCATTCACAATTATTGCGAGGAAGAAGATGAAATCGGCAGTAATCAAGTGTTAATAATTCGGGCGCGAACTGTAATAAGATGAGCTATTGGTTTTTCGAGCGAAAGCGAGGGACGAATGCTGTGGGTGCTTGGAACCCATTTAAAAGTCGCAGTTTCGCCCGAAAGGAGAAGCATCGATAGTGATAGCAAACTATCGGCAAACTTTAACAATAAGGCTAGTAGTTTTATCGGCCGTGTAAACTTGTAAACATAGGCATACTAACTCAATGAACAAGGTGATGTAACGCGCGCACAAGCAAACATGAACACATCTCACTCGATGACAACGGAAACTCGCTGTCAAAACGCTGGAGTGAGCACGCGCGTCAGCAGCGACCTCCTTTAATTGGGGAACGCTAAAATCATTTAAACGCCGTGCCTTTTGCGTCTTGGTGGGCACGTGGCCTAATGCTTCCAAGGAAGACCTGTGATTCTCGCCCCCGTATTGCAGAGCGTTCCTTCACTCAACACTGCACCTCTACTTATGAAAGGGGATGGCAGCAGCGCCCTCGGCAGTAGTGATCACTGCGCTTCATTGACACCCCACGGCAGTTCTTGAGAAGCGTAGCGTCACAATCCGCCGAGGGGCAGCACTGTGCTTTAATCAGTGGACCGGAGGACGAGCCCTCGAGTTGAGGATCACTCGAGACCACGTACGGGGCTAGCCCCCGAAATCTCAATTAAGTGGTCCTCAACTCGAAGCTCTTCCTCCGCTCAACCGCATGGAGCCCAGTGCCGTCCTTCGACTATATGAAGTTAATACAATTCTCAAGAATTTCCGTAGATTACCATTAAGCCTAGTAACCACTCCGGTGGAAAGGTGGCGCTGCTGTTTACTTTCTTTATAGAAAGTGAGAGAAACAAAGACCGTAAATTAGATGCAAGGAATGCGAACAAAAATGACGGTGGAGATTTACAAGAACGACCAGAAACAAATTATAAGGCAAAATTTGCATGATACCGCAATGGGCAGTGCCTTGATATTAGAGGCTCGAGCTGGTTGCCCTAAGGACAAAAACATATGGGAGTAAATATTCGCAACCAGACGAGGCGTGTGTCTGCTGCCGCAAAAAACGGGAGCCTCTCACCATGTGCTAATGAAATCCGAAAGTATTTACCTAGCGAGACCAGTAGGTGATTTACATCTTCCAGAAATGCTTGGATTTAGAGTGGATGGAAGCATTAAAGGTCAGCAGGTGTGCTGCGGCGTAAGTAGACCGACATGAAGAGAGACTCGATGACCACGAGAAGGCGCGTGTGAAACGGTGGTGTTGATGAGAAGCGCTGCCCGTGGGCAGCGCGTGCGAAGGGACACACCTGTAGCGCTGCACTGCCGATCCGGGCAGCATTGCATGTGTAGCGTGCGTTGGAAAATGTGGCCCGACTATTACTAACTGTGGTGTGAGCGCGCACAAACAAACATGAATAGATCACACTGAATGACTGCAGACAACGACCGTCAAAACGCTGGCAGCAAGCGCATATACGCCGCAACGGGGAAGGTACGTGCGGTCTATCGCTTCAACGGAAACTGAGCGGCGAATGTAAAGGTCAGAGCCGTGTGGAGATAAGAGACGGTGCGAGCGAGCGACGAGCGCGGGTGTTGGCAGAGTGGAAGTGCGCCCCCCCCCCCCCCCCCCCCCCTACGCTCCCTCCGCGCTCGCTGAGACTGTGCGGACGAGCGACGAGCGCGGTTGTTGGCAGAGAAGTGCCCCCCCCCCCCCCCCCCTGCTCCCTCCGGCGCTGGCTTTCCGCTTTCTTGCTTGCGCGTGGGAGATTGAGTGCGTTCGCTCTCCGTGATAGCGCGCGTCCCCGCACGCTGCCTCTGGGGCATACGGCGCGCGGCGAAGATTTTATCTATACGGAACCTCACGGCGACGCCGACGGCGACGGCGACGCCGACGGCAGAAATCCGGTTGAAGTGTCCATATAATTGCTATCGCAATAAAAAGCAGTAAAGAGATTAGTAGGACCGGATCCCTTACAGGCATAGGTAGTTGTGCAAGGTTGATATGCAGGATGTTTCACTTAACTTGGGCAGAACATTAAAAATATGAAAATGGCTATGTAGCTGGACCAAACCAAGAAAATGTTGTTTGCCGTCGCTTGGAGATACTCAGATTATTTTTTGCATTCAGACTTAATCAGATAATTAGTCTTATTTATTGAATAAACTTCTGAGCATTATAATTAGATGAAAACTGTCAATGAGTAAATTGTAGAGCTACATGAATAATTCCAGATACAGCTTTCTGTTGCTCAATACGTGCTACATAAAATTGTTTTCCCCAGCATGAAACAATCCCACGATTACACGCAAAATTGCGGGGCGACTGGCCGCTCGAGGCACTTTGCGTGTATTCGCGAGCTGCTTTCGCGCTTGAAAAAACTTTTATATATTAATCAACAGAAAGCTTTATCGGGTGTTTTTCATGCTCCTCTACAATTTTCTTATTGACACTTCTCACCCTATATAAAATAATTGAAAAGTTTAATCATTTAGGACTAATTATGTAATTAGGCTGCATGCCAAAAAATAACCGGTATATCTCCAAGCGACGGCAAAGAACATTACTTTGGTTCTGTCCAGCTATGTAGCATTTGCATATTTTTATAGTTTGGCTCAAATTAACTGAAACACCCTGTAGAGGTTTTAACGAAGAAAAAAAAAGAGTAATGGCATCTAAACAAAACGCTTCAATGAAAAACATGTATACCATACCTGATTAAATCAGACTAGGTGACTATTTGTCACTACCGCACTTCAAAGGGGACGTCAGTAAATCATCATTTTCATTGGGTTGACGTGCACGTTCGAGCAGAGGAACATTTTAGAATACGGGGGTGAGTATCAGAGCTGCGTACAAGAGGATACCGAGTGTTTTACGAAAGTGCTCAGGCCATTGTTCGGATAGTTGGTGTAGTGATGTGGGGCTTTCCCTTTGTTTCATTTTTGATCTTCATCATGTTTTATGATATAGTGTGTACTAATGTTTGATTACGTATTTTATCTGTATGCTGATTTCAAACTTTGGGTACGTCAGCCTCTTTTCTTAGCTGACATAATTGAATTAAATTAGATATTTTCCGTCGTTATTGCTCTCCTAATTGATAAAAAGAATGGTGTCATGAGGTTGAAAATATTGCAAGCTTGGTCGTTGGCTATTCCGGATTTCATTGTCGTAATAATAGACGGAAAGAAAATGAATCAATATTCAATAAATGCAACTCGCACATAGTCGCCAGCACGTTACTGTCTAATAAGTGCTTGAATTGACGATATATTTTGCGGAAGCGTGTGCACACCACTTGACAATGTGTGCGCATAAATTTACAGCCAACCACAAAATTTACGAAACACGAGATCTGAGAGAAAGCTGAATATCTACGCAGCCTCCCAACGCAGCCTAGTATTCGCGTTTACCGCCTCTACCACTATACGTGAACAACGTTTTGATATTCGGTTTTACTGACTACTGTTAGGGGCTGCTCAGAAATTGAACGTTTTCTGAATCCCGTGGTGCGTAAACTTTTGTGGTTGACTGTAGAACGCCCAATGAAGACGGAAATAGGCAGCTCAGGAAACAAAACCACCCAGAGAAGTCCTGCGCATTGGAAAATACATGTGAAAAGTAAGAACAAACTGCTAAATGAAGAAGGAAATTAGTGCCGCGACTCTCACGTTAGGTAATTTTCGCTTCTCAAAATTTCGAAATTTCTTCAAATTTTATTCGACATTTTTTGCGCTTTAGATTACATCGTTTTACTTCTTTTAGGTGCTCCATCTTTTCCATCTGTTCTTTTTGCTTATTTCGTTTATTTTCTTAAATTTCTGCCTTTTTCTGTGCGCTACATGGCGGCACCTCTATTACCTTTCTTCGATAAATAATGTACAGGGAAAGTTCAGCATAGCAAGAAATGTAACAGGCAATGCTGAGATCAAAGGCGACTCCCAAAACAAATAAGAAATTAAAAACAATACTCAGAAGGCAACGTACTCCCTTTACAAAAGGGAAGGACCGAAGCAAGCTTTACATGCAGACTTGGAGGTAGCACTACTACCAAACAACACACAATAGCTAGTTGACCTATGACGTACATTCAGGACCATGACAAGAAACACCAAGATAGTAAATTGCTGTACAACCGCATTAGAATTTTACTTGAATTTATCAAATAATAGTATAATAAAGCACACCACAATACAAGGTTTAGTAGTGGTACGCATTAGCACAACACACGTGTACGTCTTTAACTAGCTATGAAAACAACAGTACAGGTTAATTTGACACAATCTGGTGAAAACTTGCTTTGACACCGAAATTATTTATTGTGATGAAATCGAGCTAACGTAGTATTGTTCGAGATCATGCAGGAAGTTTGAAGAAATAGTAATTTCCGTTGGTACCATGATACGTGATAACTTTTGGTACCTCCAAACTTTAGTAGACGTCCATCTATATTTATTACACTGTGCAAGATTAAACAGGCTGCGGTAACACTTGTGCTTTCCGGAGATATACAATGGAACATTGAAACGTTAAAAGGGTGGTTGTATCTCCCATTCCCATAAACGCACATTGTTAGCCTCTGCTCACTAAGTAGATCAAATGACAGTATGCGATAGCGTTTAAACAATGGGGCCGTTAAATGAGCATGCCGGCTCGAGGCCTTTCATATAGCGTCGAAGAACGTTAAAAATCCATCCTGAGCAACTGTAGTTCCGTGAAGTAATGCACAATTGGTGTTGCAAGATGACGCCAATAGCATATTGTGAAACAAGCTATCCGGCTGTTTAATTTTTTGTGCGAATTACATGTGAATGGTGATTGCAGCAACAACAGTGAGGAACGTGACAACGGAAGAGCTTGAGCCAACGAGTTCATCGGATATCAGTCTAATATAGTTGCTTCCACGTTTATCTTTCCAGAACAGCCTTGCAGCGGAGAGTTCAAGTGATCCGCACTCGCTGTCAGTCAATAGCCAATAACAGCAAATAGCCAAAAGGTAATAACCTTCTGCGACCACCTAGCACTCATACATGACTCTAACAATAAATGAAATAAAGGTCATTCAGATGCCCGCTTTTATTTCATGCTCAGTTCTGCCGTTCGTTGATGCATCTAGGCCATGGTCTGCACAAAATGACCTTCGTTTGAGCAAGTTGGAAAATGTCCCTACCTTAAACACATTTCACCCCCATGACGTTTCAAAGAAAACTGGAACATTCCTTTTTAAATCGAAGCTTTCATCGAGAACAACCTTGCGCCTTTTTTTGCTGATCGTGGCTAATGCTGCTGTTGCTGCTGCTGCTGCTCATGTGTTCTCGCCGAATAGCTCACATTCGGCAGTGGGACAGCGGCGCCATCTAGGAGCGATGGCTCACATTACTTCGCCCACAGCATGTGGAAGGTAGAGGGGGGAAGCCGACCTGTGCATTAGGGTCGTTGACCGCTGGTGGAGAGGGCGAGTGGCTCTAGCCACCCTAGCGGAGAGACATGATGAGGCCGGAGAGAGGGCACCCGAGGAGATGGCCTCACGTTACGCATACGTTGCGCCGCCTGGCAACCGCGCGGATGGTCGCATCTGCGGCTCCAGGGGGAGGTCGGGTACCCACAAAAAATGACATAGAAAGCAAGCTTGCCTCTTTTAACCCCTCTAACGCAGGTTGCGTTCGAAGGTGCATTGCATTCGTCGCCAACATAAATAAGGCGTTCGGATTCACTTTTCCCTCACAGTGAATAGACTAAAACACGTGTTTCAGCACTCCTTGTGCACTTCCAGAAAGCTTCGCTGTATATAAATTCCAACAGGGCACGTCTCTGCATTGTCTGTTATGCACTCTTGAATTTAGGACCATCGTTGAGGCTGATATTCCGGGTTCAAATCCCAGTAGCGCCGGCCGCATTTCGACGGTGGCGAAATGCAAAACGGCCGTGTACCGTACGTGGGTTGTGTGCACGTTATAGAGCCACAGGGGGTCAAAATTAAGCCGGTATGCCCCACGACGGCGTGCCCCACTACGGCGTGCTTGATAATATTATTGTGGTTTTGGTACGTATAGCCACAGAATTTAACTCTTAATTAGGGCTGAATTTCAATGTAATAACAAGCTTTACGTTTACTAGGTATTTTCCAGAATCTGCCCGCTTGCTCCGTTTCTGCATGTGACACCATTGTGGAGTTTATCTCTTGGTCTTAAGTAAAAATATGTAGTTTTCTCCAGTTTGGCCCAGTGTTACTAGTAGCTTTCAAACCTACACTGATGCGAACACCTTACTTTTTGACCGGAATAGCGATTGCCTTGTTTACTAATGTTCTCGTATATTTATATTTGGTCCAAACAAACTGGGCAGACATTTGCACCTCCATTCTTCATTGCTTTTGCAGATTTGGCCCAAGAACAGTAATTATTATATGTCCATAAGTTATAGCACTGTCCATTGTTCCAGAATCTACGCGCATGCTGCTTTCAATGCCATAGATTGGCACACATTGTGACTGTGTGCACTCTTTTGCACGAGATTAAAAGTCCCTTTTTTTCTGTTGGTTGCGACGTGCAAATATCTATTGTTACCGCTACACGCATGCATATTTCCCGCATTTTCATTTTCTTTGTTGCTTTAATGGAGGGGGGGGGGGGGGGAGGGGGGTGTATGGAGATTGTAGAAATAAAAAAGGCCTTCGAATAAGCCCTTTAGGTGAACTAACTTCCGCAGCGAACAATGGAATCGGAGCTTAGGCAAGAATGTGGAATGTGACGCACGCATGGTTACATGCTGTGCGGAAATTTTAGATCGCGCAACGCACACACGAATTTGCACAGCTGTTCCAAATGTGTTCACGAGCCGCTTCAGCCGGCCAGCTGTGATCGCTTATCACATTGCACTTTGTATGGCGAACTACCTCCATGTGTTGCATATGGAGCGCACAAGTATGGCAGTTGAACACGAAACTAACAATGACCGAGAAGGTGTATAATCTCGTTTTAGTGGTCGTTTCGACTTTAATAAACCTGCTGGACTCTAGAACGTTTTCTGAGATGAAAATACTTGTACCCTGGCCACACCACTAAGTGGCAAAAATAGTGCGCTACAGAAGTTTTCGAAGTGCGCCGGCCTCAGTGACCTTTACGCTTGTTGTAAGGTTTTTTTTTTCCCCGAGACCCAGCGTGCAATATAAATGTCCATAACCTTCACTCCTTCTCAAAGTTACCTAACTAAAAGTAAAGCACGTTCACCCCTGATAAGTTGTCAGATGCATGCTCAACTACATGAAAGCGGTTTAAGCATATTCTTAGCGCCAACTGTCAAGAAAACTGGCACTAATCTTGATATATGCCGTTGTATCATTAAAGACGACAAAAAGCAACGATTCAATATATTGCAAATTCCACGAAAATACCACGCCGAAATGCCACTATTCACATGGCGGAAGTGGCATCTACGTGTACAGTCCCAGCAGAGAAAGATTAGCACAAATGACTGGCGGCCGGAGCCGCAAAATCCCAACACGATTTCTGAAGGCCACCCTTGCTTTGGAAAATGAAATGTGCCGCTCCGGCCACCAGTCATTTGTGCCGTGTTTCGTGATTTTGCGGCACCGGCAAACAGTAACTTGGGCTAATCTTTTTCCGTTGGGATGGTACGTGGACAGTGTTACTGTTTCTCGTGTTCAGCATGGTAAAAACTGCTATTCTTTGCGTAAGCGGATAGATGAACGTGAAAACTTAGTTTGCGCACCTCAAATATAATTGACACGAAGAACACAAACGACGTAGACGTTCGTGCCCGTCTATGTCATTCGTCATTTGACCTGTCCATTGCGCGCACTGAGTTTCCGAGTTCATCTATCCGCCCACGCAAAGAGAAGCGGTTTTTCCATATCGAACATGAGGAAACGGTAGCATTGTCCACCTACATGTATATGCCACTTCATGCGTTTCCATAGTGGCATTCAAACCTGTCAGTAATAAGAACTGACCGCACAAAATGATTACGTCCCTAGGCATGTCTTCCCGTCTCTAGAGGATAAAGTGCAGCTGTGCGCCCTATACTGTGTGTGCGTAGTGCTCACTCTCTGCTTCTTTTTCTCTTCCTATTTCTTGTTTTATTTACCCCCAGCGCAGGGTAGCAACCTATGTACCCATCTAGTAGAGCTACCGGTCTTCTCACTCTTTTCGCACTATTTCTCTTATCGTCGTTAGGCAAATGACGTATTTAAACCTAACTTTATCTTATATTTAAACTGTGGTTAAAGCAAAAGGCGAAGCCTCATCTAAAGTACACACATTTATATGTTTCGCATTCTTTGGGCAGTGACGTGTTATACGGACTAAAAGCGAACAGGACATTCTATATCATTGCAGCAGTACCGAAACTTCAGCTCGAGGAAATCCGGGGACGTGTTCTGCGACGATCGCCTCGGCGATACTATCACTTTCGCGTGACGTAGTGCTCAACCAGTTTATCAGATAAGCTCATTCGATTTTGCTCATCCAGCCAATGACCGCGCTCCTGACGGCGATACGGTGGCCGAAAGTGATCGTCACAGAATATGTCCCTATAATAACTGGCTCACTTGCACGCTATCGCTTTATGGCGATGGAATAGGGTTACTTGCGGATTCTATATAGAGCCTAGCCAACGTGCTATATAATGGTACCAATTAGTTATTGTGGCCATGTGCATCTCGTGGCACCGTAGGAAGGAAGTAGGCGAATAAAAGCAACTTTTTAATCAAGTTAGTTATCTTGGTCACTTTTCCCCGGCAGCGACGGTGGCGATAACGGTTATAATACCAGCTAACTTGGACGATAGTGCATGAAGCCGATTGATCTATATAGCGCATCGTTTTGTTATATTGAGTAGTACCGAAGGCCAAAGAACTTAGCGTTCAGTGAAGGCCGAGTCCAAGGGGTCCATCGCTACTACGCAGGAATTATTGCTTTCAACGCTAAGGAAGATACCGAGCTATTTTCGTCCGACATTAAATGCTTGAAAACCAGCTCTCATAAGCCTTACTTTATGAACAGTGCTGTTCTGGTAACTGAACCCTCGTCGATTGCTCGGTTCGCTTTCCATTTTGCAAGTATATTCTAGGTGTAGTATGACGATTTATTAGACGACAATGACGTCTCACACAATCGAGGTATATTTAGTCCACGAACGGTGATCACACGCACAGCGACAGACGCAAGAGCGCTTCTTCATCCTCTTCTTCACTACATTGGCCCCCGGGAGAGAAGATGAGCCTTCCGGGCGACTGACGGCGTAGGTAGGATCAGGGAGTCATAGTATGGCTTCAGTCGGCTGACGTGAACCGTGTCACGCCCGCGATGTCTAAGGTCGTGTGATGGCGTCACAGGCTCGACAACGTAGTTGACAGCCGATGTACGGTCGATGACGCGGTAGAGTCCATCATAGCGTGCAAGAAGTTTGGTTGAAAGGCCAGGGCTGTGAGGTGGGATCCACAACCAAACAAGAGAACCAGTCGGAAAATGTGGTGTAGGCACGTTACTATCATGTCGCAGCTTTTGGCGACCTTGGGCGATGGCCGCAAGGGTATGAGAGAGCTGCCTACAGTCCTCTGCGTATTTGGTGGCTTCAGACACTGGCGTGCATTCAGAATCATCGGGGCGGTATGGGAGCAGTGTGCCCATTGTACACAAGGGCTCGCGGCCATATAGCAGAAAGAATGGCGAAAAGCCAGTGGTAGCTTGTGTGGCTGTATTATAGGCATACGTTACGAACGGCAAAACAGTGTCCCAGTTACTGTGATCCGAGGCAACGTACGTAGTCAACATGTCACCGAGTGTGCGGTTGAACCTCTCTGTCAAACCGTTCGTTTTCGGGTGGTGGGCGGTGGACTTGCGGTGAACGATGCTGCAGGCAACGAGAAGGGCTTGTATTACTACGTGCAGGAACACACGCCCCCGGTCGCTGAGCAGTTGGCGTGGTGCTGCATGTCGAAAAACGAAGTTCCGCAAGATGAAGAAGGCAACTTCGCCTGCAGAGGCCGCTGGGAGTGCGGCAGTCTCGGCGTAGCGCGTCAAATGGTCGACACCTACAATTATCCATCGGTTACCCGAGGAACTGCGGGGAAATGGCCCGTGTAGGTCTATGCCGACTCGATCAAATAGCCGGGCCGGGCAGGGTAGCGGCTGTAACTCGCCAGGAGGGCGCTGTTGAATTTTACGCCGTTGGCATGCCGTGCAGGCACGTACGTATACTGGCGCACAAAGTGATACATGCCGTACCAGTAGAAACGCTGCCTCAGCCGAGTATACGTTTTCAGAACGCTGGCGTGACCATTATGGGGAGCAGCCTGGAAATAAGCGCATAAGTCAGTACGCATGTGTCGTGGTATCACAAGCAGCCATTTGCGACCATCAGGCAAATAGTTTCTGTGGTAAAGGTCGTTGTCGCGGACAGCTAAGTGAGCGGCTTGGCGATGAAGTGTTCGAGAAGAGGGTGTGATGGTTGGATCGTGGAGGAAATTCAGCATAGTTGAAAGCGGGAGATAATTACGCTGCTCGTCCGGCATATCAGCGACAATGATGGTCGACATGGATGCGAAAGGCGTTGACACTCAAGCCACATCGGAAGGTATCGGCGATCGGGAAAGCGCATCGGCGTTTAAGCGCTTTCTGCCCGATCGGTAGACAACGCGGATGTCACATTATTGTAAGCGAAGTGCCCCGCGGCCGACGCGACCTGACGGATCTTTCAACGAGGACAGCCAGCAAAGGGCATGGTTGTCGGTAACAATGTCAAAAGGGTGACCATACACAGTTGGAAGAAATTTGACGAGAGCCCAAATAATGGGGCCAAGCACTCCTTTTCTGTCACAGAGTAGTTGGCTTCTGCCTTCTTTCAAGTACGGCTCGCACATGCAGCGATGTACTCGTCGTAGCCGTTTTTCTGTTGCGCTAGGACTGCGCCAAGCCCGATGCCGCTGACGTCCGTGTGTACCTCTGTGGGCGCTGTGGTATCGTAGTGTCGAAGAATCGGCGACGAAGTAAGTAGGCGACGTAGTTGCTTCAAGGCTTCGTCACACGAAGTTGACCACGCGGAGATGCCGCGGCTAGCGGTAAGCAAGTTGGTCAGTGGTGCGATGATAGTTGCAAAATTGCGCACAAAACGCCGAAAATAATAGCAGAGCCCTATAAAGCTGCTGAGTGCCTTAAGAGTAGTGGGCAATGGAAACTCTGTGACCGCGCGAAGCTTGGCTGGGTCAGGAAGCACACCCTCCTTCGAAACATAGGCAATATACTTTTGTCATTGGTAGTGAGCTTTACCAAGCTTACTGCTAGCACCCAGGAAACGTGCAGTATATGACATACGGTATATTTAAGGCTACAAGGCAGGCTGGTTGGTTGACCGAGTAACGAAACATGAATTTCGATGGGGAAAATTTTGAGCAACGAATCAGACCATCGTCTTTCCTGCCTGTCTCTTTCGTTCCTCAAACTTTTTTTTTTACCGCTGGAAATTATATATAGAGTCTTACTGTGAGAGAACGGTCATGCTACAGCTAGCTACATGCAAAGCTTACAAAATCAGTGTTAGTCCGGTATAAGCTGCCGGATCCTGGATGGCTATCTCAAGGTTTCGTGAGTGAGTGAGGGAGAGAATGGTGTGTAACATGATGCACTATATTTTCTTCATCTTTCGTCGTTGGCAATCGCTGCTATGCTCCGTTGTAATATCTTACCTTTAGTCGTAATTCGTACGATTAAAATCACTTGTATACGGGAACGTCGCCGGATCAACTGGCTGAACATGTGTTTCAGCCATGTGAAGAAGAACGTAAATTTTATTATCAAATCAATTAGATTTGAGTACGGCGTCTTTTTAGTGGGTCTGGGCACCCGCCGCGGACGCGGTGTGACGATTAATTACATTGTAATGTTCAAACATTCCATTCAGCAACAAATAAAATGCAGTTTGACCGCTTCTGATGCACACGAACAGATAACACACTTCCATACCCTCCCAACAACGTTGTGGTAGTAAAAATATTTGCATTGGCGCATTCCCAGCTTCCTAAATTTTCTAAAAGCTTTCTGTTTGAATTCTTCTAAGTATTGAAATTATCCTTACCAAACACTTCAACTGGGAGAAAGAAAGAAAGGAGACAAAAAAAAACATCAAGTGAAGACAAAGAAAGAACTGTGGTGCTGAAACAAAGATATTATCATGTTATTTTTTTTATTTGCTCTATGGATTTCTTTCTATTTTGCTATTTTTCTATTTTCATTTCTTTCTATGGATTTCTTTCTATTTGCGCTTTTTTATTTGCCGGAGCCGTAAGCTTTGTGGATGAGTAGGCACAAACATATTCTATCTGTTATGTTAATATTTAAATGGGCAGACCACGCAAGCCCATCTCAGACGTAGCGATGTCCGGGGTTCAGGCACAATGCCAATATGACAATACTGGGCAGATCGGGAGGACTGAACACAGTGCAGGTACTTTTTATTGTTCCCCAGAGCTAGCCAGGGCCTAGATAATGTCACTAGCTCAATGTCCATATTACGAGAGTCGAAGATGGCGCTAAGTTGGCACTTTCATGGTGACGACAGCTTCTCCGTCCGCAGCCACATTCCTTTGTCGGGAACCATGAGAATGAAGTTTGCTCGGAAGCTTCCCGTTGTCTGCAAAATGCGTTACAATAACTTCTTAGCGCTCAGCGTTACTCACTTTGACGTCTGCTCGCGTATTGCTTCACTGAATGGTTTACTTCGGAGCCATATCACTTGAGATGGCATCATAGCGGGTACAAAGCTTTCTGCACATTATGAAATGTCGCAGTAATGGCAGTAAAGGCTAGTAAAGCACACAATCATGACGTCGCCTGTGTCTAAATTTCGTGACTACCATAGACGCCAAGCTATCCCATTAGGTGCCCCAAAAAGCGAATGGTGAGATGGTAAAATTTGTGCTTCGATCTCTTACACATTTGCTCAGATCAACATATGAGCGAATGGTATAATCAACTGGCTTCTTACAGATATGCGAAATTGGTAAGATTCTTTTATTTCTGGGGTTTTACGTGCCAAAACCAGTTCTGACTATGAGGCACGCCGTAGTGGAGGGCTCCGCATTAATTTTGACCACCTGGGGCTCTTTAACGTGCACTACAACGCAAGCACACGGGCGTTCTTGTATTTCGCCTCCATCGAAATGAGGTCGCCGCAGCCGGGATTCGATCCCGCGAGCTCGTGCTCAGCAGCGCAATGCCTTAGCTAACTGAGCCACCGCGGCGGGTCAGATTCTTAAGCTACTTATACTCTAAAGAATTAAGTGATTACCCTTTTGAATGGAAGAGTTTGATACTTGGCAAGATAGTAGAAATGTTTAACAGAAATTCATGTTATGCGCAAATGATGTCGCAGTTTGTACGTAACACGGGTGGGTCACGCGTGAGGCAAGATCTCCAGCAAGGTTTTCGTCTTCAAGGAGGCGACATACATGCAATCCGTTTGGCTGCGAAAGCTGTGAAGTGGGCGCACCGACATGTTCTACTGAACCAGGTCTACAGCGTAGCCAGGGCAGAGTTCTGCCTTTGGCCACCGACATGCCGACATGAGCGCCGACATGACACGAGCGCCGTACTGCCGCTCATACCGACATGCATGAGCGCGGGCAGGAGCTGTGCATCTGTGTGCATAAAGTGGTCTGTGCCGGACGAAGAGTAAGATTCAGGAAAAAAAATAGTTTTACAGCGAAGCTTTCATTGGCTAGGTTCCACGAGATCGCGTCCGGCAACGGAAGTGGATAGATAAACCGGAAGTAGATCAACAATTTTTTAGCTCCATGTGCTTGGTGGATTGGATCCATGCGCGTGCTCATTTTCCGCCAGCTGTGCCTTAGCACAGGTGTCAAAACGAATGATGGATGGCTCATTTCCTCACCACTGCCACCCCTCACCACCGCCGATGTCTCTTTCACAAGCTTTGCGATGTTCGGCGGCGGCACGTCCCTCCAATCATTGTGCCCCTTTGTCTCGTGAAAAGCGGCCGTGACGCATGTTAAAGAACACCAAGTGAGGAAAAATTAATCCAGAGTCCCTCACTACGGTGTGCCCCATAATGAAATCGTGGTTTTCGGACGTAAAACCGCAGGATTTTTTTTCCAGGCTTATTTCACACAGTATCGAGGTGCGATGCCTGCAACGTGGTCATCATGCCAGCGTTGTAAAGACGCCTAGTGGCCGCCAGGAGGGGGCGCTGATTCTGCCGCGCAGCCGCAGTTGCTTCGTGTGCGCCGTCGCGCCAACATGTAGCCCTCACGTAATATTAGAACACCGTCCGAGGAGCTGCAGCGAAGACCTAAACCGTACTTTATTCCTTTATTGTCAACTCTACGGCATCGCGTGGTTCGACTGCCGATTCGGCGAAGGCTAGATGCAAGAACGCTTATGTATTGTAGACATTAGATTCGCGTTAAGGAACATGTACCGGTCACATTTATTCCTCAGCCCCCAATTACGGCGTGTCACATACCACCAATATAGGGACGTCACGGCGCATGAATCAATCGATCAAACCTATGACATTGCAAAAAAAATGGAAGTATGCGATAACTTCACCACTTTATGCTTATTTATTTATTCATTTATTTTATCTATTTATTTTATCTATTTACTTTATTTATTTATTTTATCTATTTATTTTATCTACTTGTCGTACCGTCAGGGCCAGAGGCATTATGGAGGGGAGGGGTGCAAAGTATGGTGCGTAATAATGAAAAAAAAAACAGTGATGAAAAAAAGCTAAATTTATGTATAATTATATCACTATACATATCTTTATTTGCATAATAATATTTGGTTGGCGCGGTAGAAAATATTGAGAATCACTTGATAAACAGTAGTCAGAATACGTTTCTAAGGTAGTTAGCAAGAGGCTGATGGAACATACCAATGAAGTCACAAAAAAAAAAGTTACCTTCGGTTCACTTTCACTAGGCAGGACCTTGTGCGTGGAGACAAGCGTGGCCAAAGTCACCCTCATGAGGAGCTCCGAGTAACGCGATGCGATGCAGTTTCTGGGTCCGGCGCCGAAGGGTAAGTACGCCATGGGATTTATTTGGTGCCGGTTTTCGCTACTGAATCTGTGTTCAAGAAATACATACGCCAAAAGCTTTAATTCGCCCAACACTCTCATAGCTGTCGTCTCTTGCAATAACCTACGACACAAAAATGTATGTTTAAAAGACTTAAGCAGTTTTCTTTTAAAGAAACTTCAATTGGTAGGGCCCATTTTGTAGGCTACTGAACGGCAGATCGGCAACGAATAATCAACGTAGATTTTCATGTGTATATGCGTGATAATAGCGGAGAAACTAAACTATCTGCTAAATATAACAAATGCAACTCCGAAGTAATAATTATAAGGAACATATTCCAATTACAGAATTCAAGTCAGTGTGTTCTCAGTGCATGTCCAACTATGTACATTGCCTAAAGTAACATTATGTTCAGGACAAATCTTCGTTCACTTCTTTAAATTTACACTGGCTTTCCGCCTATTGGTTTTCTAAAAAGCCTTTCTGGCGTAAGAACCTTTCTGACGTAACCTGTACTATCCAATGAAAGAAAAGGAATGTTTAAAACGGATAGCCCGTGCTAGTGGGGCCTTGGAATAGGGGCACCACCCTGCTGCACAAACTCCGTATTTCACCTCGTACCCCCTCTGGGAGACTGGGGTAGGAGCCCGTCAAACTTCCGTGTATAATAAAGTTTTTCTGCTACTACTACTATTACTACTATTGATAAGAAACGCAGAGACGTCTACCTGTGGTATTTTCGTCTACCTAGCTACTGTGTGCTGAGGGATGGAACGCACTAAAAAAAAAAGGGGGGGGGGGGGGAGCCGGATTGATGACGATGAGAAGAGAAGTACAAAGCGAAGGGCAGCTGCTCAACCAAGATACTTGAGTCAAAAATCAACTAAGGCCTTGGTGGCCTGAAAACGAGATTTGCAGTTCAGTGAACGTCACAAGACGTGCTGTGACAACGGTTGGCTGTGAAGATCAGGATGGATAGCTGGCAAAACGCTTCAATTTTGCTAGGTCTGAGAACCTTGCAAAATTATCAGGAATGTAGCATAGTTTGCAGTCTGAAGACTCAGCTGGACAAAAACTCCACTCCCAGCCTAAGCTCGTGCAGAAGACTGACACTTTTGCTCTAAGGTTTTATAACGCTCTTCTGACTGAACTTTATACCATCACAGTATTTAGAACTTCATGCAGTCTTCATCGATGCGCAAGTTTCAGTTTCTATGCAACTATCCTAAGTGCCATAATAGGCTCAGACATTGGGCCATGCCACGAGATACATTTTTTTAATGAACTTCGACACGCAATATACGATTACCCTGCTTTCTTTCTAATACTGCAAGCAAAAACAGTTAACCACTGTAACAACTTTCTCACGCAAGAACGTGCGCCCAATTTGAAAATTACAGACAGTAGAACTTAGTAAGATCTACACTTCAAGAAATTCTCATGCTGATTTAACTTATTGTGCTGTTCTCTATTTTTCCGACCATCGTACCCTATCCCATCGATATACGGGGCACCTTACGTATTCTTTAAGATTGCCGACACGATGTCATAATACATTATGTATGTCTTGACTCGCTCTGTCACTGCATCGTGAACGGAAATACCTTATTTCTATCAATTTACTGATTTCATAAGCTCTTGCACTCATTCGCACCACCGCTACAACATTTTCCTACACAATAGCTGGAAGTTGTTATTGCTCTACGTGTCATTGTTCAGTTTGTTTACTGCCTTGTAGAAAATAGGAACATCATTATATGTACCATGTAGCAAGACAAAGAATGACTTAGACGGTGACAATAGTGACACAGCAACCAAGTTGCAGCAGTATTTCATTTTTTTCTCCACTGTTATTGAATTCTGCAGTTTATGCGACCGTGCAGCTCATGTAGCGCGCTCTCCTAACTGGGTTGTTCGATGTTCAGAATGGAACGCTACTGGGGAGCTTTTCTTAATTTTAACATCGACACTCATGGGCCTTAAAACCTTTATGATATGATGCTGTGAGAGCAGCATTCTGTGGATCCGAGTCGTATTGCGTTTACGTGTGCTTTTGACAAACATTTGTCGTACATTGTGGTGTATTATGGTAACCATGCGTTGTAGGGGGAGGGTTGTGTCTAATACCGGATGTTTCACGACTGCTTTCCACTATTCACACTCATGTCATGTCAGACGTAGCATCGCTTCACTCGAGCCATGCGCTGTGTTATTCGTGAGAAAAATGACCACGCCAAAGTCAACTGTCAACTACGCGCGGAATTGGTAAAGTGTGTGCGTGTGTTCACCGAGTCCCATTCCATACCTGTCGGGGTCAAACTTCTCTGGCTCGTTCCAGAACCTTGGGTCGTAATGCATCCTGAGCACGGGCACTCCGATAACTGTGTCTTTAGGGAAAACCCTGCCTTTGTATTCGTAGTTGTCGTCGCAAGCCCGCTGCACAAACCTGCGATAAGATAGCAGATCGTGCAATCAATCAGTGTTTCACCAAATCAATTCCTGTTTTTGTTTAATTTGTCGCGGCTTTGAAGACAGTCAGAGGAAAAAAGACAACAAAAGCGCTGTCTAACTCCTCGCTCATGTTGTCCATGTTATGCGTGGCTGCTTGCTATCTGCGCTGCGAAAAGCAGGAATTAACAAAAAAAGGTCTACTAGACGACTTGACTTCCTAATATTGTGCACTTATAATTTAAACTTAAGTTTTTCTGCGCCTAATATTTCGGCAGCGTGCTGTTAGTGCTTTTGACGCTGGTACGAAAATGCTATTTGATGTCTTAGAAAGGGCTTAATCTCATCGCATGTCTTGGTGCTCAAGGCTGACTAACCCCTTGCGTACTTACCCATGAAGTGATGGATACATCCGGAGTGCTTCAGAGATCACTTGGCCAAGATATTCCATGCTACAGATGTTGTCGTACGTGAGTTCACCCTGTGTGGGAGACAATGCGTGTAGTTGAAAAATTGCGCGATATTGCTTTGTAGTTAAAATGTAATTGCCCCCCCCCCCCCAAAAAAAAAAGAGCCTCCGCCGCTGTGACTGAGCATAGTATAGAAGCATCTGTCTGTGTGACTGTAGTAAAAACGTGTGTTCAAAAAGCAGGCTAACGATACGGGCTTCATTGCCGTTTAGCGGGAAGCCCAGACACGTCGGGTCCAGCGCAGAGTTCGGCCGAGCAGCTCCAGGCAAGCGCCAGCGCGAGGAAGGCAGTAATACCGACCCTTGGGTCTTTGTCATCCTCACTGCAGGGGCGAAACGGCAGCAGCGAAGCTTGGGCTCTCTTCGTCATTCATCGTCATCGTCATCATCATCAGCCTATTCTTATGTCCCCTGCAGGAGGAAGGCGTCTCCTTGCGATCTCCAGTTACCCCTGTGTTGCGGTAGCCTGATTCCAATTTCCACCTGCAAATTTCCTCATTTCATCGCGCCACCTAGTTTACTGCCGTCCTTCACTGCGCTACCTTTCTCTTGGTACCCATTCTGTAACTCCAATGGTCCACAGGTTATCCACCCTATGCACTGCATAGCCTGCCCAGCTCCATTTTAACTGCGGAGCTGTTTGAGGTGGCGGTCCCACTCCGGCGGCACGAGCCCCGTTTTCAGTACTTTTGGAGCAACAACTTTTAAACCGCAGCTTCGTAGCTTTAGTACCTTCCCGCAAAATGGGCAAAAGTAGGGACAGAATTCTAAACATTGCTTAATTTTGGCAGCATTATTAGGAAAGCTTATAATGGTACGTGAATTAAATTTTGTGTCCTAAATGTAAATTGCTTGAACTCTAAATTATCCAAAATTTAGCGTCCTTGAGCGTGTTGTTGCCGGGCTGTTTACAACAGACGTTTGCGATACTTGGCAATCTTCAAAAGCAAATCATTCAAAAAGTAAAATTTCAACATATTTTGCTCCGTCTAGGCAATAGATAATATGTCCTAAAGCTACAGAGCAAGCCGCAATGCAGTAAATGAGGTAGTTTCTTCTAAATATGGTCACAACTGAGACACAATTCGCAAAAACCAGGTATCTCATGCTTGTTCTTGAACATCTATTTCTAAATCACAATAATCAATTTCTTTATATTATATGTAGTTGGAAATCTACAAGAATTAAGCTTTTTTATGGTATATACGACAACTTTATATCCTAATTATAAGAGCCTCCACGGTTGCTTCAAAAGGATTGAAAATGGAGGGCTCGTGCCGCCGGAGTGGGATCGCCCCCTTAAGCCGAGCGTAAGTCCGTAACATGCGAACGGAAATTGTGGGCAGATCCTGGCGGTTGTGCAGAAAGGGTCCAAGCGTAATTGCACATACCCCTGTGAACTAGCGAAGGTGTTTAAGCCTAGCCCAAATACGTGACCAATACCTTGCGATAGCCGATCGATAGCCAATCAATAGGTAATCGATAGTCGATCAATAATTCATAAATTCCGGAAAATGCTGGGGATGACTTGTTAGTGCTAGGTGCCGATCAGTTCCGCTGTTTCTTTAGCTTTGGCCAATAGTGCTAGCTATGCTATTTTTTTCTCTTAATGTCAATTAGAATATGTTAATGTCAAATAGAATATATCTTCGACATTACACTATGACTACTTCGTAAGTTTATCAGTGCGCCTTCCAATTTCTGTCATACAGAGAAAGCCATGAGCTGAAGTGATGACCAACCATTACAGGAGTAAGTAACGGCGGTAAAATATTACGAAACATCATGCTACAGACTAGAGTATCAGTGCTTACGTCTTTCTTTACTGCTTTTCGAACTTCTTCTCTGAGTTTATCTTGGACGTCCTGGTGCATAGCCAGGAGATAGGTTGCAAACGTCAGTGGTGTAGCGACGGCATCAATCCTGTAAATTGCGCAAGAAAAGACAGTGATTTCGTTTGTCACATTTTTCATACAGGATTATGGGGATCAGGGATCATTTTACCTATTCCTTGCACGGAATCCCTGCTGAGAAATAGATAATGATCGGTAGCAAACTCCAGCGGAAAAACAAAATTATGCAAGGAATCATGACAACATTGGGGCCTTCACTATAGCGAATCTTTATTTTTTTATTTATTTGTATGTTTGCTAGTTTCTCCGATAGTAGCCTCATGTCTCGAAAACAAGTTATACATATGGCCACAAAGGTCCTGTATAATTAGCACGAAAATTTATTTTAGCAAAATTAGGGGTAATTAGGCCTAATTTCAGGAACGTCATCTGGTGTCGTGTCGCATTTTGCGCAATTTTCTATAAATCGCTCAGGCAAGAAGAGCGTATTGTACATACTTATAAAAATTGTAATAACTGAGTGCATGACCTGACGAGTGAACGTTCTCCAAGCTCGTACAGCCATGTGCAAAAAGTTTAAGCCATGGGGAAAATGTGTCATTGGCTTTACGGTCAAATGAGTTGTATCGCATTCTCACGGACGCTGTCGCGTGATTTCTTGGGACATTCACTTCTGCAGGAGTCTCTAGCTTTTGTAACGACTGCCCCATGAATTTGATGACATTGGAAAGTTTCGCAGCCTTTGAAGCTGTCTTTTTCACGACATATGATTACGAAATGAATAGACAGCATTGTCATGAAGAAATATTCAAATAAGCTCCATGTGGTCCATGAGCATTGAGCGTCGACGTGCTTGAATCGATGACGCAAATGATGGGTGGAACAAGACACTCGATACAATCGTGTACAAGGATGCACAGCAAAAAAAAAAAAACAAGCATTTTGCTGAAACGATGGAGCGTACTAGAAAATATTCGATAAATATTGTAGGGAAGCATTCAGGCACTTGCACAGTAAAGGCAGATATGAACTTAGGGCCTGTCGTGCATACTGATATATGCAGTATAGATGAAATAATGCACAAGAAAATGAAAACTCGAGCACAAGGAAACAAAGGAAATAAATCAAAAATACATCCCGTTAATCACATACAATGTCACTATATGTTTATAAATGTATCAGAGCTTTCGGAGCTTTACATTGCTTGGGGAGCCATTCTATGGTCCAAGCACTTTTCCTGCAATATAAGGCTGTCCCATGTACACCCACTAAAGTTTCAATTGAGGCTGGAAGCTAACCAACGAGATAACACGAGATGAACACACCATATACTTACGCAGCAATTATGAAGAGCGTGCCATTAGCCAGTGTTCTTGTGCGGCAGGTTAGATGTACCTTCTTTTTCCCACCTGAAAAAGTAAACCAAGTCAGGTAGGTGTTTCTTATCTGGCTATTCCGTTACAATTACACAGAGCTCGCCCAAGTTGTCGATATTGTGCGTAAGCTATTGCGTAAATGTGTCTATGCGCTTTTATAAAAATCTGAGGCGAAAATATTTCTTCAATTTTAAAATCAGCCAGTTGCATTTTAGAGTGGGATTAGCTAGTCAGAACGGCGTCATTAGTTTTAGCCTGCAAACCAGCGGAGGCTCAGAGCAAATAATTGTGGACTACCCATTATTCTTCAGTGCGCAAGCCACCGGAGCTGACGCTCAACATTGCTGAGTTTCAGAGCTTAGTAATGATGGAAACTGCGTGCAGTTCGAGGCACAATGACATGCGATAAATCGTTAACAGGAATAAGTCAAGATGTTAGTTTATTGTAGGTGGTACAATATTTAGGAAAAGTAAGGAAAAATAACAGGAAGCAGAGGCAAGGAAAACATATATCAGTAGTGGAAAACAGTGTAGCGAACTGCTGTCCGCATTTATGTGTGCCAAAAACGGCACTATGGGCAACCTTGACTTTGGAAGCTGTAAAAAAATATCTGAAACAATTGAACTCCGTGGATAATGCGAACAATTCTTTATTGTTAGAATATCGATATTTATGGCGCTGATTTACAGCAGTATCGATGCGGTCGCCTCGAGAAATGCTGTTTTGTTCGAAAGAGTCAGGTTGCACGCCGAAGGCTGTTGCTGTTTCCAGCTGCGACCTTGTGAGCGTCGAAGCAACCTTTCGGACGCTTGTGTTTTTTTTTTGTGACATTTTACAAAACTTACCATTTTGCCTAAATACAGCGTGGTGAGCAGAGAACTTGTGACTTGTCTCAGTTTTTCATGCGCTTAATTCACAATTACACACACTCTCTTTATGATCCCATGTGAGGTGATTTACTTGAAGTGCTAGATTTTTATTCATTATTTTAGAAGGAATTCTGACGTACCAGCCGCTAACCCACTCAATGAAAAAATGTTTGTGGCATTTTGCGCATGTGGTGTAAAATGCTGCTTAATGCTTCAAGCACTTCAATGCTGCTTGAGGGGACCTACTCTTCTTCGGAGTGGAGTAGTACTAGCAGCGAACTATTGCTGATGTCTGACGGTCCTGTGAGTCACTGTGCTAATTCATGCGGTCGACGGAACCCTAGATTATCTCGCCAACGCAGTACTGACGACGGAACAGCTGCAGAGTCATGCAGGAACGTCTTTGTCGTACTTTTTTTTCAAATTCCTTCTGTCATCTGGCACCAAACGCCGCAAGGATCGCTGGTTGTTGCAGCCTCTGAATGCCGTGCTCACGCTAGCCGCACCACCCTTAGGTGTAGATTGTGACAGACATTATGCACATCAGAGGAATGAACAGTCTTATAGTGCTTCCTTGTTCAGGATTCCATTGTGCCGCTGCGTCACCCTTGCTCATCAGCAAGAATGTTCTCCGGCAAGCAGGTCAAGAGTTGCTGTCGCCAGCCTGTTCTCGCCAACTACTTGATTTCGGCCTCGATACATGACTTTAATGTCGAGGTGCCACAACCTGCGCAGTGGGTCTCCTGCAGCGGCGAAAGCAATCCTTTCGCCAAGACCGATCCAAGGACGCCAGACCGTAAATATTTCTGACCAATCTCGCACTATAAATGAGCTATCACTTCCCTGACGACAGAGTGCAAATTAGTCGCCTACGCAGGTGTGAACATTTGTTTTCAGTCGTAGATTGCTAAGGTCTGTACTGCCACCCTCCGAACGTGCCCGATAATTTATTCCGTCATTATTGCTGCGAGACACTATTTTGTAAGTAAATATCTCATATTTTTGGACGTTTACGCCATCATTGGAAAAGGCTGGAACATACTGCAATGCTTTCAATTATCCACATTACTGTTGAAAAAAAAATATTAGTATGACCTGGTACCTTCACGTCTCTCGATCATTCCGCTTCACGCTGCACGTATCGGAGAAGGGGTGTGAGAGTTCTTCTTTGTCGAAGCTGGTTATGTCTCTGCAAGCGCATTAAGTTTTTTGCATATTTGGCATCATCATTGCATGCGGAGCTCCTTGCGCCGTTAGCCCATGGCTAGTTCTATAACTATACAAGAGATAAAGTGGCGGATGTGGCAATAGCCAGCGCTCTGTAATGATTTCATCGCTATAAATTTCCGCACACCATATTTTGCAGACTATAGTCTTCAAAGTCTTACAGTTGTTGTTGTTCTCCGGCTGAAAATTTATCCGTGGGCTGTCTTCGGATTCGGCATTTAGGAGTGTCTGGAGCAGATCTGCCTTCTTTGCCTGCGTTCGGAATAAATATGTCAATTTAATACGTGCAATTAATTCTGCACTCATACAGTTCTCTCTCTGGCAACATTGACCTGCACTTCACCATCTGGTAAAGTGGTGTAGCATACCAACTCTGCTTATCTGCTAGACTTTCTTTTATATGCACTTTTTCACAGCGATGTCACAGGGTCGCGATGTGGGCTTGTTGGTCTGTCATCATGGAATGGTATTTGGAAGCGCAAAAAAAAAAAAAAACACGGACACGAGAAGATAAGAAGACGAAGACAAGCGCTAGTCTTCGTGTTCGTTTCTTCTCGTGTCCGTGTTTTTTGTTTTTTTTTTTCGCTTCCAAATACCATTCCATGATGTCACAGGGGTCTCGCGGCGTCTGTCTCCAATCTGTCTTCCTTCACGTGAAGTGGTAATGTTAGAGTGCACGACAGAGCCTAGCGTATTTTCTATAACTGTAAAGGGGACATTTATGGTGCGACGACAGCAGTCCGTCATTAAATAGCGCAAATGGCCGTTTCCCACAACAAACAACATCTTACTTTTATTTTTATTTTATTTTTTGACACAGCCGTTAGGCCGCCGCTGATTGAGGGCGCCGTACCGGTGATCGAGTACCTACAATAGAGCGCCTATAAACATGGTACGCTGCACAGCGTACGCCTACTCCGTGTTTCTCGTGATAGCGTGGAACTATCAACGCAGTTTTCAGCTATGCCAAAAGCAGCTACATTTATTCTCTCCGCAATTTGTCCTGCAATGGTTTATGAAATCGTGATCAGCGTTTTCTCGGTAGCGGCCGCTTCTGCACCCCCTTCCCTACCCTGCCCTGCCTGACCACAGACATTAGTGACTATTCCAAATAATTGGCACGTGGAAAAGATATATTCCCGATCACTTCCTCTTACGCGTGTTGTCTTCAATTTTTGGATCAGCTAGCAAATAGGCAGCTGTTGCCATTTGAGAATGTTCTTCAGCCTTCCGACTCCGCCTTAAACAAGGAATAAAGGTAGCTGTTCGGCGAAGTGGTAACTAATTTTGTTTACTAAAATATTGTTGGCCCTGTTGCATTTGGATGCGCCTGTACGTAATTTTATGCGTTGCGCCTGTGTAGTTTTGTATATTCACTGCGCTTTCTGTATGTTTAGTTCGCTTTCTGTGAGCTACTGGACTGTGCACTCTAAGAACAGTTGCACCCTTTGGGGTGCATTTTTGCCATACAACAATAATCGTCATCTGTCTTGCTTGCGTTTCCTATCTTGAAAACTCTGCACTTGCTACTTTCCTGTCGAGAACGCTGCGTCACGCTGATAACGCTCTTGTCGTTCGTGACCGAGAAGTGCCGGGCGCACAGCGTTAAAGAAAGGAAAGCCACGCAAGTCAGATGACGATTATTGTTCTGTGGCAAAAATACGCCTCAAAGGGTGCAACTGTTTTTAGAGTGTGAGATTGCCCGCGCAGCTTTCACACAACACTGACGAATTTATAAAGCTTGCTGTCGCAGGTACAATGATAGCACGCATCAATGTGTCAGTGATGCGCATGTGTTCTGATATTGTTGAGTGATGCACGTTTTTCTACTCATTTTCCTCCCTTTCTCTCCCGGTAGTTTTTCTCTTCCCTGTGCAGATTAGCAAACCGGAATATTTTTCTTAATTACCCTTTACTTCATTCACTCCTCCTCTGACTGTTTTATATCCTAGATGCTTGGCCTAATCAGTGGAAGATTTCGCGTGAGGTCCTTACGCGAGATCACTGCTAACCCTAGTTTGTAGTTATACTAGCATGATGAACACTTACTCCATCCATTTGCCTCCGCTTTTCGAAGAATGGCCCGAAGTAGGCAAGCACAGAGTCCATAGGAACGCCGCGAGAGAGACCGTACTTCAACAGCGGCTTGAAGAGGAATGGTAGCTCTGAAATTGAATCTGCAGAAACGACGATCAGAATTACCTTTTTGCGACTGCTTACAGAAAGCTTAGGCTACTTTCGCACATCCTGCGCCGAATGTCGTAAGACCTGAAGTTAATGAAGTTCATGAAGAGGGGGAGGTTTGAACCACAAACGGCCTTGTTGTGGGTCATCCGCCGCAACTATGGGAGGCACACTGTACCCGACGATAACTTTCTGTGGCTTCTGCTACTGTGTTACTGCGCGAAGTAGTGCCGACGTTTTGCTGGCTGTTTACAGGACCAGGAAAACCAGACGTTGGCACGAGAAAGCCAAAACTAAGAGCAGCAAGTAACGAAAATATTTTATTCCCAGCAAGCTTTTTATTTGGTATGAAGTCAATATTGAACAAATAAATTAAAACAATAATTTGTACGATTTATTTTTCCCTACGTAGCTTCCAGTTGCTTACATTCGTGGACTACATGCAGAAGCGCAGTAAAAGAAATGTGTGCTTCGGCTCTGTAGCTTTCGCCGCACTGCCACAGAAAGTTGTCGCCGGGTATGGAATGGGCGCCGGAAACTGATTGGTAAAATAAATACATGCGGCGCTCCAAGCCTTGTTCTCGGTCAATAACAACGCTTGGAAAGTTGTCTCTCGTCAACGCAAGGGTGTGCCCAGCTATTTTTGGTTTGACGGGATTCGCATGACGCGGGCTCCTCCTTCCAAAGAAGAACTCACCCTTAAAAAAATCCGAGCATCGCGCTTAGGCAACCATGTACCCACTCAGATAACCAGCGGGTATAATTGCCGGATGATCTTGAGCAGCGTGGTTTTGAACCCACGCTGTCCCACTGCCGAGGCGGACACTTAACCACGAAGACACGGCTGCGGTTAGCCTACACCTGCCAACGGTTCGATAACATCATGGTGTCGACTTTGACTAAAGTTGACACCATGATTGACACCAAGACTTTGCGAGCATAAACCGTGAACGAATCTGCGTAAAGAGTTTTGCACCTTTGCGAAACCACTTCCAGCGCCTGAGGCAAGCAAGTTATATCAGATCTTGGCGCCGGCAACGCGTAGCGTCAAAAGTAGTTTTCTAGTGGCTTTAGGCAGCCTATGTCTAAAGAGATATCTGAATTTCGCTAAATCCTCAATTGTCGTGCCTTGGCTTGCAGCCAATCTTTCAGTTTGAGCGACATATCAGCACGGCAGCTAAGGCTAAACATTTCCGCCTGCCTAACTGTGCCAGCTAACGCCTTGTAGCCTAGCTGGTATTGCACTTGAACATTTTATCCTAGTGATTTCCAGTAATTGTGCCAGTAATTGTTCTGGCAGAGTGCCGCCTTCATTACAATATATATGTAAAACAAGTCGAAGATCATATTCTGCATAATACTATCTCCACAAATTTCAACAACGTTTCCTAACTCGCCCCCCGCCTTCCAGTCAGACTCACGACCTTCTATAAGGGGTCCAGAGCATAGTGTTTTTTTTTTGCATCACGCAGGATGCAATCCATGTGTACTTTCTTGTGTGGATTTCTGTGTATATTGTGTACATTTATTTCGCACCTAGGGAGTCTCGCATCTTGTTTCATTAGCATTTGACCGTTATCGAGAAGCGGCCAATATCCGCTCAAAATAACCACCAAGGTTGCAGTCTGAGCAGCACAGCAGGACTTCTCCTTTAAGCTAAATGCAGTGGTGTTCTGTTATGCTCTGTTAGCCTGAGTAACACGTTTGACTTCCTCTGGAGAGGCCGACACATATATATTGGTTTTTGTGAGAAAAGTTAAGAACTGTCGGTTCTTACTGATGAGCACCATCTTGCTTTCTCCGAACATTCCGGTGCACTGCCGGCACTTGAGCAACAGTTTGCAGGCAGCCTCGTCTCCGCGCTGTACGTCTGTCACAGAGCCGTGGAAGACGCCCATGGCTACGTCCATTGCCAGACGGAGGACGTGGTCATGCATGTTGACCACTCCACCCTGCTTTCGGGAGGCCACCTCTATCATTTCCGAAAACAACTTGGTGCGATCTTTCATGATCCCCACGGCCTGCGAGCAGAGACAGGAAAGAGAGAACAAACTTAACGAATATTGATAATTTTGGCAAGGGCCTTAGAACGCTGAGCACTCCTTAACCCGTTCTTTGTGTCAGTTCCAGTACGAAACATCTTCAGCCGTCGTGCGTACTTCGGCAATACTTTTGGGGCCGTCAAAGCTTTATTGGATCTCCGCGAATCTCAGAAAGCTAGGGGCTAACACCTCGCCGTGTTGCGGTTTGCTTTGGCACCATCTCGGCGCCATATTCATCCATTCTTCTTCGTTTACATATTGAAATTTTATGTCACTCGAGGTTTCTGCATTCTCGAAAAACACACGTACAGTCATCATCAGTATGAAAAGGAACAGCGAATATTTTTAAAACGCGATAACTCGGGATGCATGGGCTCACATATAGAAACTTGATGCATAATAATAAGCCTTCCCGTTGAACTTTTTAGTGTCATTGAGCAGTTTTATGGATGGCATGAGTATTTAGCCCCTACGGGTGCTTGAAAAACATTCGGTGTGTCCTGACCTACTGATGACAGCTGTACATAATATATGGCCCCTTCCTGAAGACATGGGCAGAATATACCGGGGGTAATCGTTTATATAATATATATATATATATATATATAGTCGAATAAAAGTGTGCGCTGAACCCGGAGAAACACTCACGAAAGAAACATCCACACGTTTAAAAACAACGAAAGTACTATTACTTTACTAACGTTTCGGCCGAAGTAGTGTAGCTACGGCTGTTCTCTCAGTAATTTCCGTGCATGCGTTCCCTTCTTTACTAGTTTTTTGAGTGTCACATGACACGCGAAAGCCTTCAGTTAAAGCGACAAACACCAGTGGAAATGCTACGTATATCCAGCGCCACAGTAAAAGCGTATTGAAGGCTGAAAGAATTTGATTGTATTATCTACAATTTATACATGCGTGATTGTTTATTTGTTCTTTGCTTTGTTCATGTTCAAAGCAGTCCAATTTGTAGCCTCTCAGTGGTGATGCAGTCTAGCAAGGATCAGCTCGCACCATGCCTCTATAATATTTTTTTCTTGCATTATAATTTCATCACTCTCATGCTTTGTTACAGTGTTGGAAATAATAAGAAGAAATATTACACCAACCTGTTTCATGTAAGAACCTTTAAACGTAGGAGATATTAGGCCTCGAAGCTCCTTCCATTCTTGGCCGAACACCCTTGTAAGTCGTACTTGATTGAGCAGCAGTGGTTTTGTGACGTACGTGAAAACCTGTCGTGGCAATACATCAGTGACATTTGTTCTTTTGTTAAAATATAGGGGATCACAAAGATTACATTTAAATTTTATTGCAGACCCGAATGCTGTACACCGGCCGGAGTGGCTCAGTCAGCAAACGCGTTGCGCTGCTGAGCACGAGGTCGTGGGATAGAATCCCGTAAATGGCGGCGAAATACAAAAAAACCCTTGTGCTTGCGTTGTAGTGCACGTTAAAGAACCCCAGGTGGTCAAATTTATACAGAACCCTCCACTACGGCGTGCCTCATAATCAGAACTGGTTTTGGCACTTAAAATCCCAGAAAGAAGAAGAATGCTGTACAACGATAACCTTGAGTCACAATTTGAGGCCGTTACCAATGTACTCAATAATCCTTAGCTTCATTTCTCCCTAAGAGGACCGACAACCGTCCGGAATGTGCATTGAGATTACTATTTCGATGAAAGAACTGTAACTCACAATGTTAGACACAAGCATATATTTATTCTTCAAATAAAAAACCTTTTTACATCGGCACGGAAACTCGCACATAAAGAGACGCTCCGCGACTCTCTGCGGGAACCATTGTTACTGAACCTATTAAAATCGTATCGAATTCTATAATTAATGCCCAGGCTTCTGTCCATTTCAAACGTCAAACCTCTAAGTAAAAAACATGTTTCTTGCCTAATATCGTAAGTGATGAATATATAATCTGTGTGATTACATTCTGCGAATATCTGTTGAAATGTGGCGCTACCTAGGCGCAAGAAAACTGAGCCATTCAGTGGCGGTGTGACGGTACGGAGCCGGTTTTACAAGCTTCCACAACTACAAAACTAGTCACTATACTGATTGTAGCACGATGGTGGGCCGGGCGTCGCCATGCCAGCCAACAGGGAATTTTCGCGTCCTTCACACTAGCCCTGCAACGTGCAGTGCCACCCGTCTCAATCGACTCGCAGCCGACGGCGCACCACACCCGACGTTACTAGTTCGGAGTTGGAAGACCACCTCTGGGCCGTCCGGCAATCCGAAAATGCAGCCCGAGTCCAAGGACTTCGAGCTGACACCTGAGGTCACCAAAACCAAACTGCCGGCTCTTTCAATAAAGTTTATTTCTTCATGTTGTGAGCCAATACAAGCTTAGCTTGAAAGGCATTATATATCAAAGGTAGAATAAGATTGTGGAGTTAGCCGCACCGGAACTAGGCAGCGGGTGATGAGGAACACTGCACCGCGGAACTGCCCATTAATTTTGACCATATGGTGCGCTTTGACGTGCGCCCAAATCCTTGCATCCAAATTTCATTAAAATTTTTAAACCCGCCGCGGAAGACCAGTAACTATGGCGTTGCACTGCTAAGCCAGTGGTCAGTGGTCCAATATTGGCCGTGACGGGCGCCGTTCTATTGGGGCGGTACATAAAAAGTCATCAGATGCTGACGACCTCATCACATGTATCCGCTTACTATAAAAATTCCGGCTTGATGATGTCTTTTACCATCAAGTATTAGCGAAACCATCATTGTTTTCTTTAAATCCCTGAGCAATTTGGCCATTATGGACGCCTTTCTTACTGTTTTAGTTTTAAATGCGAAGCATTTCTCGGCGAACATTTGCTACTCTGACAGTATCTATCTATCTATCTATCTATCTATCTATCTATCTATCTATCTATCTATCTATCTATCTATCTATCTATCTAGCCGCCTACGTCTTTGTGCTCTCATGGTCGTTTCATTAACTTTGTATGTACCAAAATTGGCATATTATGGCAACAGTACATGACGAACATAAATGATATGTCAGGACAAGAATGTCATGACATGCGTGTCATGTAGGTCATAAAACAGCCGTCTACGTCTTGGTGCTGTCATGGCCGTTTCGTTAACTTGGTAGGTACCAAAATTGGCATAGTATGACAAGAGTGTATGGCGAACGTAAGTGATAGGTCATGACATAAATGTCATGACATGCATGTCATGTAGGTCATAAAACAGCCACATAAAATTACAATGACCCAGTGAAAAAACATTAACACTCAGAAACCACTGAAATGGGTTCGGACGTGGGTGCTAAGTGAAGGACACTAAAGGATAATGGTAGAAGTGATAGTCCTGAGCATGACTCAGCAAAAATTACAATGACTCCGCGGAAAAAGATTAACACGCGGAAACCACTGAAATGGGTGCTGACGTGGGTACTAAGTGATGGAAACACTAAAGGATGGTGGTAGAAGTCATAGTCGCGATCATGACTCAGCAAACGTGACGATGACTCTGCGAAAAAAGGTTAACAATCAAAAACCAATGGGTTGGGTTTGGATTTGGTGCTAAGTGGAGGAAAAGGCTAAAAGTCAATGGTAGAAGTCATAGTCATGAGCAAGGCTAAGGCTTTTGCCTTAAGGTCTCCTAAGCGTTGCTGAAGGGACTCCTGGGGACTCATGACGTGAATTTCATGACGTGCGTGCCATGTAGCTCATGAAAAGCCGTCTGCGTCTTCGTGCTCTCATGGTCGTTTCGTTAACTTGGTAGGTTCCCCGCACACTGCTTCGCACAACATCGATTCCCAAAGGGCGTGGGATCTGCCGGCTTTTTAACAGCGAAAGCTGTATATGGCTAGGCGAAACGAAAAACCGTTCGTCCCATGTTTCTCTAAATGTCTTGATTGGCTGCGCCGTTAGTGACGTCGTTCTCTGTGTTCTCTGTGTCATACCTGCTCTGCCCCCAACGCCAGCTCCTGGGCTCGCCGTTGTCGCATGCGTTCGATATCTCGAGTTAGCTCGGCGTCGTAGTTAGCAGCATCCACCTGCCATTGGCGCTTGCGTTCCACTAGAAACACAAACATGTAATATAGATAAACGCTTCACTACAGCGCCGGGATTAACCGACTGCTAAACACCGGGGCCGCACGTTTCAGCTTCGCTGGTTAACCATCTGTACGGAGTGCTTGGGCGGTGTTTTTTTATTACTTATTACACTTAGCACGAGTTAAGTAGTAGGCTCGGTTTGAGCGCTGAATTAAATTTTATGCGTAAGCGTCAAATGACCCATTCAGCGAAATGCAGCTCCACTGACGTGAAACCTGGGGAGGTGCGAAGCATGCAGTGATGCGCCGCTAATGGGCTCATACTGCCCTAAGCAATGGCTCATAACCCCGTAAACGTGGCCTCCCCATAACGACGACAGAAGAGAAGTTAAATTCTACGCCGGAATAATGAGCGACAACACAGCCAGCTGTGGAAGACGACGACGACGAATGCGGGAGCAGAGGCACGAGCGCGTGCCGAGCGTGAGCACGAGCCGCTTGCTGGCCGTGACGACGACGACAGGAGACGCCGACACCCCGAGCGCATAAGGTGCTTCGCAACTAAAACGCCTGGGTGCAATTCATTGAGTGCACGTTGGAGAACCCCAGGTGGTAAAATTATTCCGGAGCTCCCAAAATATGGCGTCCCTCGACGGTTACATGCCAAAACCAGGATAAAACTTCACAGTTTATTGTTTCATCGAAATACAGCCTCCACGGTCGGCATTCGAACCCGTGACCTCGCGCTCAACTGCAGAACGTCATAGCCACTGTGTCACCGCGGTAAACTCAGATAACATCCGTCTGTGAAAATCCTAGGAAATGTCTAAGGTATCTAAAGAACAGCCATCAGTGATGAAAGGAATTTTAATTGACCATGTCAACCGAGATTTGGTGTAGCAATGTTTTCAAGTAGTAACAAAAAACCCTTCGGTTATAAATGTACTAGCTACCTCTACACAATTCACTCAGTGAGTAAATCAGCACAAGGCTTGAATTTGTTGACGATTCCGCGTAAGTGCAATTACCTCCCCTCTTTTTCTCAGTCAAAATGTTACGTGTAAATTACAGTATGGGTTTCCACTTTCGTACTGTTGTCTTACATGCAAAGGTAGACATAATTTCAAAAAGTCACCGTTATTCTTATGAAAAATATGTATATTCCTTCCCGAATAACACATAATTGCTTATTTATTCATGTTTTACTGACAATCGTACTGTTAATTTAGGTGATCACATACCTCTATTCCTTAAAAGTCATCAAGCTCCATAAATGTATTCGCAGTGAAAATCGATATCAGTCACAATCGCGGTTTGCCCGCTACAAATTTCTTTACAACAACTGCGCAAGCATGTCTCCACTTCATTGATTAGTTGGCTCTGCAGTGTCCTTCATTGCTTTTCTAAATACTTGATGGTCTGAAATATCGTGTTTACGTTAAAAAAACTCAAACACTTGCTTTCTATGCCGTAGCAAATGTTGCAACGCTTTACTTTAGACAGTGAAGTAGTTAACGAGAAAATTTATTTATGTGCGCATAGCTTAACATTTCTTCGAACGATTAATGTCCGTTACGCGTATGTGTAACACTAATGGAACTTTTCGCTTACTTGCCGTCCCGTAATTGTCTTGCCATCCTTGACGAACACTTGCTTGATCATTTCAGGATCACTCGTAAGCACCGCAGGAATGGACCCATGAAAGTACCTGTACCGAGAGTAGCAATGTTCGCAACCGCCAAGCTCAGCCAGTAGCCTAACTACTTCGGTTTTGTTCTGCTCCTCTAAACAGTCCACGCGTTAACAAAGCTAACGCAACATATCCTAGTTGTGAAGCATATCTAGTACGTGCAACTGATGAAGCAACACAAATTCGTAATATGTTTAAACCTTTTTCAAATTTCTTCAGCGATGAGTTCTATTTCAAGTTGGGGCGATATATGTATATTTTATAAGGATAACAAACATATAAAACAAGGAAAGCAATTTGGTAGGCTAGACTGCGTCATACCTAGTCACCAATGCAATTTCTTGCGCCACTGAGTATGCGCCATACCCATTGTATGCGTCGGAATTGATAACTTATTCCACTACGTATATGTAACTGTGCATGTGTCACTTCGTATGTGAAACCTCTTAGTCAGTCTGCCCTAATTAACATGCGCCGTTGGGTTGGTGTCCGAATACACAAGCACAAGGAGAGTTGAACAGAACAAAAAGCAAGAAAGAAGTAGGCAAGAGAAAATTGAAGTCGGCCGCAGAGAACTCAAGAAATCGGCAACAAAAACAGCCGAGTGTGTAGAGATAAGTAAAGGGAACTAAATGGGACCCAGTGTGGATTGACTGAGGAGCGTTGCGCTACAAATATGTGAAGGAGAAGTGCACTGGGAACAATTTAGGTAAACAGAACTGGTTCCCACCTATTCGTGAAATTTGCCAATTTTTCTCTGCCTCGGTCTTCTGTTTGATTTAACAGCTAATTATTCTCTTCAAGTAGGATGCTCGGCGCAGGCAGGCGTGTACAAGCTTCGCTTGAAAAAATAAGGCAAATGAAAGCACGTAAGTAGTATGCACAAGGTCGTGCGATGTAAGCGAGCAATGAGAAATCAAACCGCCACTTTTTGAGCTGATGACAGTTCAAGCGGGTGATAATGGAGAGACGTTCTTACTGGACGCTGTCTTTGTAATCTAGTCATTTCGTGTTTCATACATTTCTTTTGCGTCGGAATATCTGCGAATAAATATGGCATTTGTGCACTTCTTTTGTAGTTCTGAAGGACACTCACCCAACGACGTCACCGTACTTCGTGATCCAGTTGTCGAATGCTGCAGCCATTCCCTGCAGTTAAAAAAAAAACTTAGTTGATGTGCAACCTCATGACAAACCCTGCACATACGTGGGGATTACTGACGTATTTTCGAAATCTATTTTAGAAGTAGGCACAGATCAGATACTTACTCGATTTTCTCGCCTGTTGTGCGGACACAATGGCCCAAGTTGCTTATCAACTAGGGCCCACTACGTAAGTGCTCTTGGTCGTGATGTTGCCATGACGATACTATTAGAGTGTTTTAGCTGAGCGCTTGCTGTCCGCTCCGCTCAGACCGGCATATGCTAGCAAATGCCACACAGCCGCTTAGCGGGAACGCTAGTGCGCTTGCTCACAACGCTCATACCGTCAGCGGAACGAAGATCGCATCTCTCGTTCCACTAGAAAGCCGACTGAGCGGAGCGTGACAGCGTGTCTACTTGGCCTCTCCGTCATTTTGCAGCCGAGTTGATAGCGCGTCGCTCGCGTCTCGGCAAGACGCGCTTATCAAATGCGAAATCTAGGCAGTTCCCTGCAGTATCTCAGATCGTGAAATTTGAGCGGAACGGAGCGTAAGCGGCGCTCTGCTAAAACTGTCCATTGTTGTCATTCCAGCTTCGTAATTTCACTCGTCGTACCAACTTCGTCGTCCATCTTACGCAGAAGCACTGGACCAAGTTCTCTCATAGCTTGGGCCACTAGGTGTGTGCTCATGATTGCGATTCCGTCATGCTCACCACATCGTAGCCATTCGAGCTTCCTCATCTCATGCCGTCGTCGTACAGTGGTCATTCATTCGTTTATCATACCATCATCGCGACGACATCGTGGTCGTTCAATCGTAGTCACTACAGCTTCGTCATCGCATTCTTGGCATGCCTTCGTCGTCCAGTCATCGTCCCGCACAGTCGTCATGCATTCACTGTCTTACTCTCGTCGTGATGCCGTCGTGGTCTTTCCGTCGTCGTCACTTCGGCTTCGTCCTCGGATTTTCGTCTTGCCGTCCACGTCAGGCCATCGTCTCCAAACAGCTGTCGTAACGTCCTCGTCGTCTTACAGTCGTCGTCATCCCTGCTGTCTTCATGCCATTGTCATGCAATCGTTGCAATTGCGTCTTCGTCAAACAGTCATCTTCATGGCTTTGTCTCCATACCATTGTGGTCGTTTCCATCGTCGCCATTCTAACTCAGTCAACCGACTCTCATTATTCCCTCGTGATCCCACGGCCGTCGCCATACCGTACTCGTAATGCCGTTGTTGTCATACCACCTTCGTCAGTCCTTCAACGTCCTTCCTTCTTTGTCATGTTGCATTATCATCACTGCATCGTTGTCATACCGTCATGGTCATGGCCGACCTTGGCAAGCGAATGTCGTAGCAACGTTGACCGATACTTTAAAGCAGTTTATATAAGTGCGTATACCCGAATCAACCAACGCAGGTGTCTTGTATAGGCAGCCATTCCTTGATATTTTGGAAGGACTGTTTTTTTTTTAGTTTTCGCACTCTGTAAAGAGGAGAAACCCAGCTACGGATGTACTTCGAGGTTGCAGCAGAGTTATTTAAACGTGATTGCAATTTTTTGGTAGTAATATGAGCGGTGCGAAATACATGTAATGTTTTCGACCTCCGCACAACCGCAGCTTCGCCAGAGTCTTGGCACTGGATTATTGATCTACGAGCATCACATAAACCCATTTTCACTGACGGTGCGAGCGTGGATTTAGAAAACTCGCAGTTAAACGGACCATGACACCTAATTTTCGAACTTGAAGTATGTATGCATTGCATGCTAAGGCCGCACGGGTCGCACAGCAATCTTGCAATATTTGAGCGCATTCGCTACAGTACAACATTTCGATTTTGATTTTCTTACATCACAGTTGAACCGCACAGCTTTATGGCAACACTGAGTGGTAAATTGACGCACCCATAAGTGCTTCCCTCGAGTAACAGAATATGATCGCCAAGGCCATGCTTTTGCGCATTGCAAGCACCGGAATTGATCGCAGGAGTTGATCGTGTGTCATGGCCGCCACACGTAGTTTTCTTCTACATGTGCGTTTCGGTGGTTTGCTCAATGGTTTTTTTTTTAATAGCGCGAGTGAAAAATTCTGCGGGCACAATTCAACGGCGACGTCCTTCCTGCGCCATTGGGGGCCAGAGCGCGCGGAGTAAAACGTCGGATGTGGCCTCGTTCTGTTTCGCAGCGGACGACACCTCGGTGGCCCCTACTGTACTGACATCCCTAACATCACACAGTACATGAATAAGTAGAGGTATGGCGGCTATAATTGGGAAATGTGAAAACAGGCCCCCGCAAGCTTGCTGGGATGTGCGATTCCGCCGCAGTGGCGCTGCCGTCGGGGGCGCGGTGTGTGCTCTCGGCGTCTGCTTGCTTTGTGGCATTGCACTCGCGTCGGTCGTTGCTTTTTTTTTTTATCGCCGGTGCAAGAGTTTTTAACAGCGCAGCTGTTTAAGCCAACCGTTAGTCCGTGCAGAGCGAACAGAAATGTGGGCCGATCCTAGCGGATGTGCAGAAAGGGTCCAAGCGCAATGGCACATGCCCCTCTGAACTAGCGAAGGTGTTTAAGCCTGGCCCAAATACGTGGCCCATACCTTGTGATAGCCGATCAATAGCCAATCAATAGCTAATCAATAACCTATCGATAATCAATAAATTTTGGGAAATGCTGCGGATGACTTGGTAGGGCTTAGCCTAGCCCAAATACGTGGCCAATGCCTTGCGATAGCCAATCAATAGCTAATCGATAATCGACAAATAATCAATGAACTCCTGAAAATGCTGGCGATGACTTGGTAGGGCTTAGTCTAGCCCAAATGCGTGGCCAATACTATGCGGTAGCCTATCTATAGCCAGTTAATATCGATAATTGATCAGTATTCATTAATTCTTCAAAATGCTGGGGATGACTTGGTAGAGCTTAGCCTAGCCCAAATACGTGGCCAATAACTTGCGATAGCCAATCGGTAGTCAATCAATTGCTATTCGATAATCGACAAATAATCAAGAAATTCCGGAAAAAGCTGGGGATGCTAGGTGCCGATCAGCTCCGCTGTTTCTTTAGCCTTGCGTCATTAGTGCAAGCTAAGCAAATTTTTTATGAATGGGAACATTAAACGATGATGTTGCCGTTTGACGATAAAGATCTCTCAGGCTCAACAATCACGCATCACGGCACCAGCCAAAATAGCCAGATGTAATTCAACAGTTCCTCGATCTGGTGTTTTGAAAGTATCGAATTTTTATTAGAAGTTATGTGAAATGATCTCATCTTAAGTTGAATTATCGTCCGCTTTACGGAAAATAATCTATAAAGAGTTTTTTTTTTTTGGAGGGGAAGGGGGGCACCCTTATGGCCTCTTCTTCATAAATAGTGCTCAATTGCCAATATTTTATTGTTTCATTGCTTTGAAATTAGCGTGCCCTAACCTATGAAACATTGTAATGGCTCTTACTGAGGCATTTAACTGAATAGTGCAGTGGTCATGTCAGTTTGTACCTTGTAGTTTAATCAATGTCACCTTTGCATTGAACCGAAGATCATGCAATCCCGGATACAGAAGCTCAAAGTTGTATACAAACTGAGGCAGTTTCATGGGTGTTGTGTAATTTTATTTTCAACAATATAATCATCACTCAGTCACTGGTGGGCGTTGCTTTAGACTACAGAAGGCTTAAATCTCTTGATTTTCTTCTCACTTCCTTCTTGACTTAACCCCTTTAAAAGGAAATAAATGCTTGCAATGCAAGAAAACCGGAGCACTGACTTTGTCACTTGTACATGTGTGTGCATGATGTCCCTGTGAAAAAGGCAAGAATAGCGCATGCCAGCACTTTAACCATTCTAGTAATCACGGCGTGTAGGATATCTAATTTATAATTCCAAGAAACATACTAGGATGCGGTAAAACACAACATACCTATATTAAAGTCACCCTAACCACCCTAGTAGCTGAACAAGTAACTCAGCGCAATATAAAAGACAGAAACAAGAAAGGGACAAAGAAGGACAAGCGAGTTACTTGTTCAGTTATGCAGAACGAACTAGCCCAACAATTAACTATTCTAGAACACCCTAGTAGAGGCCATTCTCGGTTGGAGGAGTTTAGAGGCAGCGATTTCACATTGAAATTGTGAGTTAAAATGCGCTTTGAGCCCAGTTCCTATCTATGTAAAACATATTGGGCCCTCTACACTCATTTACAATTATCAACTGAGAAAGGTCGGACGACCATGGTCATGGTTCATGTAAAGATGCTGGTTACCATTACCTTGTCAAGCAGCTCTTCGAGGTTGCCATATATGAAGCTAGGCTGTGGACCCGGTATTCCGAGCCTCTTGAACAGGGAGAACCTCCAAGCTCGTTGCCAGAAGAACCTGAAAAAATTTAATGGAGATGTAAATACATCTGATGTGATTGAAGGGGGCAGGGGCGCATTCGAAGGAAAAAAATTTGCCACACCTTCGGGCCAAGACAGCCTGCCGCGACCGGATATTTTAAGTGGAAAACCGCTATTATGATTTATGCCAGTGTTCAAACCACTTTTGCCATCTTACGTGAGCTACGCGCTTTTCTTGAAGCACTACTGTTAATTAAAACCACGCACTATTTCTGGACTGCTTGCAATTTTATCTGTGTTTTGCTCTCTGAAGAGATTCCTTTCTTTTTTTATTTCTTAATACGTTCGATCTCATCGAGAATCATAACACGAAAGAAATTTCCAGGTGTAATTATACATTTTGTATTGATCTTTATAAACATGAATATACAGCATGGGGAGACAAAAAGTTTGTTTTGAGGCACTGAGAGCCCATGTGAACAGTAACACAAGGAAAAACTAACATGGAGAATAACACATGGTAATGAAATGTAATAATGTGAACGTGCTAATAATATACTGCTATCGCTTAGATATTGGCGAGCGTATTGAAGGTAACTGAGAAGCCCGCCTTTTGTTAGTTAAAGCATATGATGCAACAGACAATAAAGTAAGAGAAAAAATACGGGAAATAACTCATATTTAAATAAATATTAGAGGTGGGCGAATACCAACTTTTCGAATACGAATGTAAGCATCGAATATCGAATGTTGTACTGAACAGTCAGGCGCAGACGCACATATTTACGGCAGGAATATAAATTTTCGCATATTTGCTGCCACGCCTGTACTGACTAGTGCAAAAATAACACCTCTCAGTTCTAAATAGAACAGTGTTGAACAGATCAACAATCTTCATTAGAAAAATTTCATGAATAGCCTCCCAATAACATGAGAGCCTGATTGCAAACAAACTCCCACGAAAGAAGGCATTTGTATGACTAGCTTTAACCGCTAAATGAATGGTTCCCGAAAAAAAAGAAGAGAAGCTACAGAAAATAATTGTTCTGAAGGATTGTGTGCGGTAGACACATGTAAAATAGACCGTTGTAAGAAACCCGTCACATGCTTGTAGAAATTAAAATATGGGGTCTTAGATATGCAAAAACCAAGATCTCATTATGAGGCACACCGCAGTGGGGGACTCCGGAATAATTTGGACTACCTGGAGTGCATTAACGTGCACCTAAATCTACGTACATGGGTGTTTTCGCCTTTCACCCCCATCAAAATGTGGCCGCCGTGGCCAGGATTCGATCCCGCGACCTCGTGCTTAGCAGCCCCACACCAAGGTCACTAAGCAACCACGGCGGGTACACATGCTTGCACCGTAAAATATAAAACTGAGATACAGCCATACTGATAAAAAACACTAAATGAGAGACAAGAGAAAATCACGGGTTGTGACGTAGGCTACTGCCGCGAAACAGAAAACAAAGGTTACATTTGTCACACTTTTGATCATTAGTGGTACTTTGTTCGGCAGACTCGGAACAGTAACCAGGTCTAAACATTCGGTTGTGGAGATGTATTTGGTTAGTTTTAATGGTTCGAGAATACCGAATACGAATACGAAATTAATATTACACACTAACAGTCCGTATTCGCAGTCGACATTTTCGAATATTCACCTACCCCTAATAAATACAGAAATATTAAGGAAAACATTAATGGAAAGACAACTTGCCACAGGGAAGAGCCAAACTTGCAACTTCCGGATTACGGATGCGGTTATTTACCATTAAGCTATGATGGTGTTTAAGCATGCCTTGGTACGTACGTACCGTAAGGCAACTACGATAAGTTTAGGCATTGTACTACATGTATCAATTCAGCATTCTATGTGTTTGTATACATATATCCGGCATACACATATGTTAGCCGGAGTTTCCGGCTAACAGCGAAAAACAAGTGGTCGGGCGGGTCCGCATGTCACCAGTTTCCCGCGCGCACGTCACGGAAGCGGGCCGCTCTCATTGGTCTCCTTCATCCGCGGCACGCGGCAAACCGCAAAAAATCGGTCCAGGAGCGATCCCTGCCGCGGCAAGAAAAACCTGTTTCGCGGCTGCTTTCGCGGCTGCTTTCGCGGCGCGCGTTTGGCCGCTAGTGTGTACGTGGCATAAGACGCCATTGGATCTGGGTTTATTTAATGTGCTGGTGTTAGCTTCAAGGAAGTCAGGGTTGAAGAAAAAGAGCTGTGTACACAGTTCCACCTTTCTGACTTGGTTAAGAGGATATGTGACAGTAACAAACTTGCCCATGAGCTGTTTTTCACCGCTAAAAACCACTAGCTTGAAACACATTCCAGAGTAACTACAGACGTGCTTGCATAATGAACTGAAAAAGTCCTGCGCACTGTTTGCAAACGAAAGCTTTCAAGTGTAAATGCAGCGCCTGACTGGACAGGCTACCCTCAGCATTTGGTCATCGCCGGGGCTGTGGCTATTCTGCGTAGGACATAGATCAGCGCCGTGAAAATCTGGAAGAGCATTGTCGAAAGATAGTGGCCGTCATTCTTTACTTGCACAGAACTTAACGTGATCTTAGAAAGATTGGAAATAACGCGGACGTGGGAGTCAGCTTATTTGCCCCAGAAAAAAAAATGGCCCGCCAATCCACCCTGTGAAGGTGGTTGGAAAGCGAAGCCTTTTACGCCACCCTCACGGTGACTGCGGCGCACTTGATATTTCACACACTACAACGTAACTTTAACCACGTGCTTTATTATTATTTACTTCACCTAGGGCGAAGAAAGAACACTTTCTCGCTGTTTCTAGCAATAAACGTTCATTCCTCCTCCTCACAACAATGTTCACTACTGCTTTATGATTGGTGTGATATACACTACTAGACTACCCCATAGTGGGGTAGTCTAGAAAATGAACCGAAGCAGTTACTAGGCTGGATAGGTTTCGAATGACGTCAACCCTCTTTCAAGCAGCTGCATAAGCTTTGCAACAGCTGCAATCTAATCTTAGATTGCAGCTGTTGCGCAATCTGCCGCGCCGAGCCTGTTTCCGTTGTTTGCCCGCAGTCCTTATCATCCATCATGTTGGCTCATCACTTTGAAGCTTGTTTTTGTGATTTTTCTTGCGAAAACGAGTGCTTAGTTGCACGGTGAATGCCTGAATTCAAGTAAGCTATACTGCTATACCTGCAATTGTTAGCGGTTCGTCGGGATCGTTTTTTGCTTACAACGACGGACACGACAGAACCCTTGGCTGGTAGAGGTACAAAGCTTCGTTTTAAAATTGACCAGACTCGGGAATATGACGTCACCAATATTGAAGCAGAAGAGAGCGCGCAATGTCACACACAATGAGTTTGTTGCTGGCGTCGAAGGCGTAGTACGCAGACTTCTGCGGTCCTGTGGCACAGTGTATGTCGGGCACACCGAGCGGTTGCCTAAATGAACGTCTAAGAGAACAGGGTAATGTGACGAAAGAAGAAAGCCACCTTAGATGAAATTGTCACAATTATGGGTGTACCGCATACTTGAAATTTTTGTGGGTCCGTTCCGGGACCTACATTGCTGAACCCGCGAGATTGTCGAGGCAGCAACAATGTTGAGTGACACTTGCGCTTCCGTGAGCACGCCATCAGTTTCTCTACCTAAAAATAAATCGTTTTTCTCTACGGCAGCTAGTGACAGCTCAACAACTATCAGCAACGCAAAGGTGCTAGCCCTACCAGGTGCATGGCTGGTGTCTTTCCTTGTTCTTCCGTTAATCTGTATATTTATTCAAAGTGTGTGGCAATGAACTTTAGTCGGAAATCTGCGAATGTGCCTGTGATCGTGTGTGTTTCACTGTCGTCTAAAAATTCTGCGCAATAAATCGAAGTGTTATGGCTTGCCAACTATAGACCGAAGCAGCGCTTTCTCAATTCCCAGACTCGACCGTAGCCTTCAGCAAAGAGACACCAAGTTCACAAACAGCCAGGGTTTATACATCCTTGAGCGAAGCCGAACCAGGTCTGACATCTGGGCCTCCCGCACCCGTGCACCAGAGTTATGTCCGCCCTGCGCCACCGGACATTAGTTCTCACAGCAGCCGGCACGAGGCGTCCCACAAAACTAAAACCTACACGAGCGTCCAGTACGGACGTGCGATAGACATGCTGAAACAGCGCAAAGCGATTAAAAGTTCTTGTGGGCATTTTATAATTTGTGGAATTTGCAGCAAAGCATAAGTAATTGTACACGCTTGGCATGCGACATGTTCCTCTTTTCCGTAATCATCTCTGCTCATTGTCACTTATCACTATTTCTTATTTTGATCGAATGAATTGCCTTACTGATAGGGCCTGCCAGATGACCCTGACCCAGTTGACCCCGAGTATTCAGCAACCCTGAACTACCACAGAGGGAGTCGCTTGCAATATCCCCCGCCCCATCAAAAACTTAAAGCGGAGGATGCTGCTGCCTGGCGTAGGCTCCAGACATGCACTTACACGAACCTACACATATTGCATCGCATGCACCCCACAGCCTACAGGGACGAATGCCCGTGGTTCGGGGCCACACAAACCCTATACCACATTACGTGGGTGTGCCCGCTACACAACATAGAACACCACGACACGAACACCACGAGGGAGCAATGGGAGGCACTCTTGTCCAGCTCGGCCCTCGACGACCAGCTCAAGCTGATCCAGAGAGCAGAGAATATGGCAAGAGCCAGCGGCGCCCCGGACTAGGGGCCCCGACCATTAGCGATGCCCCTTCGTGGCAAGACAAAACTGTGATTGTCTTTCAAATAAAGTTTATCTATATATCTAAGTTAACCCATAAAAGTGGCTGCATTGAAACTCCATCGTTGAAATGCTGAAGCACAGTACAAGATTTTTATGACGATTCACTTTAACTTTCCAATGCAAACATGTCCCGTAAGTTGCAACTAGGAAATTAAATATTCCAATTCGTTTAATTCGTGAACAAATTGCGCTGTTTTCCTTGCAAATGAACATGAATCAGGGCTTGACTCGGCTAGCTAGAGAACAAATCACATGTTTGTTGCGCTTCCTATGTCCTCGTTTTGTAGAAAGAATCTTGACGATCATGACACTAGAAAAGCGCGGACAAGCTGCAGGAGAAAGTGGATCGAGAAACGTCTCGGATGTCAACTGAAGTGCTGACGAGGAGGATGATGTTGCTGGAGTTGATTTGATCGGTTACGCTTGCATAAATACGTAGATGAAGAGAATGTGCAAGGAGTAATTTTTTAGTATTTTGGCAAAATTGTGAAAGAAACTTTTGATATCTTGAGTAAAAGCAGCTGCTCTCTCTCTGTACCCCATTAACACTACCACTAACGCTGGACTAACACTGCACTCAGTGGATAGCCCGAAAGCTTCATTTCTTGGAGCACACGTGTGATTTAACTTATTTCTGACGTGACAAATGCCTACAGCGTTCAAACAAAACACGCGAATGTGAATGTCACTTCCAACTAAGGGAAGAAGAAAAAAACACCACGGGCCGAAGCTCGCGATCACTGCCATAAATGTCCACTGCCACCCGATTCATGGCCGATCTCCCGTAGTGGGTTGTGCCCTACATTATAGGCACCAAATGAGACCAAACCAAAGTTGCCATAAGCAGAGCCAGCTTGTAGCAGTGCAGGCAGAGGACTACAGAAGCCAATTGAGGATGTACCGGTCTCGTATAATAATAAGCTAGTGCTTCTATAGTTTTGTGCCTGAGAGAAACTGCTAAATTTTGTGACTGCCGTGATGTTTGGTATACAATTTTGTACATACGTTTAAAACATAAATTGTATTTTCTTGTTTGCAACTGACGTACATAGTTTCACTGAGGCCTACTTAGGTAGTTTACAGTGAAATATTTTTTGTTCTGCAAATAGGGCCAAGCGCCGTCTTTACGTATTAGGCCACAGATGCCAAAGCGCGACCACACACATGTCCGCCATTGCCGAATACGCCAGCCTACTTTCGGGGTCATCGTACCCTAAAGTCAAGCTGTATTCTCTTTGTTTGTTTTTTTTTTTTTTGCTTGAAAACAGTATGAACGGAAACACGGTTAATTTAAACACAATGTCAACACGTGCACCCCCCCAATCATAACAAAGAACTTGAAAAAGAAGTCGTTTCCGCTTTCTGCAGCTGATATGCAAAAGTTGCCTGCAAAAGCAGTGATTTATTTTAATGAATTTTGTTTATGTATAATGTTGGCTTCATTCTCTAAAAGCAAAGCCATTTAATCAGCATATACTAATTCTAATCTGTGTAAAGTGAGTCAGAAGGGCTGCGGCACATTGAGATGTCAATTTTTTGTGTACCGTATTTTCTGGTCTATAAGTCGCACCTTTGTATAAGACTCACCCCCTCAAACCGGCAGCTTTTCCAGAAAAAAAAAAACGTAAATAAGTCACACCAGTGTATAAGACGCACCTCTTCGTTCGGTAAGCGATTACAAAGAAATGTGACGTTTCTTTCCGTGAACGTGGGTCACGCGCAAGCGTAAGGGTGCTTCTAGTTCACTGTAGTAAGGGTACCATATATTTCCGCTCCAGGCGCATTTCTGCCGTCGTGGTGGCCGCGATGTTCCGTATAAAGTCCAAGGGCGATAAAGGGCGATAACATCGTCCCCGCGCGCCATACTCTGTATGTGCGAGTGAAAGCGTCCGACGGTGAGCCGAATCGCGCACAAGGGAGGAAAGCGGGAAGGCGGTTTGTACGCTCGTAGGGGGGTGGCGGTTTGTACGCTGGTAGCAACTGCGTAGTTTGCACAGTGGCGCACGCTGTATCTTGACAGCGATGTGCAGATGCGACAAATTCGGGGTCGGCAGACTCACGGTCGACCTGCCGCCGCTTGCGTTGCTGCTCCGTCCTCATCGCACGGAGCTCGGGAACTCGATCACGATAAGAACTTGGAACCTCGATAGCGCGCACAGAACACGCAGCAATTAAGTCAACCAGCGCGCTTCGCGTGGCCATAACATCGAATGCGTTTTTGACGGCAGTTTTCCCGGAAAAGTACGGTAACTGGTTTCTGTATAGTGCATTTTCAGTTGTTGTTGTTGTTGTTGTTGTTGTGCACAAGTTTGTGGTGCGTCTTTCTTCTTCTTCTTTTTGCGTGGCCCTGGTTAAGCACACTCCCAAGGATCTACATCTCCATCTACACGTGAGCTGGTGCGCAGATAGGCTGCAAAGGAAGAGGAATGGACGGTGGGTGCATCCGCATTTGGGTATCTCGCAACCACAGAAATAAAATCACGAAGCTTCAAACTGTGCTCAGAGCCGCTAGTTCTTGGTGACCCGGGCTCGACCAAGGCCTGCAATAGATCAACGGGGGACCACAGAGGCCAGCAACTCTGCCACACGTTTCTTCACCGGCACCCAGTCTCCTCGAGAGCTCCGTCATCTTGCTTTCCTCGCGGAATTCACGACTTGCATACGCTATGCCGAAGGCAGCCTCAACAGTGCAGCTGACGCTCCGAGTCGCATCGGCATCAACGCCACGACGGGTCTCGCTGTTCTCTTCGTGTCCTCGGTCGTGGTGGCGCATGTATCTGATCCCGAGCTTCCACACCTCCGATCTTCTAAATCACTCCGCCAGAGACAGGTCCCCGTCCCCGACCATGGCGTCACGCTCTAGTGCGATGTTTGAGCTAGGCGTACTATGTCCCTTCTCCTCGTCGGCCTGTTTCTGATTCGATGCGCTCGCTCTGCCATCCGGGCGTACGTACTGCACAAAGACTTTATCGCCGAGCGTTACGTCTGGTTTTGCCTCGTGTACGCGCCAACCTGCGTGACGGGGTTCGTGCTTGCACAGCTTGCCAGCGTTTCAAGGTGCAACGACACACCAAGCCTCCATGGGGAGAATTTATGTTCCCAGATGCACGCTTCGACACCATTCACCCGGATTTCGTCGGACCATATTGTGGTGAAGCGCTCAAGACCTGTGGCGCGTTTTGTTTCTTCTTGTGGTGTGGCATGGAAACAGCGAGACAGCCTACAGAAATCAGCCCAATTAAACGACATCCCCTGGCTCCATTGTCCTTCTATACACCCCCTGTCACCGCATTGGCTTGTCTGAAAAGCTGATACCCCGCTACACACAGGGTCCTTCCTACACGATATTGCGTCTGGTTGGTGAGGTGAACTACGAGATCACTCCGCTAGACTCGCCTGGCTCCACTGACGTTGTGCATGTGTCCCGGTTGAAGCCTTACATTACCGCGAGTTCTCGTGCCTTATAGTTAGCGCCGAGACGGCGCCTTTCCGGGCGGGGGTTATGTTACGGCGCAAGTAAGAGTGGCGCCAGTCAGAAGAAGACGATTTGGCGTGTAGAGGTGATCTCGGTCTCAACAGCCATCTTGTTTATGTGTCGTCGTCTCTTTTGTAAATAGTGTAAATACATCTCTATATGCGACTTCCGCATTGTAACAATATGCTTGCCCCAATGTAGCTCAAAACGGATACTTTAATATTGTTTAACTATATAAACCTTATGCAGGGTACATGGATTCACATATTGTGTAGCGTATTTTGGATACTGAACGACAAGCAAACGTAACAACTAGTTCAAGCATCTTCTTTGGGCCACTTTCACATCAATTGTATTCAATAGATTGTTGGTTTATTGACTGCCAGTGGTTCTGTTCCCTTTGAAAGAGGACTTTGCAAATTTCACTGCGACTGCTCAGCCTGCCATTGGACTATCCTGTGCTGCTGTTATTTAGGGCTTCTACACTGGAACACTCACGCAGGGATATGTGCATTGCCGTATTTCGTGATTAAATGCTTAATTAAATTAAATATCTAATACGCACTAATCTAATATTTTATACCGTATTTTTTGGAAATCAATGTGTGAAGTGTGGGCAACACGTTAAGGAAGGGATTGTCTTCAAGAACTCACTATGGTGATGCCTTGTGCTTGGAGAAGGTGATGAGGGGGGGGGGGGGGGGGACCAACTAGTCAACTGTATTTTTTCGCACACGTATTGAATTCTATCTGCTCTTAGTTTTCGTTGTTGTTTGGGAAAGCGTTGCTGATGTTGCGTCATAAACATCTATCAGAAATTACCCTAACAACCTTCTTTACTTTCTTGTGGTATATACAAAAAGGTGATACATATATTCTGCTGAATTGCAATATTCTGATAATTGTGAAAGTCTATTCGCGCTGTTCATAGCCAATTGTCATTATGTTTGTGACCAACCTTAATTAACGCACAGGCTGCGTTTGCGGTAGCGGCACGCTTCTGACCATACATGATGCTCATGCTGATTACATTCTCATACAAAACAAAAACTAGCCTCTTCGTTTAGCCTATCAATTATTAGGGGACAATTGAAATAGGGGACCCAAGGTTAGGGGACACTATCGGCCATGCCTCTAAAAGAATGCAAAAAAGAACAATAAAGTTAGCTGCACAAAGGAGTTGGAGTATTTGGGGGCACAAAGCTGTTTGGGGACTATTTCTAAGACTCCTTCATAATTGGACGAAGTTAATAAATAGTTAAATACCTAATACAAGACGTTGCCTACGCGGTGAACAATTACATTTTTTCGCAGAACTTTCTTTTATGCCTCCGCGGTTAAATTTGAAACTTTTCACTTGCCTATAGCATAAGAATAATAATCCACCTATTGAACATTTTTCTATTTATTCTGTAACCTTCTATACGTGCAGATGTGTCATACTGGCAGCTGTTAGAATTTCCGGTTGTGACAAAGGAGCGGGCTTTACTCCTGCTTCCAGAACGCATCAAGCACGTCCTGTTGTGTGAAGGGTTCAGTATTTCAAGCCCAAACACTGCATCGACAAGCCCCGTAAAAAACCTGTTCAGAGAGAAGCCACGTGTCACTCCAGCAAAAGAAAAAGAAAAATCATTTGCCATTTCACTCTGTGAAGGTGGGTGACCAGCGAAGCTGTATAGCACACGGCACAGTGGTGCCACAGAATGGGGATGCCGCATATAGTCCGGACTCCTGAGGAACAACGCGCCTACGAAGGGCGACGGCAGAAACAGAGACGACAATGCAATCGTCGCCGGGACTACGCACTACACGTGGCCTCCCAATTACGACGAGACAAGAGAATTGAAATTCAAAATAGAGAACGACACCTTGTCGTACATACAGGCGCGACGGTGCCGCCGCACCGGGAGAGCGGCAGGAAGCTAGGCACGCAAGCGGTTGGAACGCTGACAAAGAGAGGGCGGAGCGAACGTAGACATGGCCGACGCGGGTCGGCCTTTGGGGCTAAGATCCGATCCTAGTATCTGTTGTTGCCCTTGTGCCTGGGACCTTTTGGGTCCCAGGTGTGACAGGGGTAGTTCAAGGGCGCGTTACAGGTCCCGGAGCCCATCACCCGCAGGTCCTAGGGGGTATGTGCCATTGTGCTTGGACCCTTTCGGCACTATCACTAGGATCGGCCGACAATTTTGCACACGCACGCGAAAAATGCGCGGAAGCCTAGCCATAAACAGCTTCGTTGTAAAAGCCAGGTCGATACCAGAAGAAGTCTTGAAGCGAACGTTTCTTTATTTTCCCTCCTGAATTTCACTGACCGTGTCTTGCTGAGTAGCTTAACACAAACCATAGCAATCGGCTTATATAGCCATGGCGTGAATGCAGTCCACAGCACCGTAGGGCGGGAAGATAGGTGCGTGGTAAGCGGTAAGGGATGCGAACACAAGCATCCAACAAATCAATTTTATTAGTCAAACAGCTTGTTATATTTGTACGTGGAAGGTGAGATGGTTGCACAACGAACAGTGTATCGCAACCATGTGGCACTATTGCCGAGTCCAAAACCAGTAGCAACGCTGAAAATATATGTCTGCTAAATGAATTACAAAAGTTAATAACCAGCCAACTCAAGGGTTCGCAGATTAAAAAGAGCAAATTATTTTTGATGTCAAGTCACTGGGTTGAACTTACGTAACTGTTGTAATATTTTCGTTATTATACACAAAGCCTCAGAGATTTTACGCGTGTCCCGATCATGACGCCGATTTAATACAGCAGTTTCTTCATAACGTGGCTTACACCCGCAGCTGCTTCGATGCAAGGCTATAGATCCGACGTTCTTGCGTTAGTTTAAACATTTTTCTACTCTCCGAAGCACAAAAATCGCGGTTGGTGTAAGAGAGGGTGATAGAAATCCACTCTGATAAATTAAGAGTGTGGAAGGTCAGTCGTGACGCACGCGCACACAGGGTATGCTAAGCGAGATAGGGGTGCTAAGTTCGGGCCTAATTTGTGCCTAACCCTCATGGCCTAATTTTAGGTTATGAACGATCATAAAATAAGAGCGGCCTTGCGTGTACATCAGTCGAATAAACAGCAACTTACCTGCGCATTGTTTTTTTTTTTGTAGCCAGTAATACAAAAATTGTTTGTCGGATCGGAATTTACCGGCTACAAGTCAGCTTTTGTACGGCTTGGTCGGGGTAAGGTTGCCGGCTCCCTGCTGAAACGCGCCATTGCTATACCTCGCACGAACGCGGACGTGGCTGGCGGCTTTCACCCTGGCTGTATTGCATGCTGCTGCATTCGAGAGCATCCGTGGCTGCTGGTCTTCGTGTAGGAGTGAAAGCTGACGGCGTGGTGCTGCAACGCTGCTGAACACGAGGTCGCGGGATCGAATCCCGACCACGGCGGCCACATTTCAATGGAGGCGAAATGCAACAACCCTCGTGTGCTTGCGTTGTAATGCACGTTGGAGAACCCCAGGTGGTCAAAAATAATCCGGAGCCCTCTACTATGGCGTGCCTCGTAATCATATCTGGTTTTGGCAGGTAAAACCCCAGAAAGAAGAACAACGCATCCTGTGGTGGGTGGTGAAAAACATTGATCATTAAATGGTTGCAGAGAGGTGATTAGATTGGGTTGTAGGGCCCTATTTGACCGAGCCGTCACTACGAACCGCCCTCCACGGCCACCCTCCAACGCAACAGCAACACAACCAGCAACAAGAAGCTAGGCACTTTCGAAGGGTGTCGCACATCACTGATAAAGCTTCACTCTGTTTGATAGTTTTACAGATTGTATGCCTTTTGCTGGTCACAAAATTTCGTGGCGTCACACAAAACACCATGTTAACATTTGAAGGCAAACGCTATATCTGTCTTCACAATCAGGCATACAGCTTATATGAACGAGCAGAAAGGGAACCGAGGGGCCCCATATTATTAATCATATCATAGGAAGCCAACAAACATAGACACCAAGGACAACACAGGGGAAATTACTTGTACTTAATTAGAGAAATAAAGAAAATGATAAATTATTGGAAATTAAAGTGGATGAAAAACTTGCCGCAGGCGGGGAACGATCCCACGTCTTCGCATTACGCGTACGATGCTCTTATCATTGAGCTACCGCGGCTCCGTATTCCCATGCACTTTCAAGGGTTAATTTCAGGGTTAATTCTAGTTTTACTACTAGAATTAACCCTGGGAGCGTTAGCCAGCGCCATCACTCACGAACCTTGGCGGGGGATGTGTTCTGCAGAAAGGATGTTAAACATCCGCCGCCAAGGCTTGTGAGTCTTGGTTTTGGCACTTCAACCTTAAAATTAGTGTTTTTTTTTTCGCTCCCGTTATCAGGTTATGGCGCAGAGTAATGGAATTCCGAACATTGTGCTCGTATTTTTTGTTAGACTTACCTATTTTTGGCAATACTTGCAAAAAGTATGACCGCCTATATTGAACCTCTGCATAGAATACTCGTATTACTTTTGCTGTCAGAACTACGACAGGTTACATAAAATAGGGCCAGTAGTTGTGCTCTCATATAAAGTCATGGCACAACTGCGATTTACACTTCTTTGAACAGAAAAATTGTAGTTCGCTCCGAGCTGAAGATCTCTCTTGAAATGCTTGTGGCTCTGTTTCAACGCCCACAACTCACCAGCAGTGGCTTGGAATACTACTCTGTTCCTGGCAAATGCCAGAACAAGTAGTATTGAAAACAAATACATCGAAAGGTAATGTTGGGTGGCATATGCGTTTTACACTTGTTTGAACAGGAAAATTGTAGTTCGCTCCGAGCTGAAGATTCTTCTTGAAATGCTTCTGGCTCTGTTTCAACGTCCACAACTCAACAGCAGTGGCTTGGAATACTACTCTGTTCCTGGCAAATGCCAGAACAAGTAGTATTGAAAACAAATATATTGAAAGCTAATGCAGGTTGGCATCTCCGTTTCACACTTGTTTGAACAGGAAAATTGTAGTTCGCTCCGAGCTGAAGATTGCTCTTGAAATGCTTGTGGCTCTGTTTCAACGCCCACAACTCACCAGCAGTGGCTTGGAATACTACTCTGTTCCTGACAAATGCCAGAACAAGTAGTATTGAAAACAAATATATTGAAAGCTAATGCAGGTTGGCATCTCCGTTTCACACTTGTTTGAACAGGAAAATTGTAGTTCGCTCCGAGCTGAAGATTGCTCTTGAAATGCTTGTGGCTCTGTTTCAACGCCCACAACTCACCAGCAGTGGCTTGGAATACTACTCTGTTCCTGACAAATGCCAGAACAAGTAGTATTGAAAACAAATATATTGAAAGCTAATGCAGGTTGGCATCTCCGTTTCGCACTTGCTTGAGCAGGAAAATTGTAGTTCGTTCCGAGCTGAAGATTCTTCTTGAAATGCTTGTGGCTCTGTTTCAACGCCCACAACTCACAAGCAGTGGCTTGGAATACTACTCTGTTCCTGGCAAATGCCAGAACAAGTAGTATTGAAAACAAATACATTGAAAGGTAATGCTGGGTGGCATATGCGTTTTACACTTGTTTGAACAGGAAAATTGTAGTTCGCTCCGAGCTGAAGAATCCTCTTGAAATGCTTGTGGCTCTGTTTCAACGCCCACAACTCACCAGCAGTGGCTTGGAATACTACTCTGTTCCTGGCAAATGCCAGAACAAGTAGTATTGAAAACAAATACATTGAAAGGTAATGCTGGGTGGCATATGCGTTTTACACTTGTTTGAACAGGAAAATTGTAGTTCGCTGCGAGCTGAAGATACCTCTTGAAATGCTTGTGGCTCTGTTTCAACGCCCACAACTCACCAGCAGTGGCTTGGAATACTACTCTGTTCCTGGCAAATGCCAGAACAAGTAGTATTGAAAACAAATACATTGAAAGGTAATGCTGGGTGGCATATGCGCTTTACACTTGTTTGAACAGGAAAATGGTAGTTCGCTCCGAACTGAAGATACCTCTTGAAATGCTTGTGGCTCTGTTTCAACGCCCACAACTTACCAGCAGTGTCTTGGAATACTACTCTGTTCCTGGCAAATACCAGAACAAGTTTCACCTTTTATTTTACTCCAAATAAACATGGCGCCACCATATCTTCCTATGTGGATCTGTAGCTACCGCAGTTTCCGGAAAGCGGTTATCATTTCCTCGAACTGTATACGTTCAGCTGTGAAGTTAGTCATGCAATCAGGCTTCGGAAGCACGCGTTACTATGCTGTAATTGCCACAGCAAGGACAATATGATTTCTACCTTTCATTGTTCTTTATAATTGCGTCACGAGGTTTATGTGTTTCAGAGAAGTCGGCGAAAATATGTCAATATTCCAAGTACACCTCGGCCATGGCGTGATGATAACTGCAGAGCGCATAGGAAACCTTTTTCGCGTGCGCTGAGCCAATTCACCTGCTGGCGAGACATTTTATTAGTTCGATGGCCTTGCCCTCTGAAACGGAAATGACTCTACATCGCCATGGCATGGAAATTTGCTCAAACGTTTGTGCGCGTGTACTTTATAATGTCTGCAGGAGACTGTAAGCACCAAATCGTCACTATCAGGCTTTCCAACACTTTTTTTCTTTGTCAGTGTGTTTTTTACATAAACCCGACAAATAAGATTCTAGTCGGCGTCTCGGCCCGGCCTCTAAGGTAACAATGGCTATATATAAGGTCACTGGTACTTGAAGCCAGCAACCAGAAACCGGTGTCTGCTTTGGCAGTCAGTCTTGCCTCGCCAGCTGGCTGGGTAATGCTGGTCATATAGGCCATTCAATAAATACTATAGTATTCATGTTTCATCACAAAATCGGCGTTCAAAAACTGCCGAGACTGTCACTCTTTCGCACATAAGCAGTTCAGCATCTCGTGACACACTGCGCCCTTTGGACGCTACGGTATCAATGCGTTCTACACGTTATTCATATCTCCGCCTTCTCCTGAGTAGCCGCCATTCGATAATCTCTCTGATCTGATTACCACAACAAATGTATTGATTAGGGGCGCCAAATAGATGAAATGTAAGCCACGGTTTAAATACACACCATTTACAGAAAGCAGTAGCTAAGAATACCAAAGAGGGCATCATGTGGAACGTCCCAGCGATTTTCGTAGTCTTCATTAATTTCAGGCAGCGGCTAGTAACACCTAACCTCCTATTCGGACGGTGCTCTTTCTTGGCGCCGAGTAATTACACCAGGAGGGGGCGGAAAAGTAGGGCTTCAACCGTGATACGCGCACGATGTCACGAGATGGCTAAGTAGACGCTAAAGTACTGTCCAGCAGCATGATTTCATAGATAACGTCACTCAGCTGGCATAAAGCCTTGCAAGGTTCTGTATAACGCCACAAAAGCTTTTGAGAAAACGCCTACACGACGAGATGGAGTCCAGAGAAGGACAAGAGGCCGGGAAGGAAATCGGGCGTGTCGGCGGCCATGTGCAAAGCAGTCCTGAGATGACATCGAGTGTCAAGGTCGCGCATGGACGATCTTACGTGGGACATGGGCACCAGCAGCAACGCCAAGGGCATACTGCACGACAGCAGGTTGTCACTTGTTGAAAGGCAATGCTGGGTGGCAGCTGAACAGTGGGCAAAGTAAAAAAAATTAAATGCCGGTGTTTTACGTGCTAAAACGACAAATTATGAGGCACACCGTTGTGAGGGACTCCGGATTAATTTTGGCCACCTGGGATTCTTTAACTTGCATCCAATGGGCGGCACACGGGTGTTTTTCATTTAACCTTCCCTTAACCCCCATCGAATTGCAGCCACGGCAGCCTAGATTCGATCACACTCCTTCGGGCTTAGTAGTGCAATGCCATAGGCACTGCGCCACTATGGCGGGTAGTGGGCAAAATGACGAGAAACCGGAAATGTCCCGAAATAATGAATAGTACGCGAAAGTGACGTCTGGCAAAGTGTTGTGCAAGTCACGGTAATAGTTATAAACGTAGATGGCCAGTATTTCGGTCCATGTGCGGTACAACCTGTCGGCGAGCCCGTTGGCCGGCGGGTGGCAGGCCGTAGTGACTTCGTGCTTCGCAGAGCAGTAGCGCGAAGAAGGTAGTCGACAACGTTTGACAGGATACGGTAGCCTAAGTTTTGGGGAAATTGTCTAGTTGAACCATGATGAATAATAACGTTATGAGGGAATGCATCAGTGACGTCTGCTGCAACTAGTCGCCAAATATCGCGTTATTTCACACTGTTTACCGTAGTCAGTAGCCACCGTAACCTACCCTGAGGTATATAGACAGAGAATGGGCCAAGAATTTCAAGGGCGACGCTGTAGAATGACTTCGTGTGTTTGTCAATGGGCTGCACAAGGCCTGTGGGCTATGCAGAGGATCGTTTATGGCGCGGACAGACGTCACACGCAGTAACGTAGTGATAGACAGATCGGTACAGAACAGGCCAGAAAGATTGGTCCCGCACGCGGTCTTATGTGCGGGGTACTCCAGTGGTTCAAATGTCATGAAGGTACTTGAGAGCAGTACAACAAAGTTGCTTCAGGAGGACAACCCGGAGCTCCGGGCCGTTCAATGTGGTACTGCATCGGTAAAGAATGTCATCGTGAAGCTTAAACAGCCGAAGTTATCGGTGGGGCTGACGTGGCTCGAGGCGGCCGCTGATAAATTGTGAGTGGCTTCGCTTTTCTGTTCCGCACAGATGTTGATCAGATCATAAACAGCCGTGACCAAGTCTTCGGTATCACGCTCGGCAGTGTCGGGAGGGCCGGCAGGGCAGCGAGATGAACAGTCAGTATCTTGAAGCTGCCGGGCCAGGTTTGTAGAGAACCTCAAAGCTGTACTCGAGGAGCCCTAATGCCTAGCGCAGCATCGCAGGATCGCAGGATCGAGAGCCAGCAAAGGGCGTGGTGTTCCGTGATGCTAGAAAACGTGCAGCAACTACAAATTGTACGTCCAAGAGAAAGGATTTTCGTAAACTACCACGTTACGCGGCGATGAAAGCAACACTTCTTCACGCTGGGATGTGGTTCTACGATTCCCCAACCTCGAAGAACAGTGATGGGCTGGCCAAAGGGCCCGCGACGCGGCGGAGAGGCTCGGCCTCTTTGTCCCGACGTGGTAGGGGCCCGCTGCGTGCTAACGCGCACCCTAAAGCACCACAATAAAGTTTATAATCCATTCATTCATTCATCCATCCGTCCACGTAAAGCGTCACGTCACCTTTCCAGAACCAACAACCACAAATATTATCGCCAAGCACCGCATTCATAGCCCGGAACGAAGTGCAAAAAGAAACAGGCAAAAAGGTGTACCAGCTCTATATTTAGCTGCATGGATTTGTTTTGTTCTTTTAATCGCCTGCGGCAGGTAGCACAATTCTAAACCTTGAACTAAATTACCCGATGAGGCGAAGGTTACTTCTATGAGAATTCAAAACGCAAAATCACATAATTAGGAAAAAGTAACTATCTGTCTTTTTTAATTATTTGCTTTACGGCACACATCGCAAAAAACGTATTTTTTACGGTGAGTTCGCACGGAGTATAAATCTGGAACGAATTCGCAGGGTCGCACCAGTTTCGAGATACTAATTTTCAAAGCGTGCAATGTAATATTTTGGCGTTCACGTTACGTTTGTGCTACATTGCTTCAAACAGCAGTTTTCTTTAAAAGGCAAATGGAACAGCACTGCATTTTTACCGCTATTTTTACGGCGCACATCTCAAAACAAGTGCCATCCGCGAATTCGTTTCTGCGAATTCGCAGAAACGTCGATATGCCTTGCAAATTCACCAGCTACAATTCCTAAACTGAAATATGTACTGTAAACAAAATAGCAACGAAATAATTGGTGAAATTTAGTTAGTTAGTCAATCACGCATTTGGTTGCTCGTGGCAGTGATGTGAACCTAGTCGAGTAAATTAGTCCAAATGTTAGAATTGTGCTATCTGCCCCAGGTGATTCTTAACAAACACCCTCCGTACGGCGATGCTTCGGCGAAGGTGCACCGCCAAAATTCTTTCACATTTGAAACTCCTGCAGTCAGGTAACGTACGCGGGGCACAAACCACTTACCAGCAACAGAATGTCACGATCACGGCCAGCAGGGCTATCCACAGAGGACCCATGAGCAAGACGATCGAGCTTTGCCTGCAGCGCGAACACAGCTGCAGCGACACCTCTGCAATGAGATTTCCACTCAGCGCACGATGGCTTTTTATTATTACACTTCTTTCTGCTTCGTCCCAACGCAGCGCTCTCGAGTCAAAGGTTGTCTGCCGAGTTGTAGGTTTAGAAACGCCGCAGCGCGCGCAGTCGGGGCTACTGCGCCTGGTGGGCACTTGAACAACGGCTTCTATCGGGCTTTATTACCACGCTAGGAAATCCAGGGGGCGCTGTCAGCCCTCTCTGAAGAACAGGTGTCGTGGGGTTCCATATCTTTTTTCCTTGTTTAGCAGCCATACCGTTGCTGCCAGCGTCGATCTCTATTCATTTTCTCCTGCTCCGTCGGTCTTTCCGGTAGCGTGCCAGTGAATAATATTTAGTTTTCACGTGTTAACTCGGTCCACGACACACTTTTCCGGCGGCATAAAGGGGAAAAAAAGTAAATCGAAAGAAGTAGTCATACGAGAAATGCACGCCCCAATATTTTGAATAGCACGCTCATCTTTCTTTTTTTTCCTTGATTTGTAAATGAGCTCCAGAATAAATATATCGATGCGTGACTGGGGAATTTAGAGCCGCCGTGTATAGATTCGTCTATACAGGCTGCCGAAGTTATTTCAGTGTTTCCATGACAAAATTAGGAGGAACAAACTCGGATACTGTACCTCAGCAGTGATTAAAAAAAAATCAGTTTTAGGTACTGCGCTCCTGCCTCGATTTCTTGCTTCATACATAAATATACATGCATACGTTCATTTATTGGACGCCTTTCTTTCTTTTCTGCTCTACCTTCTTTCTCTCTTTAGTTGTTTGGGTACATCTTGTCAAAAATAATGACCGTGTCCGATACGAGCAGCCCTCGGTTCTGGCATGGAGACAAGCACCGGCTGAGTTAACTACAACTTGTATTTCACGTGTGCCCATCTATTCGAGCGAAACATTAGAGAAAGCAAAAAGGTTTCATTTCCGAATGCCATGAACGACATTCACGCATTCACGCACATGCGACACTGCACGACAGATGTGCCTCACGATTGCTTTTTACTGCGTACTGTCGCGTGAATCGGCCTGTGTGCTATTTTCCGTTAGCAAGAAAACAGGAAGGTCGTCAAACCGCTTGCCGTACGCGGCGAATGAAGGCTGCCAGCGCGAACCAATCAGCGCGTGGTCGCGTCCGACTTCCTGCCGCCACACTTTACTCGGCTAGCCAGCCAAAAAGCTATAGAGCGAACATGGGGACAAAAGCTGCGCGCATCGCGTACAATGATCGACTGATCACGGCTGTCCAGGCGCGACCAATATGGTTCAGTTGCAGTAGCATGGTTTAGTTGCTGATACAAAACTATTTTTTTCCCTACATTTTACTGGGAATCGATTCACGCTGTTTCTAGCAACACTGAAATCGTGGCGGCGGCGGCCGCCTGTTTTTCGCCGCATGTGGGTGCAGCACGGCCGCTGCGGCACGCTGGCGTTCCGCCGCGCTGGTGCGGGCCGCACGAAGTTCGTGAAAGTTCGCTCCATGTGCGCTGGGTTTTATGGGGCCTGGACAAGTTTGCAACGCGAATTTCTAATATTTCTTCCCAGGAAAATTCTATCGATTGCATGACAAAAGAAAAAAAAAAGAATGGGGAAGGTGATTCAGCCTCTGGTTGAATTCGATGAAAGACGTTGTCTTCCTGAACGAGTTGGGGGTGAGTGGGATCGGAGTCCCCGCGGCGGACGGCCGTCTAACGGGTAATCACCCTTCGCGTGAAGATAGTAGGAGGACCATCGCACTCATGAATGTTATTACCTTACTGTCTCCGGGATCAGGTCGAGGCATCTCTCCTTTATGCCTCTCTCACTTTCTGTCTTCGGGATCGGCACACATTTTTAGACTGCACTATTACTTATTTTGAATAAATTCTGGGGTTTTACTTGCCAACACTACGATCTGATAATGAGGCACTCCGTTGTGGGGGAAGAGCGTTCGTAGCTTCGCAGTCTATTGGGAAGCTAGCGGGATATGACCGGCGGACTGCCTTCTAAGTCATTCCTTTTTCGCACCGTGATATAAGCATTGGCACATATATGATACGAGCAACGCATGCATTGCAGTATCAACATGCACCTCAGAGAGGGCGCGCGTGGTCGCTGCAACTTGCCGTGATCAGCGATAACGTAATACTGATACGCATCTCCAGATTTCGCTGTATGAGGGCGTGACGCTGCGCAAGCGTTAGCAAACGTTTGATTTTTTTATCTGCTCGATGACGCACCGACTTCAAAAGACGATGACCAAACGAATTAGACGTCCGGACCACCCTGACCATATAGACAATATATGACTCGATGCGTCAGGGGCTCAGATCCTTGCACTATTTATATACGTTATTCCTTCTATTCCTTTCTAATTTTCGGTCGGGGCATCGGTTACAAAGCACACATGTTTTTAAGGGCCTCGCAACATCCATCTAGCTCCTGAACGGTGCAGGTGAAACGCGATGAGAAGCGACAACGCGCGTTGTGCCCCTCCCGCAGTGCTGCCCTAGGCGGCCGCGTGTTTCGCCTACAGGATGCAACGGCCATGCACACCTGTGCGTCGTAATGGTTACAGTAGGAGACACCTATGTTAGCGGTGCCGTGATGGATTATTGGCGTTTTATTGCGATATCAATTATATGAACACCCAAGCGGATTTATGCCGTCGTCGTTGCCGTCGCCCGTGAGGTTCCGTATAAAGTCCAATGGCAATAACATCGTCGCCGCGCTGCCGTATGTGCGAGTGAAGGCGCGCGGGGGACGCGCGCTATCACGGAGAGCGAAAGCACGGCGGAGAGCAAACGCGACTTCCGTCGCACGAAAAGCCGTGGGGGTATGGGAGGGAGGGAGGGAGGGAGGGAGGAGTGACGCTGTGCTGCGGCACCAAATGCGTATCTTTAAACCGGGCGCAAGGGGAACTCCCACGTGAAAGTAGCAAAGAGGGAAGGCAGCGCGGGAGGGAGGGGGTGGCTTCTACTCTGCCAACAAATGCAGCCGTGTACTTTGCGCCGGTACGGGCTGTCGGTGTTGTCGCGCGCACCGTATCTTGCAAGCGATCTCCACACGGTTCTGACCAACGTTTATAGATAAGTATCTATAAACGTTGGCTCTGACCATGTATGCCCTGTGCATTCGCCGCTTAGTTTCTGTTGAATCGATAGACCGCATGAACCTTCACTCACTGCGGCGGCCACGCTTCCCCACGCCAGCGTTTTGACAGTGCTTGTCTCCGGTCATCCAAACCATAGCCCTGAGCTCTTAGCGCCATTCATCCGCGCACCGGAGACAGAACCAAACTCTTCTATGATAGAAAGAGTTTTATCGATGCTGGGCTTGTCTTTGCAAAAGAATTCGATATCATCAGCGTATGCTAACACTTTTACCTCATACCCAAGAATATTAAAACCACGAATACTGCTGCAGTTCAGAATGCTCAAACAGAGTGGTTGTAAGTAAAGGGCGAAGAGGAGCGGGGACAAGGACATCCTTGTTTCACGGAAGAACGGATGTTGACGGAATTTAAGAGGCTACCATTGACAACAAAGCGAGTTGTACAATGACTATAACAAAGTCGAACGCCATTAAGCACTGTGGATCCTACACTGGGGTGTTCTAGAAGAGAAAATAAAAACGAATGCCGGACCCGATCAAATGCTTTGGCGAGGTCAATCTGGAGCATTGTTAGTTGATCATAAGAAGTCGAACAGTACTCAAGAACTGTGCGAGCGACGTGTATGTTAGTTTGTATGGAACGGCCTTTGACGCCACATGTTTGAAGAGGACTAATGAGAATTGAAATCGCTACCTGCAACCGATATGACAAAATTTTAGCCAAAGTTTTGTAGTCAATGTTCGACAACTGTAATCCGTATATACCCATCAACAGAGGGTAATTTTTCTCTGTCAGTACTTTTAGGTATTAACACTGCGTGGCTTTTTGTGAAAGACAGCCACGCTTGGTGAACATGCATTTATGTGAACGATATTATTGCGTACGAGCGTCGTCGTCTTCGTCCACAGCTGGCGCGTTCGTAAGCTCGTGCTCTGCGAGGTGAAGAGGTTTTGCGCGCTGTGAGAGTGAGAGAGAGAGAGACGCATTCACGGAGCGGGTCTCCTGGAACGCGGTGTCGGCATTAGAACGCGGTGTCGGTGTTGCAAGCTGCGCTGTACAACGCGCAGTGACGGCCGTAAGTCCGAGACGCGCGAAAAGAAATTATCATCATCATTAGTAATTAGATGAAAAGCTCGCGCGCACTTCCGGAAAATGCTGGGTGACGATCCCCCAGTTTCGCTGTTTCAAGCTTTGCGTGGACGAATGCAAGGTTAAGCGCTTTTTTTCCCCTTGGTTTGTAAAAACTTCTGAAATAAATTTATCGACGCGCGATTGGGGAATTCGGAGCCGCTCTGTACGGCTTCGTTTATACAGGCTGCCGAAGTTATTTCAGTGTGTCCTGGGAGAAAATGAAGAGGAACAAAATCTGATACCTGCCAATCAGCAGTGATGAAAAAAATAATCAAAGTTTTAGAAACTGAGCCCCATCTAGCTTTCTCGCTTCTTATGTATGCGCAAGTTCAATTATTGGGCGCCTTTCTTTACTTTTTCTACCTTCTCTTTTTCTCTTAGTTGTATTCGTGGAACTTGTAACAAATAATGACCTTGTTCGAATCGAGCAGCCCTTGGTTCTGGCATCGGGACAAAGACCGACTGAGCTAGCTAGAACATATAGTCACGGGACCATTCCTTAAGAGGAGCGTCGATGAAGAAGACGTTGTTGATCTAGCGCGCTCTCGCCCATGTGGTTCAGCGCTTCATCGCATTGTAAATATATTGTAAATACGTTTTACTGTTGCGTCTGCCTCCCCGTAACAATATGTTTGTCGTGTGTCCTGCGATTCGACCGAAACATTAGAGAAAGAAAAAAAGTTGGATTTACGATTGCCTTGAACGACATCCACGCATTCGCGCATATGAGACACCGCACGGCAGATGTGCCACGCAATTGCTTTTTACTGCGTACTGTCGTGTCAACCGGCCTGTGTTCCATTTTCCCATAACAGGAAAATAGGAAGGCCGTTAAATTGCGGTTACTTATCAAAGAAAGCTTTATTTCAATGCACCCGAGCCGCTCGACGGGCGTTCACGGCATATCTATCGTTGGATTCTTCGTAGGTCAGGTTGGGATGACGTAACAATCACAGGGATTGCGACGTCATCTGCGACTAAGTGTTATGAAGTCATACATACGTATTTGTACACCATGTGGTGTATGTTAAAACGACGATGGCGTTTGTACTCCAACGAATAAATGTGAAAACATGTTTGATTTGAGCGATCAAGAATGGGTTACACTACTGTCGCGCACTTTCTACGTAGCGCTGGTCGTTACACGGAAAGTACTGGGAATTGTGGGCTATCCCGGAGACTATAACAGAGTTATGTTATCTCGTGTGTTCAAATCACAATTCGTGTGTTCAAGTCACAGCTTACAAATTGTGTGGCGCACATCACTTTGCGAAATTGCATTAGTTCAATAACACACTTGTGCCAGGCGGAGGGTCTACTAGAATGAGAGTATATGCTGCACTCCGGCACACCTGCCTGCGCACGCGACCAACGTGTGCACACGATCTATCTGTCCTTGAAGAGGGGGAACTCGGTCAGTTGCATCGGTCGCGCAGTGTGTGCTGCGACCGTAATCGACGTCAGGGCAAGACTGTTAAAAAATTTGGCCATTATGGACGCCTTTCTTACTGTTTTAATTTTTATTAGTTATTACTGTTAGCACGAGTTAAGCCGTAGGCTCGGTTTGAGCGGTGAATTAAATTTTATGCGTAAGTGTCAAATGACCCATTGAGCGAAATGCAGCTCCATTACGGGAAACCTGGGGAGGTGCGAAGCATGCAGTGATGCACCGCTAATGGGCTCATACTGCCTTAAGCAATGGCTCATAACCCCGTAAACGCGGGCTCCCTATTACGACGACAGGAGAAAAGCGAAATTCTACGCTGGAATGATGAGCGAATGATGATTACTGTAGAAGACGACGACGAACGCGGGAGCAGTGGCACGAGCGCGTGCCGAGCGCGCGCACGAGCCGCTTGTACCGTGACTATACGGCTGGAGACGCCGACAGCCCAGGTGCATAAGGTGCTTCGCACCTAATACAGTGACGTTCAATTTGTGAACGCCGGTTACCAGCAAGCGCATGGACGCCGCGAACGTGCACATCGACGTCGAATCACCAACGGAAAGGGCGCGAACGAGGTCGTGGACGCACGTTGATCTCGACACTGCGACGCCTTGTAATGGTGGCGTATGTGCAACGTCAGCAACAGCTTCGCTGTACATTACCCTTTCCCAGGGTGAAAGGAGGCGAACTTTTTAGGGGCGAAGCTCCTTAGGGTGTGGGTCTGTCCCTCCTCTGTAGTATGTAGTAGTAGTAGTCGTCGTCGTCGTAGTAGGTAGCCACGTCTACTTTTATGAAAAAAAAATCACAGCATATCCACGGGGTGAATGATGATGAGTGGGCGAAGCTCCGGAGGGAATCATTGGATCTCCCGCTTAAGGGGACGCTAGCACAAACGCGTTAGAAACGTGCAGTACTCTCTAGTAAGGGGGAGCGGCCACAGCGTCTTATGCAGCCATTTACACATGCCGGAACGTGCACCGCGTTTGCCGACGCCATCACATGACTGCTGAGAGAGTATACCCCCCGTATTCATAAACGCTCCTCAACTTGAACTTGACTTGCCACCGCCTTGGGCAGCGCGTTCGAAACGCGTTGAAGGTAAGGCGGAGAGGCCACAGCGTCTTACACCAGCTTCTTACACGGGCCGTAACGCGCTAGCACAAACGCGTTAGAAACGCGCTAGAAACGCGGCCTTTCGTTAATGTTGGGTATTTATTGCCATCGTGGTGCGTGTGTCTATGTGCGCTTCGTGGCGTAGTGGTTAGCGCCGCGCGTTCGGAAGCGAGGGGTCCCTGGTTCGATTCCGCGCTACGGACACAACTTTCGGAATTTTTTAGGGGCGAAGCTCCTTATAGCGGCACCCGTTCGTCCCCGTCGTAGTAGGTAGCCACGTCTAGTTTTATGAATTGCTCAATAGATGGCGTTGTGTGTCCGTATATGTATGTATACCCATATATACATATATATGTTTACGTATAGTATAACCGGAAGCCGACTTCCGCTTCCGGCTCCACTTCCGGTTCCGCTTCCGGAAGCCAGCTTCCGGCTTCCGGAGAACGCTTCCGGCGTTTTATGAAAAAAAAATTCCGAAAGTTGTGTCCGTAGCGCGGAATCGAACCAGGGACCCCTCGCTTCCGAACGCGCGGCGCTAACCACTACGCCACGAAGCGCACATAGACACACGCACCACGATGGCAATAAATACCCAACATTAACGAAAGGCCGCGTTTCTAGCGCGTTTCTAACGCGTTTGTGCTAGCGCGTTACGGCCCGTGTAAGAAGCTGGTGTAAGACGCTGTGGCCTCTACGCCTTACCCCCGTATTCATAAACGCTCCTCGACTTGAACTTGACTTGCCATCGCCTTGGGCAGCGCGTTCGAAACGCGTTGAAGGCGGTGGCAAGTCAAATTCAAGTCGAGGAAGGTTTATGAATACGGGGGTTATACTCTCTCAGCAGTCATACCCCTTTCCATGGTGAAAGGCGGCGAAATTTTTTAATACGTATTGGCCACAGAGATGTTGAGGCATTTTAATGCTTTTTAAGCGTTTCAACAGTAAAATAAAAAAAAACAGTCCCCAGCCCTCCCCCTGTTGAGAAAATGGGGGTATGCTAAAATTGTTGTGCGTGTGCCTGACCTACTACTTTTCCTTCCCTTTCATTCTACGTGTGCCTCCCTTTCGTGCAACTTTTCCTTTCGTTACGTTGTGCGATTCTCTGCTCGTCGCTGTTGTTGCTTTCGTTCGATGTCTCGAGTTTGCTCGGTGGCGTGGTTAGCAGCATTCGCCTGCCATTGCCGCTTGCGATTCTTCAAAATTGAATTTCTTCAGACTTAAATCTGTCAGTCACGTAAGACAATGAATGGCTCATACCCCCTTAAGCAGTGGCTCATGCCTCCGTGAACGCGGCCTCCCCATTACGACTACAGAAGAGGCGCGAAATTCTGCGCTCGAATGATGAACGGCAACGGAGCCAGCTGTGAAAGAAGACGACGACAAACGCGGGAACAGTGGCACGAGCGCGTGCCGGGCACAAACCCGAGCGCAACCCGCTGGACGCCAACCAGCCAGCTGCGGAAGAAGACGACGATGCTCGAGCCAATGCTGATGATGATAGTTTTCCGCGTTCACCGACCCAGACACAGAGTGAGCCAATAAAACTTCGTTTAAAAGGCAATAAACAAAGAACAGATTCTGACTTATAATGGTTAGAGTTTTGGGCTTCTGTGCACAAAGGCACAGGTTTGGTTCCACTGTCGGTCATGCATTTCTTTTTAATGCCTAGCATTCTGTGCCTCGTTCTCGGCACTTGGAAGGTACGTTCCTTTCGTTTGTTTTAGGAACCTGCCTACCTACCGCAGTAATCTTTTTCTTTTCTGTTCCCAGACTTAAACAAGCATGAATGAGACCGTGGGACTATTTCAGGGAGCGCTGTCACGCATGCTCTTCGCCTCTGTAGCTTTCATTTATTGCCAGAGACAGTTCTGCGCGCCTATATCCACTATACTCAACTGACAAGTCGTTTGCAGCACTACCGAAGGTACGAGGCATAGACAGGTATAATAATATCCTTGCGCAATGGAATATAGTTCCGGGCGTAACTGTCCTAAGGTAGGTGGGATTCCAGCGATTTATTTTAACAGCGAAGCTCTTTAAGCCAGTAATAATTTGTGGTGCGTAGCAAGAGACTACTAAAAACGAAAATAAAATAAACTTTCTTGCCGAGGCGGGATTTGAACCCGCGTACCCCCGATCTCAAGGCGAGCGCCGTAACCACTACGCTATACAGCCCTATTTTTTTTCTTTATTGCCGGGCTTTCACACAGTACAAGAAATGAACACACAACAATAGACAGTGCGCCAGATCGCTCAAGTGGCCAAATTGCCACTGCGGCCAGGCGTTGTCAATTTAAAATTCCCTGAGCACCACCAAAAGCTCCAGCCTTGACAGCCACTCAGGAACATCTGTTTGCGCTTTCAATATCTCCAGAAACCTATGCACACTTTCGCGGAAATACATGCGTGCTGGTCTTGCGTCTGGGTCACAGAAATAGCCAGCCATTCGGAAGCGCCATATACTCTGGAGGCCCATCAGCGTAATTTGGTCAAACGGAAAACCATTCTCATTATATATTGGCAGGTACCTGATCCCGTAAGAGTCGAGCGGTAATACTTCTTTAATGGTTCTTTGTGGCACATGCCAAAAATATACCCCTTCCCAGCACTGAAGAAAAACATGGTCTATTGTCTCCAGCTGCTTGCATATGAGGCAGTGGGAACCCCAAGGTAGAAATAAACCCCTTTCCCCTAGAAAATACTTAACAGTTAAAGTTCCAGTGTGTAACATAAAGAAAAGGTTCTGGTTCCCGGCGACACCTGCATTTTCTCAACTCTCTTTAAAACATTCCCACCTGGGCCTCCAGAGTGTACGGCCCTGTACAAGGGAATGGGAAACACCGCGTCACAAACATCCTTGTAAAATTTTTTTTTTACTTTTAACGCTACTCAAGTACTCCATCGAAAAACGTGTGCTTAGAAATTTGAGACATACAACAATTTCTCTGAAGAAACCACGAACGCCACCTGAAATATAATGCGTCGTCACCACAAAATCAGGCAATGCTCCCCCGAGTCTTTGTTGACACACCATACGCAGGAATGGGTCTCTAACATCTCGGGAAAATGTAAACCTGTTTACAGTCTGTCGCACAAACAAATGCACCAGTCCGATCCCCCCGGCCTTCACCTGCCGAAACAAGTTCGTGCTGCTGCACCTCTCCTAACTGGACGCCCAAACAAAGGCAGCAAAAACACGGTGCAGCTTCTCCACGTTTACTCGAGAACAATACAGCACTTGCATTACGTACCATAACTTGCTGATCAAAAAAAAAAAATTGCACCCCGTAGCTCTTGCGAAGACTGATCGACGAGAACGTTTCCACCTGTCCGCTTTTTCTCGCGTCTCTTGCGCCGGCGCTCGCCAGTACGGATAAGTGTCTTTGCAAAATTCGAGCGGCACCCCCACGCTAGCAGAGTATGCATTTATGCGAACCATATGATTGCGTTCGAGCGTCGTCGTCTTCGTGCACAGCTGGCGCGTTCGCACGCTCGTGCTCTGCGAGGGGAAGAGGTTTTGCGCGCTATGAGAGCGAGAGACAGAAGCATTCACGGAGCGGGTCCCTTGGAACGCGATGTCGGCATTGGAACGCGGTGTCGGCATTGGAACGCGGTGTCGGTGTTGCAAGGTCCGCTATGAAACGCGCAGTGACAGCCGTAAGTCCGAGCCGCGCGAAAGGAAATTATGAGCTGTCTTGGAGATCCAGAAGGGTCTCTTAGACCAGGCTGAGCGTACGGCAACGGCCACTGGAGTCCTGGACTAGGGACCCACCCTTCCCGCTCTTTTGCCTCTTTTTTTTATTCAATAAAGTTTTTCATCGTCATGACCATCATGAGTAATAAGATGACAAGTTCGCGCGCACTTCTGGAAAATGCTGGGCTACTATCGCCCAGCTTCGCTGTTTCAAGCGTTCCGCGGCCGAGTGCAAGGTTAAGCGTCTTATTGCTTAGTACTCGATACGTTACGGCAATACATAACATGCTACTACATTTTCACGTGCGCGTCGTATACCGCTAATTACTGTGGCGGGGAGCAGGCGATGCGGCGCGGACGAACACATCTCGAGAGTCATCCGGCATTCCTGCTAAAAAGTCCTGCAGCTTCCACAGTGCTGAAAATGACTTGTGAGACTGACTGTAGTTGCGTATGCAAACCATGAAGGACTGCCTGGGTTTCGGGTGGAAAGTTCAAAGTGTAAATAAACGTAGCCTCTAATTAATTGATTGATTGGTTGAACGTTCTGAAGCAATGCTGGGGTGGGGCTGCGGTAAATGCCTTAGCGGAGGGCTACGGATTAATTTTGACGACTTGGGATTCTTTAGCCGGCTCCTAAATCTATCTAGAAGAACGATCTTTTTTTTTTTTTGCATTCTGCCCCTAATGGAATGCGCCCTCATTGGCTGGGAATCGAGCCTGTAACCTCTTGCTCAGCAGCAGACAGCTATATCTACTGTGGCAGTGCTACCGCTAAATCAACTGCGCTGAAGAAATTGTACAGGTGATAGCAATTGAGCGCAGTGAGGACCGCTAAATTGCATGGTAACCAGAGAAGAGCAATGACGACAACAAAAAACAAGAAAAGCTGGCATTATTTGAAACGTTCAATAAATATAGCAGGCCGATTGGTTGGATTAGATAAGGAAATCCTGTACGGTGAGGGGAAATGTTCCTTTGGCTCTATTGGATAGTCTGGGCTCTTGGACAAGCATATGAACTAACGAGGCTTGAACAAGTTTGCAAAGAGAACTTCCACTGTTTCTTCCCAGAAACATTCTATTGATTACTCGAGAAAAGAAAAAAAATCCGCCAGGTCTCACGCCCTGTAGGAATCGACGTTATGCGAAGGAGTGTGCGTTGAGCCTATCAAGTTAATGAAACCACCATGAGAGCACCAAGACGTAGACGGCTGTTTCATGACCTACATGACACGCATGTCATGACATTCATGTCATGAGCTATCATTTACGTTTGGCATACACTGTTATCATTCTATGTCAATTTTGGTACATACCAACTTAACCAAACGACCATGAGAGCACCAAGACATTTGGCGCTGTTTCATATCCTACATAACATGCATGTGATGACATTCATGTCATGACCTATCATTTATGCTCGTCATAGATTCTTGTCAAACTATGTCAATTTTGGTACATACCCAGTTAACAAAATGGCCATGAGAGCACCAAGACGTAGGCGGCTAGATAGATAGATAGATAGATAGATAGATAGATAGATAGATAGATAGATAGATAGATAGATAGATAGATAGATAGATAGATAGATAGATAGATAGATAGATAGATAGATAGATAGATAGATAGATAGATAGATAGATAGATAGATAGATAGATAGATAGATAGATAGATAGATAGATAGATAGATAGATAGATAGATAGATAGATAGATAGATAGATACTGTCAAAGTGGCAAATGCTTCGCATTTGAAATGGGGAAGACGATTCAACCTCCACTTGAACTCGATGAAAGACGTTGTCTTCCTGAGCGATTTGGGGGATGAGATAGGAGCGGAGTAACCGCGGACGGCCGTCTAACGGGTCATCACCCTTCGCGTGAGGATTGTAGGAGGACAATCGGACTCATCAATGTTATTAGTTTACTGTCTTCCGGATGGGCACACATTTTTATACTGCACTATTACTTTATTTTGAATAAATTCCGGCATATTAGTAGTCAAAACTGCGGTCTGATAATGAGGCACTTCGTTGTGGGGAAGAGCGTCCATAGCTTCCCAGTAAATCGGGAAGTTGGCGGCTGCATGGGACCGGCGGACTCCTGTTTACGGAGTTCCTTCTTTCGCACCGTGATATAAGCAATGGCGCCTATTATGTGAGCCACGCATGCGTTGCAGTATCGACATGCGCCTCACAGAGGGCGCACGTTGTCACTGCAATTTGCCGTGATCAGCGATAACCTAATACTCATAGGCATCTCCAGATTTCGCTGTATGACCACCCTGACTATATAGACAATATATGACGAATGCGTCAGTGGCTCAGATTCTTGCAGTATTTATATACGTTATTCCTTCTATTCCTTTCTAGTTTTCGGTCGGGGCATCGGTTACAAATCACGCATGTTTTAAAGGGCCTCGCAACACCCATCTAGCTCCTGAACGGTGCAGGTGTAACGCGGTGAGAGGCGACGAGGCGCGCTGTGCCCCTACTGAAGAGCTGCTCTAGGCGGCCTTGGTTACGCCTACAGGATGCAACGGCCCTGCTCCTAAAGCACGCCTGTGCGTCGTAATGTTTACAGTAGCACACTTTTATGTTGGCGGTACCGTGATCGATACATCGACAATGGGTACATTCAGTAATGAGAAAGCATTCCACGGGGTGTGGATGTCCTATGAGGCAGAAAAGTCGGCGTTGTCCACAATGAGTGGTACCCAAAAATCCATGTCACGTAGTCAGCGCCTTTTGTGACATCAGTGCTCTTACAGAAGATAGAAAATAGTATAACGACCTTAATTAGTAGTAATTATGGGCAAATGTGAATTAAGGCGAATTAAGGGGAATTAGAGAGAAGCAAAAAACATTGGCCGCGTTTCTGCTTGCTTCGCTGCAAATGACGTTGAAAGACGATAGTCTTCAGCCGCCCCTAACATGTAACACCCTCTCTTCTCCCCCCTCCCACCCCTCACGCTCTTTCCCTACCCTGTCACTCCTCCCATGATTGATGCAATGGAGGTTTTGCTGAACTCAATTCAAATTTCCCGCATTCGCCCTGCTCTGGCGCCATCTGTTGGGACCTTTTATTACTGTTGGATTAAAGCTGGCTACAGTGCAACGGCTTCACTCGGCTTGTTTTTAAAGCGTAGCGTCTCTTTGACACCATTTCTAAAGCGTTGATTTTTCATATGCTAACGTAAAAACCAGTCCAATGTGTGTTCCTAATTAAATGAACGCTGCGGATCACGGCTATGTACATATCATCATCATCGTCATCATCATCATCATCATCCTATATTTATGTCCACTGCAGTACGAAGGTCTCTCCCTGTGATCTCCAAATACCCCTGTCTAGCGCTAGCTGATTCCAACTCACGCCTGCAAATTTCCTAACTTCATCACCCCACCTAGTTTTCTGTGGTCCTCGACGGCGGTTCCCTTCTCTTGGTAGCGATTCTGTAACTCTAATGGTCCACCGGTTATCCTACCTACGCATTACATGGCCGGCCCAGCTCCATTTTTCCCGCTTAATGTCAACTAGAATATCGGCTATCCCCGTGTGTTCTCTGATCCACACCACTCTCTTCCTGTCTCTTAACGTTTGGCCTAATATTTTCCGTTCCATGGCTCTTTGTGCGGTGTTGAACTTGTTCTCGAGCTTCTTTATTAACCTCCAAGTTTCTGCCTCATATATTAGCACGGGTAGAACGCAATGATTGTACACTTTTCTTTTCAACGCCAGTGGTAAGCTCCCAGTCAGAATTTGGCAATGCCTGCCGTATGCACTACAACCCAATTTTATTCTTCTGTAAATTTCTTTCTCGTGATCAGGGCCTAATGTGAGTTATTGACCTAGATAAACGTAATCCTTTACAGACTCTAGAGGCTGACTGGCAACCCTGAATTCTTGTTCTCTTGCCAGGCTATTTAACATTATCTTTGTCTTCTGCGTGTTAATTTTGAACCCCACGCTTACACTTTCTCGGTTAAGGTTCCAAGTCTCAGAGCTTCAATACTTCTAAGCATGCAGTGAATAGCATTGGAGAGATTGTGTCTCCTTGCCTTACCCCTTTCTTGATAGGTAACTTTCTACTTTTCTTGTGGAGAACCAAGGTTGCTGTGCAATCCTTGTAGATATTTGCCAAGATATTCACGTATGTCTCCTGTACTCCTTGATTACGCAATCCCTCTATGACTGCTGGTATATCTGTGCATATATTTGTACATATATTAGTACATATATGTACATACATATATGTAACTGCAGTCCTTAATTTCAAGTTTCATTCGCAGGCAGTTGAAAAAATCGTCTTTTTCGCACAATCCCTGGTCCGTAT